>NC_138769.1:730701594-731231594 GCF_965119305.1 Pelophylax lessonae | reverse complement strand
AAAAAAAAAATAAAAAAACCTGCAAGACAAAGGCATAATGAGCTAGTATGCATTGCATACTAGCCCATTATGTGTAACTTACCTTAAAACGAAGCCCCGACACGGACCCCCGGACATCGCTGCGGGCGCTGCCATGATCCCTCGCCGTCTCTTCAGGGTTTGGCGCCTCTGGTGCTGTGATTGGCCGGAGTCGCGATGACGTCACTCCCGCGCGTGCACGATTTTCCGGCAAGCAAAACTGAAGGTCCCCCCGGACCTTCAGAGCGCATGCGCCGCTCTTGTGAGCGGCTGCATGCACTGCAAATATCTCCTAAACCGTGCCGGTTTAGGAGATATTAATTGTACCTACAGGTAAGCCTTATTATAGGCTTACCTGTAGGTAAAAGTAAAAAAAAAAAACATGATACTACCGCTTTAAGTGAGCTGTACCGTTCGGTTCCATGTAGTGGAAAAGCACCGCCATACCGTACCATGCAGTGAAAAAGCGCAAAAGCGAGCCGAACCGTTCGGTTCCATGCAGTGGAAAAGCGCCATAAATGTTAGGTTCCTGAAGTCTCCCTGGGTTTATCCCTTTATCCCTTAGACCTTTCACCATTTTTGTTGCCCTTCTCGTTCTATGTTATCAATATCTTTTTCTAAGGAAGATCTCCAGAATTGGACACTGTGTTCTAAATGAGGTCTAACTAGAAAAATCAGGACATTCTTCCTCCTGCTGGTGATCCCTTTAGTGATATAAAGATCTATATAGAGGAATCAGGACCTCCTTCCTTCTGGTGATCCTTCTATTGATAAAGATCTAAATATTAGAATCAGGACCTCCTCCTTTTTGATGGTGACCCCTCTAGCTGTAACTAATGGTCTAAGGCAGTGATGGCAAACTTTGGCACCCCAGGTGTTTTGGAACTACATTTCCCATGATGCTCATGCACTCTGCAGTGGAGTTGAGTATCATGGGAAATGTAGTTCCAAAACATCTGGGGTGCCAAGGTTCACCATCACTGGTCTAAGGTCTATATAAGAGAATCAGGACCTTCTTTCTCCCGCTGGTGACCCCTCTAGTGATGTGCCCCAGAATTCTATTCCCTTTCCCCACTTACAAGTCATCCTGCTTTGCTCATTTTGCAATCCTCTGAATAGATACCCCCAAATATTTTTCCTCTGTAGTTCTGCCCAACACTGTACCCCCAATATTGTCAGCGGATTCAATTTTCCTGCAATTTTTTAATGCATTATTTTTAATTTAGAATCTTTGCCTTGGCCAATGTTCGAACAATGCCAACTCAAGTTCCATGTTAAAAACCCCTCCAGGAATATCAGTCCTACTCTGCACCTTTTTTGCCATCATCTATTTCCTTTTATTTCTTTCTCGTTCTTTCTTTCTTTCTTTCTTTCTTTCTTTCTTTCTTTCTTTCTTTCTTTCTTTCTTTCTTTCTTTCTTTCTTTCTTTCTTTCTTTCTTTCTTTCTTTCTTTCTTTCTTTCTTTCTTTCTTTTTTTCTTTCTTTCTTTCTCTCGTTCTCTCTTTCTTACTTTCTTTCTTTCTCTCGTTCTCTCTTTCTTACTTTCTTTCTTTCTCTCGTTCTCTCTTTCTTACTTTCTTTCTTTCTCTCGTTCTCTCTTTCTTTTTTTCGTTCTTTCTTTCTCGTTCTTTCTTTCTTTCTCGTTCTTTCTTTCTTTCTCGTTCTTTCTTTCTTTCTCGTTCTTTCTTTCTTTCTCGTTCTTTCTTTCTTTCTTTCTTTCTTTCTTTCTTTCTTTCTTTCTTTCTTTCTTTCTTTCTTTCTTTCTTTCTTTCTTTCTTTCTTTCTTTCTTTCTTTCTTTCTTTCTTTCTTTCTTTCTTTCTTTTTTTTCTTTCTTTTTTTCCTTTCTTTCTTTCCTTTCTTTCTTTTTTTCCTTTCTTTCTTTCTTTTTTTCCTTTCTTTCCTTTCTTTCTTTCTTTCTTTCTTTTTTTCCTTTCTTTCTTTTTTTTCCTTTCTTTCCTTTCTTTCTTTCTTTTTTTCCTTTCTTTCCTTTCTTTCTTTCTTTCTTTTTTTCCTTTCTTTCTTGTTCTTTCTCGTTCTTTCTTTCTCTCTCGTTCTTTCTTTCTCTCTTTCTCTCTCTTTCTTATATTTCTTTTCTCTTCTCTCCTCGTTATCCCCTCTGAATATTTTCCTCCTTCTCTATTTGCAGTAGAACAGGTTCTCCCGCCCTCTGTATATCCTGGAAAAGTCTCTTCATCAGATGCCAGTCTCCCCCGCCCGCCCTCTTCATACACGGTGGATTCCACATGTTCTGGGTTCCTCTTCTGCCTGCCTCTTGTCCCAGGAAGGATTGCTGTTGGTTGGATTACAGCCTGAAATCTGTAAATCTCATAATTGCAGATGGCTACATTTCACTCCAATTGGGGTGGGACAGGCACCAATAATCCATTAGCTGTACTTATTAGGAGGTGGAAGGAACTTTTCAACCCAGAATTTCCCTCTCTGACACTCGGTTATAGATCTTTATTATTTTCACTGGTTTCTTGTACTCCGAGACCCCACCCTGATTTTGCATTACCCATTGACTGCAATGCATTTTCCATTATGGCAGAATTTAGCAGATATCCCCATAGTCCCCCATCATCACCTGCTGGTACATGGATTTTTCTAAAACAACAGACAATACTGTGTGAGATATCGGGAATCCTGATCTTCAGATCACTTTCAGGATCGCCCCAGGACAAATGGCACCCAAACTGTTACTGTCAAATTTGGGGGCGCATGTAAAGCTGCTTTAGCTGCTCTATCTTCTAAATGTCTCTGGATCTGGACACAATATGGATTTGAACTTTAAAGTGAACCTGTGCTGTACTGTAAACTTTTGAAAGGCAAGCTTCAGTCTTTTACTTTCTCTGACTTTGACTAAGGCCCGCCTACTTCCATCCCTCTGTCCAATTACATGTCGTCAGAGGTCTGTAAAGGAACTCTCATTGGACGGTTCATAGTACTTTATTATTATTATTGTAATTATTATACAGAATTTATATAGTTTACTCAGCGCTTCACAAAATGAGGTCCGACGGTACAGTTACAATACAACTCAATATAGGAAGAATCAGGGGGCCCGGCTCGTTAGAGCTTACAATCTAAAAGGGAAGGTCAAGTGATACAAAAGGTAATAACTGTGTGGGATGAGCTGAAAAATATAGTTGTTCGGTAGGGGCAGAAGAGTTTTCAGGAGTCATTTAAAAACAGAGTGGGTGATAGTTGTATAGATTGGGGTAGGGAGTTCCATAGCATGGGAGAGGCTTTGGAGAAGTCCTGGAGGCGAGCATGGGAGGAGGTGACGAGGGAGCTAGAGAGCAGGAGGTCCTGGGAGGAATTAAAAGAACGATTTGTTTGGTATTTTGAGACTAGGTTAGTGATGTAGCCGGGGATGAGTTGTTGATGGCTTTGTAATTTATTGTTCGTATTTAGAATTTTAGCTTCGTCATGAACCCTAGTAACAAGCTTAAGCTAAATCCAGAGAGGGGAACAGAAAAAGGGTTTTCTGGTTGATAAATAGAATAGCAGACACCAGTGGATTTAGGAATTCAAAAATGGAGAACATGTTCACCCTTAAAGCGTAACTCCACTTTTGTTGAGGAAAAAAAACATTCCCCTCTGGGTGATCTCTGTACATTGCAGGGATTTTAACAAACTTTGTTGCAGATTCCTACCTTTTTGTTATTCTGAAGAAATCATTGTTTGTTCCTCTCTGCTGAGTGGGTCTAATGGGAGTGGTTTCATAATTATCTATCAGCTGTGGCAGCTGCAGGGCTCTAATGAGGAAATGGGTATGAATGGGGGGTGACCAGTGCTATGGAGTGATGGAGACAAATGTATATAGGTGTAGAAGCTGCCACCAACCAGCCCCTAAAAAATTAGGAGCCAACAATGTTTGGGAAAAAAGGAGAGGTTGGAAACGGCGCTACCTGGTATTATAGATGTGCCAAGATGCTACAAAGTGATCTTATTATAAAACCTATAAATGGTGAGACAATATATAATAAGGTGCAGAGTGCAAAAACGCAGAAACAAAATCGCAGAGACAAAAAAGGGGGTTAATTGTGATACGCCCCAGAAATGCTTGAAGTTCTGTGAGAAAATAAAGCTAATATCACTAAGTGCAAAAAATATTAATTTTTTTGGGAAGTGTAACAGAATGTATCAGAACAAGGATGTGTACCAGAATCTTGAGTGATAAAAAATGAAAAAAAAAAATATGCCAATAAATGGTATAGTGAAGAAAAAAGGGGGAGAGAGGGGCCCCCTATACAAAAAATAATTGTGATAAAGTGCAATGTGGAGGTGAGTATCAAGGAACATAGGTGCCTGTTTCTAAAGTGTCCACTAGATGTAGCACTCACCCTTAATTTCCACCCTAAGTGGCAGTAAATGATACAAGAGTGGATGTAATTCCACACAGGGGTGGATGGGGTCCAAACTGTGATTACTGAGCCGGGGTTCCTGGAATCCTAGCGGATCGACACGTCCCATCTAGGTGCTCAAACACAGAGAGAAGATCCCCATAGTGTAGTAAGTACAATCAAACAAGTAGGCAAGTAGTAAAAACTCACGGTTCAGTCTGATTCGGCAGTATGTTGGAGCCTTCCGCACTCCAAGGGACTGGCAGACTGCAGACCGGAAGTGACACATAGAGTACCGCCCTACGTACGTTTCGTCATTGGACTTCTACAGCTCCATTTTTTTTTTTTCTTTGACAGGTACTCTTGTGGAGGGATCTGGGGGTTTAAAATACCCTAAACCCCTCCTCTGCACTTAAAAGCATTCAAAATGCCATGTTTGTCATTTTTTTGACTCTGGCGCCGAGTACCCGAAATGTCATGACATCACTTTTTTACATGGAGACTCGATCAGAGCCGAATTCGGCTTTGATCGGGTCTTCGGCGGCCGTGCAGGCTGGTTGCCCAGGTCTCCCGCTGGGACGGGAGACCCGGGCGAGCCGCGGAAGGTGGCTGGGAGACGTCCCCTCCCGCTCCTTGTAATGAGAAAGATTTAGGTTCCCCTAAATTGGGACTTTTTAGGCACAAATAATTGGAAGGATAGGTAGATAATATAGATAGAGAAGTTTTTTTTTTTTTTTTATTATTAAATACAAATACAAATCAAAATTTAAGAACAGTGTGCAAGCAAAAAACAAACAGAGAGGATATAACTTATAGTGCTCGAACATAACCCGACATGTTTCGGAGCTAGGGGTACTTGCTCCTTCTTCAGGGGAGTTCAAGCAGTACTCTGGTGGTATAAAAATGAGTGTGTAAGAAAAGCCAATATTTGTAAAAGATTCTTACATAATATGAAGTGACTAAAAAAGTTCACATAATATATAGCATAGATAATGAGTACTTACAGGGTTATACCGTAACTGAGTTTAAGAGAAGCCTGCACAGAGGTTAAAAACAACTAGTGATACAGATTGGTCTGGCAAACATGTGTAGCAGTATGGGTTGTAGATCGATGTTAATATTTAGAGGAAGGACACAGCTGTTAAATCACGGACGTGACCGATAATCAAACTGGGCATCTGGAGTCCTCAAACAAAGGGGGAAGCCAGGTACAATTTCTTGAAAGGAATATAGGTACAGCCGGTCTGGAAGATAGGCAGACAACAACTGATTAGAAAGCGGTTTAAGCATATCAAAGGGATTATGCAAAAAACAGTATGTATTTAGGGGACAAAGTATATTTAAAGGTAATATCAGGGGAAAAAAATGCCAGTATCAGGGACTACAAAGTGTCATAAAATTAAAGAGTAATAGCAAAAAATAGTTAGATAGATGGATATCTTCCTTTGAAGATTTGGGGCAAGGGGAATGCACATACCTTGATAGTAACCCAGGTTGTAAAAGAAATAAAAGCGTCCTCTCCACACTGCAGCCAGCAACCAAAACGCTGGCTGAGTGCTAGGAGAGGTGCCCTAATATATGCAGGCTAATTGGTTAAAATGTAATTCAGCTGGCTTCACAGGACTTCCTGGAACACAGATACCGAGCCCGCCCCCATGCGTCACGCGTCGGCGCCCCCATGCGTCACGCGTCGGCGTGACGAGGTATAGAAGCAATTCAGCTGGCTTCGCAGGGAGGGCTCCCTGGAGCGCAGATGCCAGGCACGCCCCCACGCGCCACGCACTAGCGTGACGAGGTGTGGGCGGAGCCGGCACCTGCGTCCCACCGGCACGGAGATCGCAACCGGAAGTGGAAGGAAACCACCACGGCTGCTTATTGGTCACCACTGGATCGTGCAGAGACCAGGGTAGATGAAAACAGGACCAAAGAGACACACCGCTGGCTGCGGTGTGTGTCTCACCGTGCCGGGATGCACAGAGAGAAAAAAAGAGCACAGTCCGGAATAAAAACATGCTGGAACTATATAAATGAAGAAAATATTGATGCTTTTAAGTACTAAATATCAAAACTAGCTACATGTTGCCAGATTTGGAATCGATCACCAGGTGTGGTTAACATGTTAGTCACTGGTAGTGGGCAGCCATATATTCGCAACAAATAATCAACAGAACAGAGGCAAGGAAAAAAGAACAACATATTATAATACAAAAAATGACAATTGATGTATAGGTATACAGAACAAGTTATATGATAGAACAGACCAAAACAAAAAAAGAAAAAAATATAATAATACTCCAATGAATAGAATTATATACAGTAAATTATGTAATTTGTATGACAGCCGAGCGGCTTCTCAGCCACATTGGTTGTCATTACAAGACAGCCGACCGTCGGCTATGGACGCCGGTACCGGGGTGAGGCCTCTAGCTGCAGGTATCACTCCGGTACAAGCACTTTCCCGAATTATCGGCAATATCGGTAACCTCAGGGGCCGATTACGATATATCGGGGAAAGTGCATATTGGCCCTCAATATATCGGCTTTGCCGATCCCTAATACAGAGTGATGAACTTAAAGTGGAGTTCCACCCTTAAAAGTCATTTCTCTTACGTCCTCCGACAGTCGCCGCCTCTTCATATTCGTCACATATGGGGTATTAGACTTTGCTCCGAAGGAGTAGCTAGGCAACAGAATATGTTAACAATAAAGCTTTAACATATCCCACCCTCAAGGGGTGGTCCCCTCAGTCAATACCCTCCTACTTCCTGCAACCATATCTCAGTTTTAATGTCTAGCTTGTCAGGAGTGGCTGGCTCTCTCTGTGCTGGGACTTTTTGTCCCAGACTCTTTCTTCTTTTTGATATTTTGTTTGAGTTTTCTCTCTACCTTTACTTAGCTGTTATTTTTGTCAGCATTAGTTAGTTCTTCGGACGAAGAGGATCATGCGGACTGGGTCTCGGGCTGATCCTCCTGGTCGCAGGTCGTGGGTCAGTGGCTTCCCAGTCTGCCATCGAGCGTTCAGCCAGGTAACGCTCCTGGCACAGTGAACGACCCATCCCTGTTCGGTGCAGGGATGATTGGTGAGGTGGCTACCTCACCGGACGCTGTGCGGTTTCTGAACCGCCATTGTGTGCGTCTTGAATTGCGACTCTCCCTGCCTCATGTGCAGCGGCTTGTTCGCCTGTGCGGGTTCCCCACGCCATGTGAGGTAAGTGTATCTATGTGGGGACCTGTCTGTCTGGGGGGGGTCTCAGTCTGGGACTGTGTAACCTGCCTTTAATCACACTGCTTGTCTCCCTATCTCTCGGCTGCATGCTGTGGGCTGCAAGGGGGGGGGGGGGAGCTGTATGACACTGAGTATGTCAGGCTGGGCAGTGTGAGGAGCTGTGTGCTGTGGGGCATGTTTTTACTGGCATGTTGGGGCATATACAGCGATCGCTGCGGCGATCTGACATGTATCCATATAATGAGATAATATTGTGTGTGATTTTATGCACTGTGGAGCGGCGATTTCGGCGCCAAACGACGCCATTTTACCTGCGCCCGCTCCGGCCGCATGGTTTACATGCACGGCGGCCATTTTCTTGTAGCCTCCATAGGCTTACATAGAGCGCCCTGGCAGCATCACTTCCTCTCTCCTGGAAGCACCGATCGAGGCAGCAGCAGCAGCGGAGTCTCCTCAGGTTTTATCCTTCTATTCCTGTGTTCCATTGCCTGTATTCAGTCTGTATATTCCCTGTGGGGGTCTCATTGTGCCTGAGTGTGGTGCGGTGGGCTGCGCTTGCCGCGCTTGCTGTAAGGGGGCAGTTAACCCTTGGTTGTCTGGCATACAGGGGCAATGGATTCTCAGGAGGGCAAGTTTCCCACAGTATTGGTGGAAAGCCAGGGGACCGCTGTTTCCCCCCCAGGGGGGGATTTAGCCACTATTGTGGCTGGCCTTGCTGCACAGGTGCAAATGCTGGTGGCTGCTCAATCTACTAAACGGCCCAGAGTTGCTCTGTCCTCTGATTCTGAGGGTGAAGGTGATGGGGCTGTTCTGGCGGGGACCCCCCTATCGGGGTCCCGCTCCTCTCTTGATCTAGTGGGGTCTGAGGTAGAGGCTGAAGTTGAGGGGGTTGATAATTCTCCCCCTGGCTCGCCTGAAGAGCTTGCAATCATGGATGAGTTGATTGCTTCCATTAAGCAGACGCTACGTTTGCAGGACGAGGTGTGTCCCCCAGCTGCCTTGGCGGCTTATGGGACGCAGAGAAAACGCAGGACGCCGCAGGTTTTTCCCTGCAATGCTGATTTTCAGCGCGCTGTTAAGGACCAATGGCGCGATTTGCGCAAGCCTTTTGCGGTACCAAGTAAATTTAAGCTGCGTTATCCTTTCTCGCCTGCCACTGATGAACGGTGGTGTGTGCCTCCGCCAGTGGATCATGCTATTGCGGTTTTGAACAAAGCCACTGCGATCCCTGCAGAGGGATCCCCTGTTTTCCGTGATGCCACGGATAGGAGACTGGAGTCTCTTGCCCGTCATACTTATTCTGTTACGGGTTCTATGCTTAAGGCTCTGTTTGCTTCTCTCATGGCGGCCCAGGCGATCGCAAGTTGGACGCAGATGCTTAGGCGCGTCCTAGTGGCCGATTCGGCCTCGGCGGCGACCCTGGATATGGTGGATCAGATCCACCAGGGTGTCATGTATCTGTGTGATGCGGACCTGGACCTGATTCCGTTGGCCGCGCGTGTGCACAGCGTGGCGGTGTTGTCTCGCCGCCTGGTTTGGTTGAAATGTTGGTCGGTGGACCAATCTTCACGTAAAACCTTAGCCAATCTGCCTTATGATGGGTCTCGCCTTTTTGGGGAGTCCCTGGATGTGTTGATTAAGGGGATTACCGGGGGTAAGAGCACTCTCTTGCCCCATTTCCCCAAGGCTAAGGGGGCTTCTGGGAAGAAGCATGCTCATTTTCGGCCCCCTCAGGGGTCCTTTCGTGCCTTTCGGCCGCACTACAAGGGCAAACCGTTCAAGGGCCAAGGCTCTCAGAAGAAGCCCTGGTCTGGGAAACAGAAGTCCGGTCAATCCGGACCTGCGGCCCATAACAGTTCGGCCTGAAGGGGCGCCCTCACCCAGTTTTGGGGTGGGGGGACGCTTGCTCGGTTTTCTTCAGCCCTGGTTGGCCCGTGTGAGGGACAGATGGGTTCTGGAAATCGTTCGATCTGGTTACAAGATCGAGTTTCTCTCTCGGCCGGAGAGCAGATTTTTTCCCTCAAATCTTCAACTGTCTCCAGAGCGCCTGCGGGATCTGCACCTGGCGGTGCGGGACCTGAGGGCTCAGGGAGTGGTGGTTCCGGTGCCTCATCGGGACAGATTTCGGGGGTTTTATTCCAATCTGTTCACCGTGCCCAGGAAAGAGGGCAAGGTTCGTCCGATTCTGGACTTGAAAGCTCTGAACCGCTCTGTGCGGGTTCGCAAGTTCCGCATGGAATCCCTGCGCTCGGTGGTGGCTGCCCTGGTTCCGGGGGAATTCATGGCCTCCATCGATTTGAAGGATGCGTACCTTCACATCCCCATATTCGAGGGTCATCAGAAGTACCTTCGATTTGCCATTGCGGAGGATCACTACCAGTTTGTGGCGTTGCCCTTTGGGCTCGCCTCGGCTCCGCGGGTCTTCACCAAGGTGCTTGCACCGGTTCTGGCATTATTGAGAGCCCAGGGCATTTCTGTCCTGGGGTATCTGGACGACATTCTGGTTCGGTCTGCGACCAGACAGGGTCTGGAGAAGGACCTGTCTGTCACAATGCAAACTCTGCAGGAGTTCGGTTGGACGATAAATGTCCCAAAGTCGACACTGAGTCCGTCGGTTCGTCTCCCCTATCTGGGAATGATACTGGACTCGGTGCAGGCGAAGGTCTTCCTGCCGGAAGACAAACTCAGGACTCTTCAGGAGGAAGTCAGGTCCCTCAGGGACGTTCCACACTCGTCTCTGCGGACGGGTATGAGATGTCTGGGATTGATGGTCTCGGCCTTCGAGGCGATTCCTTTCGCGCAGTTTCACACGCGGGGTCTCCAAGCGGAGATCCTGTCCAGGTGGGACGGGCGACCTCAATCTCTGGATCTTCAGATCTCGTTGAGTCATCGCACCAGGGAAAACCTTCTGTGGTGGCTCCAGTCCCCGTTGGTGTCCGGGGGCAAGTCGTTTCGTCCGATCTCGTGGACGATAATCACCACGGATGCCAGCCTGTCGGGCTGGGGTGGTGTTCTGGGCGTTCTGTCCGCCCAGGGAACCTGGTCGGAGGGGGAGTCTTCCCTTCCGATCAACATTCTGGAATTGCGTGCGATAAGGCTCTGTCTTCATCGCTGGACGGACCGGCTGCAGGGCTGCCCGGTTCGGGTGCAGACGGACAATGCCACGGCGGTGGCCTACATCAACCACCAAGGGGGCACCAGGAGTGCCCGAGCGGCTCGAGAAGTGGCCGACATTCTGTCTTGGGCCGAGACTCATGTCCCGGCGATAACGGCGGTTCACATTCCGGGAGTGGAGAACTGGCAGGCGGACTATCTGAGTCGCCAGACCCTGGATCAGGGGGAATGGTCTCTCCACCCGGCTGTCTTCCAGATGTTGTGCGCGAAGTGGGGTCTTCCAGATGTGGACCTGTTCGCGTCTCGCCTCAACTACAAGGTGAAGAGGTTCGTGGCAAGGACGCGCGACCCTCGGGCAGACGCGTCGGACGCGTTAGTGGCCCCGTGGCATCAGTACAGGCTGATGTACGCGTTTCCACCGATTCAGTTGCTGTCCAGGTTCCTTCGCAGGTTGCACTCGGAACGCAGCACGGTGATTCTTGTGGCACCGGACTGGCCTCGCCGGTCCTGGTACGCAGACCTCGTGAATCTGGCGGTCGACGCTCCTTGGCGTCTGCCTCTTCGAGACGATCTACTGTCTCAAGGACCGATTTACCATCCTGCTTTACAGTCGCTGGCTTTGACGGCCTGGCTGTTGAGACCGAGGTCCTGAAGGAGAAGGGTCTCTCTCCAGAGGTCGTTCATACTTTGATCAACGCGAGGAAGTCTTCCTCGGGGAAGGTTTATTACCGTACTTGGAAGGCCTATTTTGCCTGGTGTGAGTCCAGGGGGTTTTCACCCCGCACGTACTCGGTTTCCCGTGTGCTGTCTTTCCTTCAGACGGGTGTCGATCAGCGTTTGGCGCTGGCTACGATTAAGGGTCAGGTGTCGGCGCTGGCCGTTCTGTTTCAACGTCCCGTGGCTTCCAACTCCTTGGTTGGCACTTTTATTCAGGGTGTGCGGCATCTGGTTCCTCCTAGGAGGGATCCTTTGCCCCCTTGGGACTTGAATCTCGTTCTATCTGTGTTACAACGTGCTCCTTTTGAACAGATCAGGGAGATCTCGTTGTCTATGTTGTCCAAAAAGGTCGCCTTTTTGGTGGCGATCACTTCGGCTCGCAGAGTGTCGGAACTGGCGGCTTTGTCCTGCAAGTCTCCGTACCTGGTTGTTCATTTGGATAAGGTGGTCTTGCGACCTAATCCTTCTTTTCTACCGAAACGAGTTTCGGAATTCCATCTTAACGAGGATATTGTTTTGCCTTCGTTGTGCACGAAGCCTAAACATCCAAAGGAGGTGAGATTGCACTCTCTGGATGTTGTTCGGGCGATAAGGGTTTACCTTAGATCGACTGAGTCTTTTCGTAAGACTGACTCCTTGTTTGTTCTTCCAGAGGGTCCTCGGAAGGGCATGGCGGCTTCCGCCTCTACCATTGCCAAATGGATCAGGCAGACCATTGAACAGGCCTATGCCTTGCAGGGGAAGGTTCCCCCTGTGCCTGTGAAGGCGCACTCTACTAGATCACTGAGTACGTCTTGGGCCTGCCGTCATGGGGCTTCTGTAGCCCAGGTGTGTAAGGCGGCGACTTGGTCGACCGTACACACTTTCACAAAATTCTACAAAGTAGATGTTCAGGCATCGGCGGATGCTTCCTTTGGCCGCAAGGTTCTTAGTGCGGCTGTTCCATAGGGTCCCTTGTTGGGGACTCCTGGCTGTTGGGATAGTTTTTTGTATCCCCTGGTTTTTTTGTCTTTTCCTGGGTTGTTGCTCCTGTTGAGCACTTGTTTTTGCTGTTGCCCAGCTGGTTTCCTTCCTTTGGTAAGGTTCCTTTCTTGATGTGGAGACTGCGTTGCCTTTCGGCGCGGATGCGTTTCCCACCCCTCATGTTTGCACTGCTTTGGGACGTCCCCATATGTGACGAATATGAAGAGGCGGCGACTGTCGGAGGACGTAAGAGAAAACGGAATTTTTGTAAAATCTTACCTGTAAAATTCCTTTCTCTGAGTCCTCCGACAGTCGCCGCCCCCGCCCCTCTTTTGGGGTTTGAATGTATACTCTACTGCTATTCCACTAAAACTGAGATATGGTTGCAGGAAGTAGGAGGGTATTGACTGAGGGGACCACCCCTTGAGGGTGGGATATGTTAAAGCTTTATTGTTAACATATTCTGTTGCCTAGCTACTCCTTCGGAGCAAAGTCTAATACCCCATATGTGACGAATATGAAGAGGCGGCGACTGTCGGAGGACTCAGAGAAAGGAATTTTACAGGTAAGATTTTACAAAAATTCAGTTTTTTCCCCCATCTGCTTGCTCTCTGTTACCTGAAAAATAAATGGATAATCATGCTTTTTTTTTTCTTTACTTACCTTGTTTTTGAAGAAAATATACTCACCTTACTTCCTCTTCCTCCCTCTGCGGCCGCGGCTCGCGCCGTCACTTCCTGCTCGCATTGATTCCTGGGAGCTGAGCGTCATCGCTCCCAGGAATCAATGCGCCTGCACCGGCCCCGCTCGTCAGTTCCGGTGTAGGCACGTCATTCACTGCTAAACAGCTTCTGGGCATGCCCAGAAGCTGTGCAGGAATGACGTGCCTGCACCGGACATGACGAGCGGGCCAGGTGCAGGGCATTCTGGGAAGAAGAGGACGCCGAAGAGGACACGCCGGCTTCAGCTGCCCACACCTGAGATGGCAGCGCTGGACAAGACATTTTCAAGGTAAGTATTTCTTCTAAAAGGTAAGTGAAACAGGGGACAGTTCAGAGGCTATCCATTGTGGAATGCACTAGCCCTGACTGTCCCGGGGGTATTTTTATTAAAAAAAAAATTTCCGAGGGTGGAACTCCGCTTTAAGCTCCAGATGAAGTGTAATGCGAATCATGTTGAGTTGTAGGAGCTCACACTCCAAAATCACGTGTACCTGAGATGACCACATCTACAGATCCCCTTGGAGGATAGTGGTACCTGCCTGTCCCCTATGATGGACCTTTTTCAATGTGGATAACATCACAGATAACTATTCTTTTTGTACATGCCTTTGTGCATTAGTTTATTAATTATTTGTATTTTCTTTGATTTTTGTTTCCTGTTGCTTTCTGCCGTTTACAGCATTGCCGGCATATTGTTGCCATATAGGCTTTTGCCTCGTTTTCACTGAGTGGTACGGTTCGGTACGGTACGCAATTTTTGCCGTTTCCATTGTCAAAAGTTGTGAATGGTACCCTAATTCCGAACCGTACCGTACCACTTTTTTGGGACCCTTTCGTTGGGGTAACAAGCACATTAGTACCGTACCAACAGGGTGGAGCTACACTGTTGAGGTACTGCTGGCGGTGGAAACGCAAGCCTGATCAAGGTGTACCGTTCCGAACCGTACTGAACTGTATCGAACCGTACCGACCAGTGGAAACGAGGCATAGGAGCCGGTTCACACTGCCGCGACTTGTCAGGCGACTTGTCAGCCTGACAAGTCGCGCTCCCTCGCGGTCCATTGAACGCTACAGGACCCGTTGTATTAGGAGCGACACAATGGTACCCTAAGTTCCGAACCGTACTGAACTGTATCGAACCGTACCGACCAGTGGAAACGAGGCATAGGAGCCGGTTCACACTGCCGCGACTTGTCAGGCGACTTGTCAGCCTGACAAGTCGCGCTCCCTCGTGGTCCATTGAACGCTACAGGACCCGTTGTATTAGGAGCGACACAAGTCGCTCCGACTTAGAAAAAGGGTCCTGTACGACTTCGGGGCGACCTGGGAGCGACTTGCATAGACTTCCATTATGTGAAGTCGTGGTGCATGGTAATGCACAAGTCGCCCCCGAAGTCGTGTCGTCTCAGTTTTAACCGACTCTTAGTCTCTGTTTTTTTTACATTTTACAATAATATATGTTTATTTTTTATACCTCTGTGCCGATAAAGTCCATGTGTTCCGAATAATTTTCTCAGCCTTATGTTAGGATTTGGCACTTTTTTTGTATATACCGTATTTTCCAGCGTATAAGACGACTGGGCGTATAAGACGACCCCCCTACTACATGATCTACCAGTAATACTTATACTTAGGTTACCTTGGAGATATTATAGTCGGCATATAAGACGACCTCCCATTTTTGGGGGATTTTTTTGAGGTTCGAAAGTAGTCTTATACGCCAGAAAATACAGTGTGTATGTATGTATGTATGTGTGTATATATATATATAATATGCACTCAGAGGACCGCCATCTGGTAGTGCATCCCTTTTTCTTTATAACTCCTCATAAAAACCAAACCACTGCTTGTATCAGGACTCTTGGCTCTTGGGGGAGGAGTACTGATGCAGGGTGCTGTGATGTTTTGCGGTCCCCTCCCATCATCAATGATCTTTACATAGAGCAGCACAGAGGCCCCACAATGACATCACTGGGTATAAAATAGGGACTGTAATGAAAATAGAGAAGTTTTATTTTAAAATGTAATTGAAATGTTGATGGGGATGAGATGAAGGAACAAGGGAAGGCAAAATATAAGCAGATTCAACATCGCTTTAAGAGTCGGTTCACACTAATCCGACTCAAAGTCGCCCCGACTTCGGGCAACCAATGAAGTCGCCCGCGCAGCGCAACTTCAGCGCAGCTTGCAACGACTTCTCATAATGGAAGTCAATGCAGGTCGCTCTGACTTTGCCAAAAAATTGTGCAGGAACCTTTTTCTAAGTCGCTCTGATTAGAACGGTTCCATTGCACAAGCTGGTCGCCTGACAAGTCGGATTAGTGTGAACCGGCTCTTAAGATGATCATTAGCATGGAGAAGTGTGGCAGCTTTTGCTATAATGTGCAGAGTATGCATTATTTGCCGTTTTAAAGTGGTTATAAAGCCTAAACGTTTTCTTCTCTTAATGCATTCCTTGCACTAAGGTAAAACATGTTTAGGCATCGCTTTTGGCATTTTGTTTTTGGCAGTTTTTTTGACAATTCCATTGCACAGATCATGTATGTATAGAGATGTTTGTTATTTAAAAAAAAAAAAAAAATCCTTTATAATCCCTTAAATTCTGGTTTGCCCTGCCCTGGAAATGACAACTCCTTAGTTGCCGTTACTGCCTCTTATCAGTTCCACCTTAAAGTGATTGTAAATGCTATTTTTTTTTTTTAAATAAACTGGTTTATAGTTACCTGCTCTGTGCAATGGAGTTGCACAGAGCTGCCCTGACCCTCCTGTTCTAGGGTCCCCCCGCCAGTGCTCCTGGCTCCTCCTATTCTTGGGGTGCAATTATAGAAAGCTGCTGTGGGCTCGATCCCAAGCTGTGCTGTCTGTGTCCATAGACACAGAAAGTGTGGCTCGGCCCTGCCCCATGTTCCCTTGTCACAGGATTTGACTGACAGCAGAGGGAGCCAATGGCACGTGCTGCCTCAGCCAAGCATATGACAGCGGGGTGAAGGAAAAGAGCTGCTACAGATGGGCATGGGCCTGGATTGAGTGAAAGCTCAGGTAAGTATAAGGGGGGGGGGCATACTGCTACCTAAAAATCTTTTTGCCTTTAATACAATGAATGCAGTTGCAGACCGCCTGCTGTATATTTATTGCGGCAGGCTGGCTCGTACAGGCAAAGCGATGTAGATCTACGCCGCTCGCCTGGGAGGAACTAGGGGGCGAGCGCGCACCGCCGACGGCACGCTCCCGCCCCCGATTGTCAGCGGGGAAGCCGATAAGGGTGGCAGGTGGCTCCGATTGCCGCCTGAAACCCACGATCGCTCCCCGC
The DNA here is from genome assembly GCF_965119305.1 of Pelophylax lessonae. Lineage (NCBI taxonomy): Eukaryota > Metazoa > Chordata > Amphibia > Anura > Ranidae > Pelophylax > Pelophylax lessonae. The sequence continues at coordinate 731,215,177 of NC_138769.1, read as the reverse complement.
TGAGAGAGGACGGCGGTCGGCTATTGTAAACACAGCCGATCGTCCTTCTCCCTGATATGATCACAGAGCTCCTGTGATCCTTCTATATAGGATCACAGGTCTCTGTGGTCATCTCAGAAGCCACACCCCCCACAGTTAGAATCACTCCCCTAGGGTCACATTTAACCCTTTGATCACCTATACTTTTAACCCCTTCCCTGCCAGTGTCATTATTACAGTAACAGAGCATATTTTTTGCACTGATTACTGTAGTAATGTCACTGGTCCCCCAAAAGCGTAAAAAATGTCCGTCACGGGTCCGATCTGTCTGCCGCAATGTCGTAGTCCCGCAAAAAAAATCGCAGATCGCTGCCATTACTAGTAAAAAAAAAAAACAATAAAAATGACATAAATTTCCCTTTTGCGAAAACCAATCAAAATACGCTTATTGCAATGTTTTTTTTACCAAACATATGTAGCAGAAAACAAATTGGCCTAAAATGTTAAAAAATTTAGATTTTTACATTTTTTTTGGGGGGGGGGGGGGGGATTTCATATTAAAAAAATGTGAAAAATATTGTTATTTTTTCAAAATTGTCGCTCTTTTTTTGTTTATAGCGCAAAAAGTAAAAAAATCGCACAGGTGATCAAATACCACCAAAAGAAAGCTCTGTTTGTGGGGAAAAAAAGGACATACATTTTTTGGGTACAGCGTCGCACGGCCGCGCAATTGTCCGTTAAAGTAACGCAGTGCCGAATCCCAAAATATGGCCTGGAGTGGTCAGGAAGGGGGTAAAATCTTCCGGTCTTAAAACGGTTAAAGATACGCTCGTTGAGAATTTTTGTTGTCAAAGACATGTAGCTAAATACATTTTGGCCTAAATATATGATAAAAATTGAATATATTGGATATTTTTTAACTGTCAAAGTAGAAAAATATTGTTATTTTTTTTCAAAATTTTCGCTCTTCTTTTTTTATTATCGCAAAAAATGAAAATCGCACAGGTGACCAAATACCAGCAAAAGAAAGCTCTGTTTGTGGGAAAAAAAGGACGTAAATTTCGTTTGGGTACGGCGTTGCATGACCGCGCAATTGTCAGTTAAAGACGCACAGTGCCTAATCGCAAAAAGTGGCCTGGACGTACAGCAGAAAAATCCTCCGGTCCTAAAGTGGTTAAAGGATAAGTTCACCTTTCGTAATATGTTACATGTTACACCCATATTCAGGATGTCACATGTTATAAACAGACCGGCCCCTGATCTGATCGCTGGTGCAATGCTTTAGAGAGAGGTTTCTCAATCAGGGTTCCTTGGAAGCCCAGGGTTCCTCCTGAGGTTTCTAGGGGTTCCTTGAGCAATGGGCAATTTCTGCCTCTCAGATAAGTTCCCAATGACTCCATTGTTCCTTTTAGTTATCTGTAAGGGGGGTAATTCTTCCCAATGATGACAAGAGTAAGGAACATTCTTCCCACTGACTGTCACACTAATGTGTCATGAGTTGTAGATTTTAAATTTTTAGCAGGGGTTCCCCGAGACCAGAAATTTATTTCAAGGGTTCCTCTGTGTTGAAAAGGTTGAGAAAGGTTGCTTTAGAGGCTCCAGAAACAATAAGCATGTTTTTTTATTTTACCTGAAAAAAATGTTAATTTATTATTTTTTTGTTAACCACTTGCCAACCGCCGCCCGACTATATACGGCTGCGGTCAGCCCCTCCCAGGCAAAGTGACGTACCGGTACGTACGTACGTACCGGTACGTATTTATGGATCGCCTGCTGAAGCATGCCTGAGTGATAGGACCCTAATATGTCAAAAAATAATTGAATAAACCAACCATTGCTTTTTCTCTGTGTAAGGGACACAGCTCCTGATCATCTTAACCATTTGGTTATACTGCCCCCTAGAGGAGTAGGACACGAGGCAGAAGAAAAGTCTGGTTAAACCTATGGGTAATCCCAGGGGCTATACTCTCTCTATCTGCTATAGGTACTCCTTTTTTTTTTTCCTGCCTAGTTAGGAGTTAGGACCTAGTTCATTGCTGGGATCTCTGGTCCTGGCAATTTTTTTTTTTTAGATCGATTTTTTTTTTTGGTTTTGTTACTAGCGGCCAGGTGATGCTGCCGGAGCGGTAGGGGTGTCCCTTAGCTTAACCTTTTTTTTGTGGGGTTCTCCTATTTACTCATGGAGTCTTTGGAGCACATTTCCCCACCTGATCCCCTCTGAGGCTGCGGGGTCCTCCGGGTCCCAACCATTCATTGCTGCACTGACGGCGGTCCTGGAGTCCTTTTGTGTCAAGGGTGGAGATGGTTTTTGGTCGAAGGGCTAGCAAAAAGCGCCCGCCTTCCCCTACCTCATCTGTATCCTCAGATCCTGAATCTGATTTGGCCGCCGCAGACACGGGTCACTCTGCTGGGTCTGCGACCATGCGCCCTAAGTTCTCAGATAGTGAGGATGATTACTCCACTCCTGTGGACGCACGGATTGTATCTGTGTGTGAGACCTTTAAAGCTGGAGGACGCAGCTAAAGCTGCAACGGAGGGGTCGGTTCCCTTTGGCACTCACAAGCCACCCATAGCGGAAAAGTTGTTTCCTTTCCCCTCCTTTTTTGACAGAATTGTCGCTAAAGAACGGGAACGACCAAAACGTCCCCTTGTGGTCCCTAAGCGATTTGCTATGCGGTACCCCTGTGAGGAGTCCCTACTTAAAAAGTGGACTGTTACACTGGTGGTGGACCCTCCGGTTTCCAGATTGAACAAGGCAACCATGATTCCGGTTAAAGAGTCTCCAGCCTTTAAAGACCTGGCTGACAGGAAGATGGAGCCTGTGGCCCGCATTATGCAGACTGTGGCTGGTTCGGCACTGAGGCTGGTATTCACTATTGCCCTGGTGTCCCAAACTCTGACCGAGTGGGCTAAGCTTTTACATCCTGACCTGGAGGGGGAGCAGCTCCCCCCTGCCTTTGCTGAGCTGGCCGACCAGTTGGTCCAGGGGCTGCAGTTTATCTGTGATGTCTCTTTGGAGGAGGCTCCCCAGTTGCTAGGCTCTCTGTTTCGGCAGTTGTTCTTCGGCGTATTTATGGCTCAAATGCTGTTCTGCGGATCAGACTTCTAAAAAGGTCTTGACTGATCTTTCTTCTCAAGGAGATCGCCTGTTTGGAGCTACCCTGGATGACATCATTAAGGGTCTCACAAGGGGGAAGAGTACCTTTCTTCCACAGGCTAGTGAGGGCAAGGACCCTCTTTGTAGATGTGGGCTATCCTTCTTGGCTCATAAGAAGTTTCTTCCTCCCTCAGGGGCGACTGACAAGGGATCGAAGCCTTTCAGGGCCTCCTATGGTGGATCTAAGCCAACTTGGTCTGGCAAGTCGAGAGCGGGCTTCTCCAGACCCACGGGCAAGGCTTTTTCAGCATGAAGGTGCGCCCTAACTCGTATCTGTGGTGGGGGACGTCTTCGCTGGTTTCCGGACCCATGGACTTCCCTAATGCAAGACAAGTGAGCCCACTAAGTCATATAGGCCGGCTACAAGAACGAGTTTCATTCTTTGCTTCCAACTTGCGCCTGTCCCAGGACCGCTTACATGGTCTTTTTGGGACGGTGCATGACCTGTTACTTCAAGGGGTGATTGTCGCGGGTTCCGACTAGGGATGCACCGATCCGACTTTTTTGGTCCCGATCCCAATCTTTTGCTTTGTGAAATCGCCGATCCCGAGTCCGATCCGGAAGTACTGTTTTGTGAGCTTATAACAAAATAATACTTTCGGATCGGTATCGGCAGATACCTTATAACATTGTGCATTCAAAATCTAAAATGTCATGGGTTTAGTCTTTAAGAGGTTAAACTTCCCTCCTCCGGCAGACTGAAGGAAAAGATACATTGTAATCATTGTGTTTACTTAACTGGCAGAGTTGAAAGGCATTTCAGGAGGCTCCTTTTTTTCTTTTCTTTGACAGCTGTTCTCTGCTCCCTCACAAGCTATAAAGAGCAAAACCGGATCGGCCCGTGGATCTGTTAATTTTACCGATCCCCCGATCCAGCTATTTTGCCCGTATCGGGGCCGATATCCGATCTGAATATCGGATCGGTGCATCCCTAGTTCCGACATCGGAACGTTTTCAGTGGTTTTACTCAAATCCGTTTAGAGTTTCCAGGAAGGAAAGCAATTTTGTACCTCAAGGTGCTGAACTGCTTTGTGCGGGTGCAGAAGTTCAGAATGGAGTCCATTTGCATGGTGGTGACATCCCTGCATCAGTGGGATTTTCTTGCCTCTATCGACATCAAGGACGCTTACTTTCACATTCCAATATGTGCCGCTTACCAGCGCTTCCTCTGCTTTGCCGTGGGAGAGGAGCATTATCAGTTTGTGGCGTTACCCTTTGGTATCGCCTCCACTCCTCGGGTCTTCACAAAAGTTTTGGCCCTGGTGTAAGCATTTTTAGGTCAGTGGGGGATCGCAGTACTGGGCTACTTGAATTACCTCCTTCTGCTCTGGTGGAAAACCTGGAGATCACCATATGAACTCTGAGGGAGTTTGTCTGGATTCTGAATTTTCAGAAGTCTGCTCTGGTTCCGTCCACAAAGCTGGGCTATCTGGGTCTGACTCTGGACTCGGCCTTAGCCAGAGTGCTCCTTTCTCTGTACAAACTCCAGAAACTGCAGGCTGCAATTCGTCTTCTGCTGTCCAGCAGATGGTCATCCCTCTGGACTTGCATGCGGATGCTGGGCCTGATGGTGTCTACCTTTGAGACGGTTCCGTTTGCACAGTTACATACGAGGTCCCTGCAAAGTGAGATTCTGGGAAAATGGGACAAGAATCTGCAGTCTCTGGACAATCAGATCTGGCTGAGCCGGGGAACAAAAGGGTCCCTGATATGGTGGCTTTGTTCTCTGGTGCTTTGGCTGGGCAAATCTTTCCTCCTCTTGTGCTGGACAGTGGTCACCACGATGCCATCCTGTCTGGGTGGGGAGGTGTCCTAAGGAGAAATTCTGCTCAGGGGATCTGGACACTGGAAAAGTCCAAACTACTGATCAATGTCCTGGAACTCTGAGCAATCAGACTGTGCCCGGAACATTGGATGGATCGTTTTCAGGATGTCCAGTGCCCATTCAGTCGGACAACGCCACAATCATCGCCTATGTCAATCACCAGGAGGGCAAGGGTCCTGGTGGCTCTGGAGGTAAGTGGCATTCTAAGGTGGGAAGAACGTTTCATTCCAATCATCTCCGCCGTACACATTCGGGGGGTGGAAAACTGGCAGGGGGATTACCTCAGTCAGCAGGCGTTGGACGAAGGGGAGTGGTCCCTTCATCCGGAGGTGTTTCATCAGTTGTGTCTCCAGTGGAACATCTCCAAGGTGGATCTGTTGGCATCACAGCTTAACAGAAAGGTGCAGAAGTTTGTGGTACGGTCACGGGATCCTCTGGCTGATGCCATAGACGTGCTGGTGGCCCTGTGGGGTCAGTATCGTCCGATTTATGCTTTCCCTCCTCTCAAGCTTCTGCCAAGACTTCTTCCAGCCAAGACTTCTACCTAGGGTCGAGGCAGAAGGGATTCTGGTCATTCTGGTGGCTCCGGACTGGTCTCGCCGGGCTTGGTACGCTGATTTGGTGCTGCTGGTCGCCGACGTTCCTTGGAAGCTTCCTCTCTGGAGGGATCTGCTGTCCCAAGGGCCAATCTTCCATCCTACTTTACAGTCATTGGCTTTGACGGCTTGGCTGTTGAACGTCAGGTGCTGAAGGATAGAGGTTTGTCTGAGTCGGTGATTCCAACGCTGTTAAAAGCTAGGAAATCTACTTCTAGGAAGATCTACTATCGTGTGTGGAAGACGTACATCGTGTCATGTGAGTCTCTTGGAGTTCATCCTCGCTCTTTATCAGTGGCTCGGATCTTGACCTTTCTTCAACGGGGGGTTGAGCAGAAACTGGCCTTGAGTACTATCAAGGGCCAGATGTCAGCCTTGGCGGTCTTCTTTCAGCGGTCCTTGGCCACACACTCCCTGGTGCGTACTTTTCTTCAGGCAGTTCGGCACTTGGCTCCTCTAGTGCAGTCTCTGTTGTCGCCTTGGGACTTCAATTTGGTGCTCTCAGTCCTCAAGAAGCCTGCTTTTGGGAATCTTCAGGAGATTCTCCTGCTTACACTGTCTCAGAAGGTGGCTTTTTTGGCTATCACCTCTGTGCGCAGAGTATCGGAATTGGCGGCGTTATCCTGTCGTTCACCTTACTTGGTGGTTCACAGAGATAAGGTGGTCCTTTGCCCCTGTCCGTAGTTCCTTCCAAAGGTTGTCTATGATTTTCATTTGAATGAAGACATTGTGTTGCCTTCCCTGGGCCCCAGGGCAAAACTTACAAAGGAAATTGCTTTGCATGCCTTGAATGTGGTCCGGGTAATTAGGGTGTACCTGGCAGCTACAGAGTCTTTTAGGAAGTCAGACTTACTATTTGTGCTTGTGGAATAGGCCTCGGAAAGGGTTGTCTGAATCCTCTGCTACCATTTCCAGATTGATCAGACAGACGGTTATTCACGCCTATTCCATCAAGGGTCAGGTTCCTCCTTTCCCTGTCAAGGTGCACTCTACTCAGTGATGCAGGTTTGCAAGGCGGCAACCTGGTCACGGGTGCACACTTTCACAAAGCTCTATAAAGTGGATGTGTTGGCATCTGCCGATGCTTCTTTTACTGCAAGGTTTTGCAGGCTGCTGTTTAGAGGACCTGGTCCTCTTTGAGGGTGTATTTGTTTTTTCAGGTGGGCTCCAGTTGTTTTGGTTGAGCTCCTGTTTACCTGGTTGGCTGTAGTTTAGCCTTAGGGAATTTTTTTTGTTTTTTTCGCTGTTCCCACCCCTCATGTTTAACACTGCTTTGGGACGTCCCAATGGTTAAGAAGATCAGGAGCTGTGTCCATCAATGAACGGAAGAGAAAATGGGATTTTTGACTTAATGTAAAATCCATTTCTCTGATGTTCATTGACAGACACAGCACCCATACCTCTGTGGAGTTGTAATTCTTCTGACACTGCTTGAAACAAAACTGAGTGGCTATAGCAGAGAGAGGGAGTATACCTCCTGGGACTGGCCATAGACATAGCCAGACTTTTTTTCTGCCTAGTGTTTGTAACTGGATGGACTTGTGTCTTTTTTTCAGCCTCACTAACTATGTAGTTATGCAAGTGTCCTACTCCTGTAGGGAGCAGTATAACCCAATGGTTAAGGAGATCAGAAGCTGTGTCCGTCATTGAAGATCAGTGAAATGGATTTTGCTGTAAGTCAAAAATCCAATTTTTTTCATTACTACTTTTCATTTATATTGGTTTTTACGAGATTTTTTCATTACTACTTTTCATTTATAGTGGTTTTACGAGATAAGAAATGCAATATTTAAAGATTGGATGAAAGCTTTAGTGCAGTAAAACACTTTTGTTAGTTAAAGCGGTAGTAAACTGCTCAGAAAAAAAAACAAAAAACCCTGCAAGACAATGGCATAATGTGCAAGTATGCATCGCATACTAGCACATTATGAAATACTCACCTTACAATGAAGCCCATCCAGCGGCGCCCATTTACCACTGAGAGGGCTAACCTCTTCTCCCGTCCTTTCTACTGTTATCGAAGGCTCCGGCGCTAGAAGTGGCCGAAGCCGAGATGACGTCACTCATGTGCATGTGTGCGGGAGCCCTTTGTTCCGGCAAGAAGCTCTGACGGTCCAGTACGGTATGCTTGACCTTCAGGGCACATGCGCCGCTGACGTCAGCGGCTACATGTAGGGGGAATTGCTCCTAAAAGGTGCACGTTTAGGCTACGTTCACATGTGGGCGTAGCGGATCACGGGCAGAATCACTGCAATTCTGCCCGCGATCCGGAATCATTGCAAATCACAGAACACCTGTGCGATGCCCGTGATTTGCAATGGCACCCCAAACGCTGTGCGATGTTGAGCCGATTTCTGCCTGCCGAATCGCGTTAACATCGCGCAAACAGAATTGCGGGGCGCATGACGCCCAAAAGAAGCTCTTGTACCGTTTTTGGGCATCATGCGTCCCGCGATTCTGTTTGCTCGATGTTACCGCGATTCGGCAGGCGGAAATCGCTGCAACATCGCACAGCGTTTGGGGTGCCATTGCAAATCACGGGCATCGCACAGGCGTCCCGCGATTTGCAATGATTCTGGATCGCAGGCAGAATCGCGGTGATTCTGCCCGTGATCCGCTATGCCCACATGTGAACGTAGCCTAAGTCCCCGTTCACACTGGGGCGACCTGTCAGGCGACCTGGTCGCCTGACAGGTCGCCGTAGGTCGCCTTCCATAGAGAAGCTGCGGACCCGTTCTAATAGGAGCGACACAAGACTTAGAAAAAGGGTTCCGGAGCTTCCTTGGGGCGACCCGGAGCGACCTGCATAGACTTCAATGTTATGAAGTCCGTGCCGGCCGCTCCGAGGTCGCGGTGCGAGCAGCGCGCTGCGACCTATGAGGTCGCCCCGGCAAGTAGGGTCGCCCCAGTGTGAACGGGGCCTTAGGAGATATTAATTTGAATAATAAACAAAGCAGGTTTACAAAATAAATAATAAAAATAACAAAGCGGGGTTTACAACCGCTTTAGATTGTACTTTTTTTATTTTTATAAAGGTGTACAGCAAAATAAGAGGGACAACTAGAGAGGTGTCACAGATCAGCAGCTTTGCTGTCAGTTGTATTCTAACAGACCAGCAGTCATGTTTGTACATGTTGTTCCAAAGCTTTATTCTTCAAGGTTCTGCTGATAGCAGTGATCCTACAAGACTTTTATTCAAGACTTTTAAGGTTATTGACTGTTGTTGATTCAGTTAGCTACCGTATGCACTCAGTCCCAGCAAAGCTAGTCCACCTCATTCTCTAATTAAGCTGGTCTCATTTCCGAAGGCTTTGCCTGAGCAACAGCTAGTGTCCCTAGCTTCAGGCTCCCCAGTGTTTTCATAAGTTTCCTAATGCCTGTGACTTTCCAAGGGATTCCTAGTGACCACAAAAGTTAAATTTCTTAGGTGTACTGCACTTTCTGAGAAGTTCCCAGTGATCCGGGAGTCCAAGTTTCTTAGCAAATTTTCCCCTGCACAAATGCTTGCCGGTAATTCTGCAAATTAGTGCTTCTCTGGACCTGGTCAGTTGTAGCCTGCACAGGTGTGTTTCCCGAGCGCAGAGCCATCAGGAGTGATGGCATCATGTAGGTCCAAGAACAATGGAAGGGGCAGAAATATTGGTATCTGAAAGGACAGTCTCTCCAAATTTGGGCAGTTGGCAGCTTTGTGTCTATCCTACTGCTGATCACTAGTCTGTTAGTAAGCATACCAAATATAGGTACCTCAATAAGAATACCAGTGACGCATCTACCAATCCATAAATGCACTAAAACTCTGCGATGTTAACTACCTATTGAAGTCCCATGCCTTTTTAACTATTTATAGTTCTCTACCACAACATTTTATGAATTGCAAATTAATTTGCTAGGAAATGCTCTAAAATGCCCTTTTCTCTTAGTGAAAATGCAGCTTCCTGCCCTCACACTGCAGTGCCCTGTGTTGGCAGAGCTGTGTAACAGCCACACCCCTCAGCACAAGTCATTACAAAGACTTGTACTGCAGGGAAGGGGAGGATGCATGTCTGACCAGGTTCACTGTGTCTACCTTTGGTGCCTATTGAACTGCACTGTCATATGTAGACTCCCTGCACAACTGCAGTTATAAGGAAGTGGGGGTAAAAGTATAAAACTGTCTGTAACCCTCACACAGGACTTGCCTGCAAACAAAATCTGAAAGTATCAGGGAAGCAACGAGCTGGTTGGAGGCCCCAGCTAGGTGGCATTTCAGTGGTCTTAGACTCCTTTTACACAGGCCGTCTGATTGGGTCCGCCTGTCCATTTTTTCTGATGGACCCTCTATAGGCAGTCAGATGTAAATGGGCTTGTGTCCATTAACCACTTAAGGACCGCCCCACGTACATTTACTGCGGCAGGGCAGCCCTTGAGCGCAAAATCGCTTACCTGTACGTCATTTTTTAGAAAGGCTCTAGGGGGCACGCGCCTGAGCCGTGTTCCCGCTGTGATTGGACACAGAGGGAACCAATCGGCGGATCCAGCTGCCGCAATCGTTCAGGAGAATGACAGAAAGGTGGTCTGCTTATGTAAACAAAGCAGACCGCCATTCTGTCAGACAGGAAGAGAGTGATCTTGTGTTCCTACTAATCAGGAACACAGATCTTTCTTCCTGCAGTCAGTCCATCCCCTGATGGACATTAATTTTTTTGGGGTACAATGTCGCACGACCGCACAATTGTCAGTTAAAGCCACGCGGTGCCGTATCACAAAAAAGTGCCTGGTCATTAAGGGGGTAAAACCTTCCGGAGCTGAAGTGGTTAACACCCGGTTACTTCCAATCATGCAAAAACAAACAGAGGGGGGATCCGTTCCCCTCTGTCTGGCTGGATCAGGTCGGGGGCCAGTTTTGTGTAAATGGACAGTCGGTTTACTTACATCTGACTGCCCATAGAGCAGAGCGGGCTGTGGCCGTGTCCGCTCATACCGGTCAGTTGCCAGCTCCTCTCAGCTCAGCAGAGGATCAGCGGATAGATCCCCTGCTGAGCAAAACTGGATCTGGCCCATGTGAAAGGAGCCTTACAGAGATCTTGTATTAGAACAGCAAGGGAAGGTGGTGGACCTAAGTTTGTTTAGGCCTGCTTTAACGCTCAATTCCTTCCCCAGAAAACTAGAATTGATCTCATTACACAAATATGTTTTTAGGAATTTGAAAAACCATTGCCTTTTAAGAATCCATTCATGGGTCATACCTGAAATTGCACCCCCCCAGTTACTGAGATATCATTTCTTCCTCCAGCCACGAATGTACTATACATAGCAGAAGGAAGCTGAGAGGGGTAATCAGAAACAACAAATACCAGTATATATTGGATATGAGTCCAAAAGACCCAATAAAACATATGATTGTGGAATGTATGTGCCATCTGTGTGATCGTCTCCCATCATGTTCTGCAGGGTCACCATGTCTGAAGGAATTATGAGTAAAGCTGCCACCATGGAGATCCCCATCAGCAGCAATGGCGTCTCCGGGACCCTCAATGAAGATGAGAGTTTGGAGCAGGTAACATCGGTCCCTATTAATATTTCTTCATTCAGAGTCACAAAATTGTCCATAGATCCTGTTTTGTTCTTTGTACTGCTATATGTTGTTTCTTCTCTGCTCCTGTTCTCCTGGTCATTAATGTGTTTGTCAGGTTATTTTTGTCCTCCTGTCTACTATTGTTATTACAACCATTCACCTTCTTTCTCCTCTCTTATCTCTCCTGAACCCTATTGTGACCATGTCAGGTTATCATTGCACCCTTGTCTTTTAATACCATTACCACAAGTGTCCTTCTCCTCTCCCATCCCTCCTAACCTCTAATGTGTCCATCTTGCATGACATGTATGTTCCTCTGCCTTTTATTGTTATTTCCACCAGTGTCCTACCTTCTCATCTCCCATCCCTCCAATGTGTCCATCTCAGGTTATGTACAGTATATTCATCTGTCTTCTACATTTATTTCCACCATTATCCTTCCTTCTCTTCTCCCATCTCTCCTGACCTCTGATGTGTCCATCTCAGGACATGTATGTGCCCTTGCCTTCTATCGTTGTTTCCACCAGTGTCCTACCTTCTCCTCTCCAATCCCTCCAATGTGTCCATCTCAGGTTATGTACAGTGCCTTGCGAAAGTATTCGGCCCCCTTGAACTTTGCAACCTTTTGTCACATTTCAGGCTTTAAACATAAAGATATAAAACTGTAGTTTTTTGTGAAGAATCAACAAGTGGGACACAATCATGAAGTGGAACGAAATTTATTGGATATTTCAAACTTTGTTAACAAATAAAAAACTGAAAAATTGGGCATGCAAAATTATTCAGCCCCTTTACTTTCAGTGCAGCAAACTCTCTCCAGAAGTTCAGTGAGGATCTCTGAATGGTCCAATGTTGACCTAAATGACTAATGATTATAAATAGAATCCACCTGTGTGTAATCAAGTCTCCATATAAATGCACCTGCACTGTGATAGTCTCAGAGGTCTGTTTAAAGCCCAGAGAGCATCATGAAGAACAAGGAACACACCAGGCAGGTCCGAGATACTGTTGTGGAGAAATTTAAAGCCGGATTTGGATACAAAAAGATTTCCCAAGCTTTAAACATCCCAAGGAGCACTGTGCAAGCGATGATATTGAAATGGAAGGAGTATCAGACCACTGCAAATCTACGAAGACCTGGCCGTCCCTCTAAACTTTCAGCTCATACAAGGAGAAGACTGATCAGAGATGCAGCCAAGAGGCCCATGATCACTCTGGATGAACTGCAGAGATCTACAGCTGAGGTGGGAGACTCTGTCCATAGGACAACAATCAGTCGTATACTGCACAAATCTGGCCTTTATGGAAGAGTGGCAAGAAGAAAGCCATTTCTTAAAGATATCCATGAAAAGTGTCGTTTAAAGTTTGCCACAAGCCACCTGGGAGACACCAAACATGTGGAAGAAGGTGCTCTGGTCAGATGAAACCAAAATCGAACTTTTTGGCAACAATGCAAAACGTTATGTTTGGCGTAAAAGCAACACAGCTCATCACCCTGAACACACCATCCCCACTGTCAAACATGGTGGTGGCAGCATCATGGTTTGGGTCTGCTTTTCTTCAGCAGGGACAGGGAAGATGGTTAAAAATGATGGGAAGATGGATGGAGCCAAATACAGGACCATTCTGGAAGAAAACCTGATGGAGTCTGCAAAAGACCTGAGACTGGGACGGAGATTTGTCTTCCAACAAGACAATGATCCAAAACATAAAGCAAAATCTACAATGGAATGGTTCACAAATAAACATATCCGGATGTTAGAATGGCCAAGTCAAAGTCCAGACCTGAATCCAATCGAGAATCTGTTGAAAGAACTGAAAACTGCTGTTCACAAACGCTGTAATCGCAGCAAAAGGTGGCGCTACAAAGTATTAACTTAAGGGGGCTGAATAATTTTGCATGCCCAATTTTTCAGTTTTTATTTGTTAAAAAAGTTTGAAATATCCAATAAATTTCGTTCCACTTCATGATTGTGTCCCACTTGTTGTTTATTCTTCACAAAAAATTACAGTTTTATATCTTTATGTTTTGAAGCCTGAAATGTGGAAAAAGGTCGCAAAGTTCAAGGGGGCCGAATACTTTCGCAAGGCACTGTACATTATGTTCATCTACCTTCTACATTTATTTTCACCATCATCCTTCCTTCCCCTCTCCCATCTCTCCTGACCTCTGATGTGTCCATATCAGGACATGCATGTTCCTCTGTCTTCTACTTTTATTTCCCTCCGTGTATTCTCTTCTCCCGGTCTTCCTGATCTCCCATGTGTCCATCTCAGGTTATTCATGTTCCCAATCTTCTACTGTTATTTTCAATGGTGTATTTCCTTCTCTCTCATCCCTTCTAATCTTCATTGTGTCCATGTCAAGTTATGTACAGTATGCTTCATGCCTTCTAATGTCATTACCAGTTAGTGTTCTTTCTTCTCATCTCCAGTTCCGCCTGATCTCCGATGTGTCCATGTATAGATGTAAAGTATGTTCCCTATCTTCTGCGGTCATTACCACCAAAGTCCTTCTTTCTAGTTTCCTGTTCCTCCTGGTCTTTACAATAAAGTGCTGCTAAACCCAGGACCCTGCATTTATTATATCTGGTCTCCCAGAGTACACAGAACATGGAAATGCAATTGTATTAGTAAATTATAAACTGCTAAATACCTTTTCTCATCAGCAGTATATAGCAGTCTTGTGACTTCTATCAGTGTCCAGCATAGCACTGGGTAAAGCTTAATAAGTGTTAATCTCTTGCACTAGTATAATTCATAATATTGAAGTGCTAGTTTGTGACAATTAGTGATAATTCATAAAGAACTGCTGCAACTGTAAGAATAAAATACAATCACCAAATCGGTGTAATAAATCAATCAATGGGTCATTTCTATGGGAGAGCTAGGTGACCAATCAAGGCATGGTTATATACGGCATAAAGAGGACCCTCTGAGTGCATTTAAACCCTGAGATGATTACTGATACGACTATCCCAAAACACTTTTGCCTACACCATGTGAGTGGGGGGGGCCACTATTTCTGGCATGGAACCATCTAATGGGAGTTGTTGTGCACGTTGGTGGGGGTTTAACAAGGTTCAGGGGAACCACACCTGGAGAATCTATATGGGATTTTAATGATTGCAAGGATCACGTCCAGGATTACATGCTATTAGCAGGAGCACTTGGAATACATTGTGGGATTCGGAGAACACTTTTATAGCGATTCTCTGCTCATTGCTAGGCAGTGAGATCGCTCTGAGCACATTATGGGACTTTATTTATTTGGTCACAGTGTGTTTTTATTTTTATCTTTTCACTATTTTGATTTTGCTTACATGCAAATTTATATTTGCTTGTTTATGATATATCGCAGTGATGGCGAACCTTGGCACCCCAGATGTTTTGGAACCACATTTACCATGATGCTCAACAACACTGCAGAGTGCATGAACATCATGGGAAATGTAGTTCCAAAACATCTGGGGTGCCAAGGTTCGCCATCACTGATATATCGGTATCCGATTTTGTTAGAGCCGGTTCACACTACCACGACTCAGTCGCCCCGACTTTGGGCGACTTTGAAGTCGCCCATGCAGCACGACTTCATCGTGGCTTGCAAATGACTTCTCATAATGGAAGTCAATGCAAGTCGCTCCGACTTCGCCCAAAAGTAGAGCAGGAACCTTTTTCAAAGTCGGAGCGACTTGAGTCGCTCTGATTAGAACGGTTCCATTGCACAGCATGGAGCGCTACTTGTCAGGCGACTAAGTCGTCTGACAAGTCGGAGTAGTGTGAACCGGCTCTTATACACATGTACAGTGCCTTGCGAAAGTATTCGGCCCCCTTGAACTTTGCGACCTTTTGCTACATTTCAGGCTTCAAACATAAAGATATAAAACTGTAATTTTTTGTGAAGAATCAACAACAAGTGGGACACAATCATGAAGTGGAACGAAATTTATTGGATATTTCAAACTTTGTTAACAAATAAAAAAACTGAAAAATTGGGCGTGCAAATTTATTCAGCCCCTTTACTTTCAGTGCAGCAAACTCTCTCCAGAAGTTCAGTGAGGATCTCTGAATGATCCAATGTTGACCTAAATGACTAATGATGATAAATAGAAAAAATTAAAATTGATGGGAAGATGGATGGAGCCAAATACAGGACCATTCTGGAAGAAAACCTGATAGAGTCTGCAAAAGACCTGAGACTGGGACGGAGATTTGTCTTCCAACAAGACAATGATCCAAAACATAAAGCAAAATCTACAATGGAATGGTTCACAAATAAACATATCCAGGTGTTAGAATGGCCAAGTCAAAGTCCAGACCTGAATCCAATCGAGACTCTGTGGAAAGAACTGAAAACTGCTGTTCACAAACGCTCTCCATCCAACCTCACTGAGCTCGAGCTGTTTTGCACGGAAGAATGGGCAAAAATTTCAGTCTCTCAATGTGCAAAACTGATACGAGACATACCCCAAGCGACTTACAGCTGTAATCACAGCAAAAGGTGGCGCTACAAAGTATTAACTTAAGGGGGCTGAATATTTTTACACGCCCAATTTTTCAGTTTTTTATTTGTTAAAAAAGTTTGAAATATCCAATAAATTTCATTCCACTTCATGATTGTGTCCCACTTGTTGTTGATTCTTTACAAAATATTACAGTTTTATATCTTTATGTTTGAAGCCTGAAATGTGGCAAAAGGTCAAAAAGTTCAAGGGGGCCGAATACTTTAGCAAGACACTGTATTCGTTTTAATTTAATGCGCAACTTGGTGTAGGAATCTTTGATTTATTACACTGATTTGGTGACTGGGTAAAGCTTGTAGGAGGAGTTTTAATTCTCCCCTGATTGTCCTATGAGGCTGCAGAACCCCTGACCCTCTGTCTGGACAGTGCTGATTGGCCCTGTGCTGATCACATGCACTCTTCCAAGAAAAAAAAAACTCTCTAGCAATATGCACCAAACTGAGCATGTGCAGAGTGCTTCCAAGGCTCTGTTCTATCAGGAGATGGTTTGGGAATTGTGGAAGAATGGGGGGGGTCAGAGAAGACGGGATCAAACAGCGTTTTTACACAATGTAGAGGATTAACCCCTTAAGTTCCACAGTGAGTATAAGCAGCAGGCTTTACTGCATATACAGACTGATTACTGTTGTGGGTTTAGTAACACTTTAAAATATTCCCTTCTGTTGTTTTATTGTCCAGTGACCTTCCTTCTCCTTTCTCATCCTAGTACACAATGTCTGCTTTACAATTATGTGTGTTAGATTGTGTGATGAGTTTCTTTCTCTTATGCTGCCTGAGCCCCAATGTCTTCTCAGAGTTCGTGTTGTGGTTTCCATTTTCTCTCGTTATCTATATCCTAACAATGAAGAATCAGACAACAGACAACCGTTGGGGCAAAGTCTTGATACTTTATTGTGATTTATGTTCTTGATCCACACATGGTCCTATCGATGCATGCTTGTCTTGGAATTCTATGTGCAATCCAGTGCTGGCCAATTCTGATAAAGATGTGGATAATTTAGTCCCTGGGAACAGATGAACATGCTTCATATGGCTGGCTGTAATGTTACAAATCTGCATTATAGAAATTTTTTGCTGGGTCCTTGTCCAGATGTCCTGACAATGAATGGCTTTTCGTTCATTTATTAAAGCGGAGTTCCGGCCACAAAAAAAAAATTTCAATGAAAATTCCCCCGGGACAGTCAGCTAGTACATTCCATAATGGATAGCCTCTGATCTGTCCCGGTTCGCACTTACCTGCAAGAAGAAATACTCGCTTTTAAAATTTCTTCTCCAGCGTTGCCATCTCTGTTGTGGCAGCTGAAGCCAGCGCGTCCTCTTCTGCGTCCTCTTCCGTGTCTTCTTCTCCCAGAATGCGATGGCACCGGCCCCTCTCGTCACTTCCGGTGCGGCGCCGCATTCCTCCACAGCTTCTGGGCATGCCCAGAAGCTGTTTAGCAGGGAATGCGGCGCCCCCCCGGAAGTGATGAGCGGGGCCGGTGCCGTCGCATTGATTCCTGGGAGCGATGACGTTCAGCTCCCAGGAATCATTGCACACCGGAAGTGACGGCGCGGGCCGCGCCCGCCGAGGGAGGAAGTGGAAGAAAGGTGAGTATATTTTTCTACAATAACAAGGTAAGTAAAAAAAAAATAAAAATCCTAACTATCCATTTCCTTTTCAGGTGACGAAAAGCAAGCGGATGGCCACAAAATCGATTACGTCGATTTTGTGGCCGGAACTCCGCTTTAAGGCCTCATGCACATTATAAAAACACCAGTAGCTTTGTATTGAGTTTTTCAGCTTTTTTGCATTGGCGTTTTTTTTTTTACGTTTTTGGCGTTTTATCGTTTTTTGCCGTTTTTAGCTAAAAATCACCTCCTCTGCTATTTTAGTAATCCCCACTTTCCCACAATGCATTGCTTGCCAGACAATGCTTGCCAGAATTCATCGCATTGGTGTTCACACCCATGTAGGGATGCACCGAAATGAAAATTCTGGGCCGAAACAGAAACCCAAAATTCAGGATGCTCTTGGCCAAAAACCAAAACCGAAAAGGACTCTCCCCCCCCCCCCCCCCCCAAATGATTTTAACCACTTTATGACCGGAGGATTTGGCTGCTCAATGACCAGGCCCTATTTTGCTATTCGGCACTGCGTGATTTTAACGGACAACTGCGCGGTCGTGCGACGCTGTACCCAAATAAAATTTACGTCCTTTTTTTCCCACAAATAGAGCTATTTGACCACCTGTGTGATTTTTTTTTTTTTTTTTTTTTTTTTTTTTTTTTTTTGCGCTATAAACAAAAAAAGAGCGACAATTTGGAAAAAATTATATTTTTCACATTCTTTTATATGAAATTCTCAAAAAAAAAATGTAAAGATCAAGATTTTTTAACATTTTAGGCCAATTTGTTTTCTACTACATATTTTTGGTAAACAAAATTGCAATAAGCGCATTTTGATTGGTTTGCGCAAAAGTTATTGCGTTTACTAATTACGGGAATGATTTATGTCATTTTAATTGTTTTTTTTGTTTTATTACTAGTAATGGCGGCGATCTGCGATTTTTTTTTTTTTTTTTTTTTTTTTTTTCCAGGACTGCGACATTGCGGCGGACAGATCGGACCCCTGACTGACATTTTTGACACTTTTGGGAGTACCAGTGACATTACTACAGTAATCAGTGCTATAAATATGCACTGTTACTGTAAAAATGACACTGGCAGGGAAGGGGTTATTTATTATTGATCAGTGGGTTAAATGTATCCCTAGGGACGTGATTCTATCTGTGGGGGGGCGTGGCTTGTGATGTAACCACAGAGACATACGATCCTACATAGCAGGACCATATAGTCTCTGCAGTTACATCAGGGAGAATGACAGGCGGCTGTGTTTACATCAGCCGTCTGCCTTTCTCCCTCTCCAGCGGGAGATCATGAGTGACCGGCGGACATCGGAGCCGCCGGTCACTCGCGCGGGGATGTCAGGGAACGAGCGGGGGCGGAAACGCGCCTCCGGCAGCGCGCGCTCGCCCCCTAGAGGCTCCTGGGCGAGCGACGTAGCCCTACGTCGGTTTGCCCAGGAGAGCCAGACTGCCGCAGTAAATAGTCGTGCGGTGGTTGGCAAGTGGTTAAAGTGGAGTTCCGGCCTCGGGGGTGAAATTTAGTTAAAAATACCCCCGGGACAGTCAGGGCTAGTACATTCCATAATGGATAGCCTCTGAACTGTCCCAGGTCGCACTTACCTTGAAAATTTCTTCTCCAGGACTGCCATCTCGGATGTGGGCAGCTGAAGCCAGTGCGTCCTCTTCTGCGGCTTCTTCTGTGTCCTCTTCTCCCAGAATGCCTTGCACCGGCCCCGCTCGTCAGTTCCGGGGCAGGCGCGTCATCCCTGCACAGCTTCTGGCCCAGAAGCTGTTTAGCAGGGAATGACACGCCTGCACCGGAACTGACGAGCGGGGCCGGTGCCGGCGCATTGACTCCTGGGAGCGATGACGTTCAGCTCCCAGGAGTCATTGCAAACAGGAAGAGACGGTGCGGGCCGCGGCCGCAGAGGGAGGAAGTAGAAGGAAGGTGAGTATGTTTTCTTAAAAAACAAGGTAAGTAAAGGGAAAAAATATCGGGAGCATCCATTTGTTTTTCAGGGCATTTACAGCAAGTGAATGGGCCAAAGTTTTTTTTGAGCCCGGAACTCCGCTTTAACTGCATGAAAACTGATAGGAAAACCGCACTTGCAGGGACATCAGTTTCACATCATCTAAATGTGAATGATGCATAAACTGCTGCAGTAGTGCAATCACTCACTGCAATCATTTTAAATCCCTACTGCAGTGCAGTCAGTGCAAAACTGCTAGAAAAAAAGCTAGACAGTGGATTGGAGGAGTCAGGGGACTACCGCTACAGTAGTGCACTCACTGCAATGATTCTAAATCACTACTGCAGTGACTGCACTGCAGTAGTGATTTAAAATTATTGCAGCAGTGAGTGGCGCACTACTGCAGCAGTAGTCCACTGAATCCAATCCACTGTCTAGCTGTTTGTCTAGCAGTTTTGCACTGACTGCAGCGCAGCACAGTTAGTGCAAAACTGCTAGAAAAAAAGCTAGACAAAAGCTAGGCCGTGGAATGGATTGGAGTGGAGTGGACACTAGTACTATACTACTACTACACTTTCAATACTCCCAGTTAAGTAGAATAATAATATAGTGCAGAAAGCATAATATTTCACAATATCGGCAATATCGGTAACCTCCGGGGCGGATACCGATATATCGGGGAAAGTGCATATCGGCCTTTGCGATAATCGGTCGATCTCTACTTGCACACGCAAGTTGATTGACAGCCTCAGCTGTGCATGTTTCTCTATAAGACTGTGTAAACTGGGTCCAATCCCTTCACTCAGGTCTCAGATTACACTCAGCTCTTTGCTATGCAGTGTGTGATGTCAGATCCCCCGTCCCCTGCTTTCTGGAGCTGAGAAATAGCCTTTGATCTGTGTGTTTTTAGAAGGCTGGAGAGAAGAGATTGCTGCAGATAAACAGATATAGCTTATGTAGGAATTAGTTTCATCTCTGTGAATCACCTGAGGGCAGTCACTTAAGTGCGTAAGTATGTAGGGGTTTCCAACCACTTTAAAGACAAAAGTTCATGTTTTCAGGCTACTCTTTCTTTTTTTTTTAACAATAATAAATCTTCTCTTTTATGTTCACTTCTACTTTGATCTTCAGTTTCCCTTTGGGCTGCGGCTCCTCCTGTCCTGAGTGATTCAGTGACCTGATGTCTATCTTATATCTTCTTTGTGTAGAACTGGTCTGCATTGTGTTTGTTCTGCTGTTATATATAAATTGTGTTTTCATGTGTCAGGATCTGCAACAAGTTATGGTTTCTGGTCCAAATCTGAACGAGACAAGCATTGTGTCCGGTGGATACGGTGGAAGCACAGAGGGGATCATTCCCACCGGCAGCCTAAAGGGTAAGACAAGTGACCACCTATCATTCCTGTGTATATCTGTGTGCTTCAGGGGGATATTTTCTGTGTTCTAAGATTGCTGCACGTCTCTCCCTTTACCTTGAGCAGCCGTATGGACATTGAGCCTGGAAGCCACTGTCACCTGTATTTGCCTAAATAAGAACTGTCTGTGTTGCCCATAGCACATAGTGGTTTTCCAGAACAAATCTGAATCTTGTTCACTTTCATTTTTTTGGGCTTTTTCCTATCCATGGACCTGTTTTTTGTTTTGGATGTGTCAAATTTTAATTTTTGTAATACATATGTACTCGAGTATAAGCCGATTTCTTTCAGCATTTTTTTTATGCTGAAAAAGCCCCCCTCAGCTTAAACTCGAGTCACGGTCTCACTTACCTGTTCACCGGTCAGTGCGCATGCGCCGCTGCCGCCATTCGGGAAAGCCCGTACACGTTCGGCTTCTCCCGGGCAGACGGCGCATGCGCGGTGACGTGTTGGCGCCATTTTTAAATGTAAGGCGCCTCACCAAAAGGTAAGTGACACTCCTCCACAGCCCCTGCATTTCCTCAGGAGATGCAGTGCTGCGGGTAGTGTACAGGAGATTCTCTTGTACCATGCCTGCAGCACTGCATCTCCTGTACCATCTCCTGTGCCATGCCTGTACCATCTCCTGTGCCATGCCTGTACCATCTCCTGTGCCATGCCTGTACCATCTCCTGTGCCATGCCTGTACCATCTCCTGTGCCATGCCTGTATCATCCCCTGTACCATCTCCTGTGCCATGCCTGTATCATCCCCTGTACCATCTCCTGTGCCATGCCTGTATCATCCCCTGTACCATCTCCTGTGCCATGCCTGTATCATCCCCTGTACCATCTCCTGTGCCATGCATGTACCATCTCCTGTGCCATGCCTGTATCATCCCCTGTACCACCCCCTGTGCCATGCCTGTACCACCCCCTGTGCCATGCCTGTACCATCTCCTGTGCCATGCCTGTATCATCCCCTGTACCATCTCCTGTGCCATGCCTGTATCATCCCCTGTACCATCTCCTGTGCCATGCCTGTACCATCTCCTGTGCCATGCCTGTACCATCTCCTGTGCCATGCCTGTACCATCTCCTGTGCCATGCCTGTACCATCTCCTGTGCCATGCCTGTATCATCCCCTGTACCATTCCCTGTGCCATGCCTGTACCATCTCCTGTGCCATGCCTGTACCATCCCCTGTGCCATGCCTGTACCATCTCCTGTACCATGCCCACAGCCCTGCATCTCCTGTACCATGCCCGCAGCCCCTGTTTTGGGTCTCGTGGTGGTTCAGTTGGGTCCAGTAGCTGCTGCATTTCCCACCCTAGGCTTATACTCGCGTCAATACGTTTTCACCGTTTTTTGTGGTAAAATTGGGTGCCTCGGCTTATATTCGGGTCGGCTTACACTCGAGTATATACGGTAATCTGTCACATTGCTGAACAATAAACATTATTTATGTAAGAAAGTGGAAATGTAAAAATGTGTCATATACTGATCCCGTTGATTAAGCACACTGCATATATCTTTGGATTTTCATTCTATAATGTGTAAGAAAAACAAGGGGTGAGATTGATGGGTGGGTAGGTACCTCAGTCTGACCCCATTCAGGCTTCTGCTTTGGTTGATGGAGGGGGGGGGGGGTTTAAAACATCAGCTTTAGCCTATAGCAGGGGTAGGCAACATTTAAGAAGTGAATATCTACCTAAGCAACATGGAAGAGATCAAAGATCACCGGGGTGCAGCACCCTTTTTCTCCCCTAAAGATATTAACTAGGAAGGCCCCAATAAAAAGGATGGCATAAAGAAAACTTCTAAAAATATAAATAAATGTCACTGCTTCTGGCACACTGCAGCTTGAAAAACCTCAGTACAGCTTTTTTTTTGGTCAGTAATTTACGCCTCGTGCGTGCAAATGTGCGCAAATGGCCATTTAAAAAATATGCGGAACAAGAACGTGAGAATACTTTTCTGCGCATTTAATTTTTTCCACATTTTATGCTACAGCCTTATTCCAAAATGGATTAAATTCATTATTTTCTTCAAAATACTGCAAACAATACCCCATAATGATAATGTCAAAGAAGTTTGTTTGAAATCTTTGCAAATGTATTAAAATTTAAAAAATCCCATGTACATAAGTATTCACAGCCTTTGCCATGACACTCAAAATTGAGCTCAGGTGCATCCTGTTTTCCACTGATCGTCCTTGAGATGTTTATACAACTTGGAGTCCACCTGTGGTTAATTTAGTTGATTGGACATGATTTAGAAAGGCACACACCTGTCTATATAAGGTCCCACAGGTAACAGTGCATATCAGAGCACAAACCAAGCCATGAAGTCCAAGGAATTGTCTGTAGACCTCCAAGACAGGAATTGTATCGAGGCACAGATCTGGGGAAGGGTATAGAAACATTTCTGCAGCTTTGAAGGTCCCAATGAGCACAGTGGCCTCCATCATCTGCAAACGGAAGACGTTTGGAACCACCAGGACTCTTCCTAGAGCGGGCCGCCCAGCCAAACTGAGCGATCGGGAAAGGAAGAGCCTTAGTCTAGGAGGTGACCAAGAACCTGATGGTCACTCTGACAGAGCTCCAGCGTTTCTCTGTAGAGAGAGGAGAACCTTCCAGGAGAACAACCATCTCTGCAGCTCTCCACCAATCAGGCCTGTGTAGTACAGTGGCCAGACTCCTCAGTAAAAGGCACAAGACAGCCTGCCTGACGAGATCAGGCACGTTCAGGGTGATGTGCCGTAGGAGCTCCCTCCTTACATGAGTGTTTCCCTCAGAGTTTCTCTTTACACGAGAGTTTCCCCACAGAATCTCACCTTACACGAGTTTCCCCTCAGAATCTCACCTTACACGAGTTTCCCCTCAGAATCTAACCTTACACGAGATTTTGCCCTCAGAATCTCACCTTACACGAGAGTTTCCCCTCAGAATCTCACCTTACACGAGTTTCCCCTCAGAATCTCACCTTACACGAGTTTCCCCTCAGAATCTCGCCTTACATGAGAGTTTCCCCTCAGAATCTCGCCTTACACGAGAGTTTCCCCTCAGAATCTCGCCTTACACGAGAGTTTCCGCTCAGAATCTCGCCTTACACGAGAGTTTCCGCTCAGAATCTCGCCTTAGACGAGAGTTTCCGCTTAGAATCTCGCCTTACACGAGAGTTTCCGCTTAGAATCTCGCCTTACACAAGAGTTTCCACTCAGAATCTCGCCTTACACGAGAGTTTCCGCTTAGAATCTCGCCTTACACAAGAGTTTCCACTCAGAATCTCGCCTTACACAAGAGTTTCCACTCAGAATCTCGCCTTACACGAGAGTTTCCCCTCAGAATCTCGCTTAAACACGTGTGTTTCCGTTTAGAATCTCGCCTTACACGAGAGTTTCCGCTTAGAATCTCGCCTTACACGAGTGTTTCCCCTCAGAATCTCGCCTTACACGAGAGTTTCCCATCAGAATCTCGCCTTACACGAGAGTTTCCCCTCAGAATCTCGCCTTACACGAGAGTTTCCCCTCAGAAACCCTCCTTACACGAGAGTGCACCTCAGACCCCCCCCCCCCCCTTTTGCAGGAGAGCGCCCCTCGGAGTTGCCAATTACATTCCGATAAAGTCTTCCAGGCTGTAGTTTGGAGTCCCCTGGTTTAGATGATCTTCTAAAGCACTCACTTCTGCCTTGGAAACCATCCAGATGCAAGTCCATCGAGTTCAACCATAAACAAGGTTTGCATCCTCAAAACCTTTTTATAACATTTTTGTCCAGAAAAAATAATTCTTCAATCTTTTGTTGGAAGTAAAAATAATGTTGGTCTTACAGCTGTAGAATTTCATTGGAAGATTATCATTTTTGAAATGTTGAATTATCTAGGAGTTAAATCGGTCCGTTTTCTATGGTCTTCAACCAGGGTAAGTGAAAATAAAGTTGACGGACAAGGATGGAAATTTTTAACTTCCTGTTTAAATGTATTTATTTGAATTCATTTTTAAAATTTAAATTTAAAAATTTTAAATTTTAATTAAATTTAATTTTAATGTAAAAATCATTTTTAAATACATTTAAAGTGGTTCTAAAGCCTTAAGGTTTTTCACCTTATTGCATTTTAGGCATTAAGATGAAAATCCTTCTGTACTGCAGAATCCCCCCAGCCCCCCCTTATTCTTACCTAAGCTGTGGTATGATCCAGCAATGTACACGCCGGCTCTCGCCGCTGCCTCCCTCCTCCCTGGAAAGTTTGATAGTCAATCAAACGCTTTGCTGAGCGATCAGGGAACGAGGCCGAGCCGCCTGCTCTGTGTCAAAGTGATTATCCATGGGGGCACTTGCCGAAGAGGAGGAGCCTGGAGCGGCGACGGGGGGACCCCAGAAGAAGAGGATTGGGGCTGTTCTGTGCAAAACTAATGCACAGAGCAGGTAAGTATGACATGCTTGTTTTTTTAATTTAAAAAAAAAAATGTTAAACAAAAAATGACGCTTTAATGTCGCTATAAGTTGCTGTTTCTATTTTTTTACATTAGAAATGCATCCAGACCTTTTCTGAAGCAAGGGACTGAGTTTGCTAGGACCAGGTCTTGTGGAAGACTGTTTGACATTTTCAGTAAAGATTCCTTTCTTCTTCGAGTTGAATCGCTCCTCAGTACTCATTGAGCTGTGTGTAAATTTTATTTGCCAGCGAAGCAGTTAGGATTAGCCTGGCAAACCTAAAAGGAGCCCGACGTGCCAACTGCTGGCAAGAAACAGATAAACAAGAAATTATCGTATGCAATATTTTATTCCATTTATTTGTGTAAAAAAAAAAAAAAAAAACCTAAACAATTTAAATCTTTATAAAAGCATTCTGCATTTTCCTTCGGTGCCCAGAGACTTTAGGTGGTGGTAGATTGTGCAGGGTGACGCCGGCTACCGCAGGGAAAGCTGTACTAAAACTTCTACTTGTTAGCTTATCTCATTAATATTTCATATATGTCGTACCGCTGGCTTTATTTTTTTATTTTATTTTTTTCTAATAATGTCTTTTATTAAAGCGGAGGTCCGGCCTCGGGAGTGAATTTTATCTAAAAATCCCCCCGGGACAGTCAGGGTTAGTACATTCCACAATGGATAGCCTCTGAACTGTCCCAGGTCGCACTTACCTTTTAGAAGAAATACTTACCTTGAAAATTTCTTCTCCAGCGCTGCCATCTCAGGTGTGGGCAGCTGAAGCCAGCGCGTCCTCTTCTGTGTCCTCTTCTCCCAGAATGCGCCTGCACCGGCCCCGCTCGTCACTTCCGGTGCAGGCGCGTCATCCCTCCACAGCTTCTGGGCATGTCCAGAAGCTGTTTAGCAGGGAATGAGGTGCCCGCACTGGAAGTGACAAGAGGGGCCGGTGCAGGCCCATTGATTCCTGGGAGCGATGACGTTCAGCTCCAAGGAATCATGGCCAATGTAGACAGCAGCCAATTATCAGCATGTCTTTGGAGTGTGAAGGAAACCATAGTACACAAGTGCAGGAGAACATGCAAACTTCATGCAGAAAATGTCCTGACTGGGATGGAACAGAATATAGAAGTTCTTACCACCAAGCCACCGTGCTTCCCTAACATAATAGGTAGCTGGAAGGCAGTTAGGGTCCTTTCCAACGAGTGGTGCGCTTGGCGAACTCTGTTTTTTCTCAGCGGGGATCGATTTGCCAATCCCCGCTGAGCAGGCGGATGACAGCTCCGTATCCGCTTACTTTGCAGAGACGGAGCTGTCAGAGCCCCGCTCTCCTCTATGGGAGATTGGACCGCCTGTCCGTTTTCATCTGATCCTTCAGACGGATGGAAAATAGGGTTTCCATCTGTCTGGATTTCACAGACAGGATCGGATCGGACAGCAGCGGGTGTCAGTGGGGATGTCTCCGCTGACATCTGCTGGCACATGGAGCATCCGATCAGGTCCACCTGAAAAACTGATAGGTGGACCGGATCGGAAAGCCCGTGTGAAAGGGGCCTTAAAGCGTTTGTTACCCTAAAAAATAAAAAAAAATGGATCACTGTTCAGTGATTGTGCTGTGTAATTTGGCTCTTTGGCTGCTGAGCCCATCTGTGGTCAGTTTACTTGCCTCCGTCATCCGCAGCTCTCCTATGTCCTCCTCTTCCCCACCCTCTCCCCTCCCTGCCTGTCAGCTCCAATCACTCCCCGGCCCTCCCTTTCTGCTGGTATCCTAACTTAGTGTTGGTACTAAGTCTATAATCCTTCCACTTTATAAAACTCTATAATAGATAAGTCTATAATCCTTCCACTTTATAAAACTCTATAATAGATAAGTCTATAATCCTTCCACTTTATAAAACTCTATAATAGATAAGTCTATAATCCTTCCACTTTATAAAACTCTATAATAGATAAGTCTATAATCCTTCCACTTTATAAAACTCTGGTCCGACCACATCTGGAGTATTCTGTCCAGTTCTGGTCACCAGTCCTCAGGAGGGATGTGTTGGAGCTGGAGAGAGTCCAGAGAAGGGCAACTAAACTAATTAGGGGATTGGAGGACCTTAATTATGAAGAGCGTCTGCAATCGCTTGATTTATTCTCACTGGAGAAAAGACGCCTGAGGGGGGACATGATAGCAATTTTTAAATATCTCAATGGGGATCTCAGCTTAGAAAAAAAGCTATTCAGCCGAAGGGATTGCATGAGGACTCAAGGGCATACAATGCGATTAGAGGAGAAGCGTTTTAACCTCAGGCAACATGGGGGGTTCTTTACTGTTAGGGCTACAAGATTGTGGAATTCTCTACCACAAGAGGTGGTTTCTGCGGGTAGTATGGTGGCTTTCAAAAGACTCTTAGACTTACATCTCAAGGATCAGAACATTCAGGGCTATGAGAGATGATTACAGCTACACACACCTACACAGGTTGAACTGGATGGACTATTGTCTTTATTCAACCTCACCTACTATGTAACTGTGTAACACAATCCCCTCTGTTATAATAAACGATTTGCCCCAGTGTATGCATTTTGTAAAAAAATATGCCGCTAAATACTTTATTTTATAGCGCCTCACGGCGCTCATGTGACATGCCGCCTCTCTCCTCCTCTCCACCTCCTGGCTGATGTTAGCAGGGGCTTCTTGCCCACCCCCCCCCCCCCCGTCCGCTTTGCTGTCCGATCGGGAGACGCGACCGGTCATGTGAGCGCTGAGCAGCGCTATAAAATAAGGTATTTAGTGTTGTATTTTCTTTACAAAACAAATACATTGGGGCAAATCATCTACAGTAGAATAACAGAGGTAAAACAAAGACAAACAGAGGCGCCTCTAAGTGTAGACTTTATGCAACAGGTTTAATGAATAAAATTATGCACTCACGTTAGCAAGCATATATTCATGCCCATAAAACAAGGTTCCAGTGTGGAGAAGTGTACATCATCCGGTCATGGACATCCGTCCTGCTGGAGCCGAAATCCTGTACGGCAAGGTTTGAACCAGGAAGTAGGCTCGGTGTATTTGCTTGACAGCGAGGCTTGGTGGGTAGTCGAACCTGGATGATGTCATCTGCATGCGACGCGTTTCCGAGCATGCTTGCTGCCTGGGGGAGGGCAGACGCGCTCCTTATTCACGGCGATACTTGCCATTAATGACTTTTAACTCTATGGACTTTTGGTTCGATATGTGATCAAGCGCCTGTTAACATTGTGTATAATAACAGAGGGGATTGTAGCACCAACAATAAGTGGCTTTACAACCACTTAAGTGTCCGCTCTGTGGCCACGTTTGTAGAGGTAAGTTACAGAGTTTTCCATTCCTCTTTGCCCCATCAGTCAACAGAGGAGCAGTCCATGTGTCTCAGGAGGATGTACCTAAGGGGAGCAGGCTTGGAACTTGCTTATCCAAGCAACAAATATGCACCACATGTTCAGTAGATGAACTCAGGTGTTGGAATGAAACCATGGCGAGCCAGCAGCTCAATACTATTGAACGTAGCCGGGCAAGTTAGGCGCTTGTAGGTGGTATTAAAAAATTTAGAGAGGAGTTGACTAGCCCTTTCCAGGCTAGAAAGTGAGGGTCTCGTAGTTCAGAATGATAGCTTTTCAAAATCTGCAGGGGATCAAATAATTATTTCCCCGCTGTATATCTGTGAACGCACTGTTCCATAGACATTTACTTCCAGCTCTTCACAGGACAACCTTTGGTTGATGTTGTCTGTGAAGGTTCTGATTTATCCAGGTCGTGATTTATCTAGTTATAGTTATTCACATTCAACTGGACTTGTTCTGTAATGTTGAAAACATTTCGTAACTCATTAAGAAAATTGTTCAGTTCTTATGAATGTCAGGAAGATACCCCAACATTTATGGCACAAGGCAAAGATAGGTTTGGCAGTGGTTGGACACTACATTGAACAATGGAGTTTCAGCAAACCTTTAACCACTTAAGCCCCGGAAGATTTTACCCCCTTCCTGACCAGGGCCTTTTTTGCGATTCGGCATTCGGACAATTGCGCGGTCGTGCGACGCTGTACCTAAATAAAATTGACGTCCTTTTTTTCCCACAAACAGAGCTTTCTTTTGGTGGTATTTGATCACCTGTACGATTTTTTGCTCATGCGCTATAAACAAAAAAAGAGCGACAATTTTGCAAAAATAACAATATTTTTCACATATTTTTTATATGAAATTCCCAAAAAAAAATTTAAAAATCAAAATTTTTTAACATTTTAGGCCAATTTGTTTTCTGCTACATATGTTTGGTAAAAAAAAAAATCACAATAAGCGTATTTTGATTGGTTTGCGCAAAAGTTATTGCGTTTACTAATTAAGGGAAAGATTTCTGTCATTTTTATTGTTTGTTTTTTTTTTTTTTTTTTTTATGAGTAATGGCGGCGATCTACGATTTTTTTTTTTTTTTTTTTGTGGGACTGCGACATTGCGGCGGACAGATCGTACCCTTGACTAACATTTTTGACACTTTTGGGGGTACCAGTGACATTACTACAGTAATCAGTGCTATACATATGCACTGTTACTGTAAAAATTACACTGGCAGGGAAGGGGTTAACTTTATTGGAGAAGGAGGGGTTAAGTGTGTCCCTAGGGGCGTGATTCTTACTGTGCAGGGATGTGGCTTTTCATGTAACAGCAGAGATCTACGATCCTACATAGCAGGACCGTTTGATCTCTGCTGTTACACAGGGGAGAATGACAGGTGGCTGTGTTTACATTAGCCGCCTGCCTTTCTCCCTCTGTTACTGACGATCGCGAGTGACCGGCGGACATCGGGTCCGCCCGTCACACGCGCGGGGATCAGAGCGAACGCGGGGGCAGTAGCGAACCTCCGGCGGCGCGCGCTCGCCCCCTATTGGCTCGCAGGCGAGAGACGTACCTATACGTCACTTTGCCTGCACGGGGCTGACCGCCGCAGTATATGTACTTGCGACAGTCGGTAACCAGTTAATACAAGTGACAGTCCAATCTGAGTTCTTTTATTTGATGTACGCTCATCTCGGCTGGGCATACCTCCGAGATAATGGAGGAAGGAGCAGACAGGGAGCTTCCGAGGCAGCAGCATCTCAGGAAAACAGGACAGGAACCTGATCTCATTGTCCATTCACTGGTCCCATCTTTTACCCCAGGAGTGGATGGCTCATGTATATCATTGCCTAGTCCGGCGGAAATCAAGACTCCTCTCATATCTATGGGCAGATTTTCGGGAAAAACGTCTCTCTCCCCACTCACTATCACATCACAAATGACACTTCAGCTTCTGCATTGCTAAATAGAGGAGAAATTACAACTATAAATATCCCCGAGATGGAAGGAACCCAGTTCACACCATTCCTGCCGCACATATACAATCATCCCTCAAGGCGTTTTCTGCTTCTTTGCAGCTCTGGAGTTAGCAGTCTTAGTTCACAGCGCTGGGGCTTTTTTCAATGGATACTCTGTCAGAGTTGTTTGTATGTTCTCCCCATGGCTATGTGACTTTCCACCGGCGGCTCCAGTCTCCTCCCACAATCCAAACATAAACCGGAGGGATAGCCAACTTTTTTGTGTAGCCCCGACGTGACGTAGAGTGTTCTCTACTGCACTACTGTATATGTCAGAGCTATATAAATGTATAATAATAATAGTGTGTGACTGTGGGGGGACATTAGAGTGTAAGCTCCTCTGGTACAGAGACTGATGTGACTGTGGTGAACATTAGAGTGTAAGCTCCTCTGGTACAGAGACTGATGTGATTGGCTCAGTGTTCTCTGTACAGCACTGCGGTATATGTCAGAGCTATATAAATGTATAATAATAATAGTGTGTGACTGTGGGGGGACATTAGAGTGTAAGCTCCTCTGGTACAGAGACTGATGTGACTGGCTCAGTGTTCTCTGTACAGCACTGCGGTCTATGTCAGAGCTATATAAATGTATAATAATAATAGTGTGTGACTGTGGGAGGACATTAAAGAGTAAGCTCTTGTGGTGCAGAGACTGATGTGACTGGCCCAGTGTTCTCTACTGCACTGCGGTATATGTCAGAGCTAGGGCTGCACGATATTGGGGAAAAAAGAACATTGCGATATTTCTCTGGGTGGAATGCAGAAGTCGGATTAGGCAGAGTCGGGACTCACAGTTGTGGTAGGAGGTAGAAGAACACAGCCCGACATGACATCTGTCCCACACGTTCCCTCTGCCGCCCTGGAGCTAGTTCTGTTGACCGAGCGGTGAGCGCGGCACAGCGAACCAATCGCATGAGTAGCGGCACAGGGAACCAATCAGGTGTGCAGGCACGCGTGATTGGTTAGCTGTGCAGCTATTCACGGCGCGCTGCTCACCGCTGAACGTGTGGGACGGCTGCCAGCACTGTGAGTCCTCCTCCTCCCCCCCGAGTCCCGACTTCTTCCTGCCTCCCTGCCTAATGGTAAATATCGTGTCTTCGGCGATATGAATATCGCCCACGCCCGCAGAACGATAGTCGATATCACATCGACTATCGTTCAGCCCTAGTCAGAGCTATATAAATGTATAATAATAATAGTGTGTGACTATGGGGGGGGGGGGCATTAGAGTGTAAGCTCCTCTGGTACAGAGACCGATGTGATTGGCTCAGTGATCTCTGTACAGCACTGCGGTATATGTCAGAGCTATATAAATGTATAATAATAATAGTGTGTGACTGTGGGGGGGGCATTAGAGTGTAAGCTCCTCTGGTACAGAGACTGATGTGATTGGCTCAGTGTTCTGTGTACAGCTCTGCGGTATATGTCAGTGCTATATAAATGTATAATAAGAGTGTGTGACTGTGGGAGACATTAATGCTGGCCATACACTAGCCGAAAATATCGGGCAAACTCATATTAAAAAAAAAAAAAATGAAAAATCGGCAGTGAGAGCAGACAATCGTGCCATCATGTAATGACCAAATTTCGATAGATAAATCATTTAGTGGCCATAAATGAATCAATTTTTCCTTCAGCTTGTCACATATGCCCGGTGCAAACAGGTCGGCCGAGAAACACATTAACCTTTCAATTTATCGTTCGTTTATCGTTCGGTCGGCGGATTAAAAAAACTGTTCCTTCGATTTTTCGGCTCTGAAAAGTTAAAAACGATTTTCTATTTGTGTCCATTAACTTGCCGAAAAACGAACGATCGGACCAAATGACAGATTTTCGAACAATCTTTTGGCTTCTGTACGGCCAGCATTAGAATGTAAATTTTTTTTGTTTAAAATCTTGAAAACATACAGCTTGTTGTTAAAAACATATTTACATGTATACAAAAAAATAAATAAGAAAATATACAGGTAATGTAAAACAAATAAGCTTACATCAGCAGATAACAGAAAACTGTATTTTTCCAAAAATAATATAAATAGAAATGTATGCAAAGAAACCTAATTTTATTATCGGTAAACTACTAAATTATGTAAAACGCAACCCTAACCTCCACCTAAACACACCATCAGGCTAAGGAACAATTAAACATTTATCCCATGCATGCAGCCTTTTTCCAAAAATCTGATCTTCTAAAAATCCAGGAGGCGTCAAAGGATATAAAGAAAAGCCACACACCCAGAAACTGGCAGACGGGCTATAAAGACTTGACATTCTTCCACGCCTTTGTCCAGGCCCCCGGCCACCACCTGTCCTTCTCAAGACCTCAAATCTACCCAACCTCACCCAGAATGTTGTGCAGCACCACCTTGACAGGAAGGACCTTTTTTCCTGAGTGGAAACCTGACACTGTGCATTCCACGTGTAGTAACGAACTACTAAGCTAACTAGAAAAAGTGTCTCTAAATCAAAATCCTGTTGAGTTTGAAAGGCCCTGTATGACCACTCTGCACAACTCAAGGAGGAAAAGAAAGGGATACCCAGAGCCCCACCCACCTGCTTATAGACTTCTATATTAAAGGGGCACTGAAGCAAGAAATGGTCTATCGTCTCCTCCACCCTACCACACTCCACTTTTGGACAATCGCGGTTCTCCACAGAGCGATGCCTCATATTGCCCTTCACAAAGAGTCTGCCATGGAACGAGCACCAAGCCAAATCCCAAAACTTTAAAAGGATTCTCTCTAGATTCATTAAACACAGTCACACACTATTTTTATTATATAGTTCTGACATGTACCACAGTGCTGTACAGAGAACACTGAGCCAGTCACATCATTCTCTACACCAGAAGAGCTTGCATTCTTATGCGCCCCCCCCCCCCCAGTCACGCACTATTATTAATCAACATCTATATAGCTCTGACATATACCACGGTGCTGTACAGGGAACACTGAGCCAGTCGCACCAGAGTTTAAACTCTATTGTCCCTACCAAATTCTAAATATTTGACTTGTGTAGCAGCCAATCACAGCAGGCTCATGATCGAGAAGCTCCCGCCATTCAGAATCCTTTAAAGGGCCTGTAGGAGCTGGAGCCAGGGGATTAACAGTACCCCTACTGGAAACATCTAAAATTATTAATTTGGAGGTGTCTGCATAGTCTTGGTCATAAAGGTATGGGTGATGGTCAAGTGTCCACATACGTTTTACCATATGGTGTAGGCCAGAATCTCATTGTTTAGGTGGAACTTTACTCAGAAAATCAAGTCCTGCTAGATGACTTCAGGCTGGCCCCTTTTGCAGGTATAGCTATGTAAAGCATTGAAAATAAGTGCCTATACTGTTTTAAAGCCAGTATTACACTGTCTCATCCTGCTCTGTACATGCTCAGTTAGAGGTTATAGCTGCAAAGGGTGGGCCAATTCCATATTGAACCCTAGGAACTAAGACTGGGATGCCATTAAAGTTCATGTGCATGTAAAGGCAGGCGTCCCAATACTTTTGGTAATATAGTGTATGTTCTCTGTTAAAGAAACATTTTTATCAAATTGTTATGGATAAAGTTCCACTTTAAGTCTGTGTGTGGTAAGTTTAGGTGTGTAAGTAACCGACAGGGCAGCCTTCAGAAATTTTGGGACCCCTTAGACCGCTTTAGGCATGGGCCCCCCGGTCCTGATCACCAACCTTCCCCAGGGCCCGCCCACTGGCTGTCCTACCGAATCCACCCACTGGCTATCCCAGTCCTCCTTACCAACCTCTATATAAGACCCCCTGACACCCACTTACCTCTATATAAGACCCTCTGACACCTACCTACCGCTATATAAGACCCCTGACACCCGCCTACCTCTTTATAAGACCCCTGGACACTTACCTACTTCTATGTAAGACCCCTCAAAACCTACCTACCTCTGTATAAGACCCCCTGACATCTACCTACCTCTATATAACCCCTTCAGACCCCCCCTCTATATTTACAGATCCCCCATCACCAAGGATTGTGATCAGAGGCGCCCCTCCCTCCCATCAAGGAATCCTGACCCCCCTCAGGAGAAGACCCCTGAACAGGAGGAGTGCATGAGGGCGATTAAAATAAATTCATCCAAGATTGCAGACAATTTAGGGATCCCAACACAGACCCTCTCTGCCCACTCCCCTCCAGGAGAGTCCAGCTAGGAGGACTGCAGAAGGGTGATCAGAGGGGACACCAAAACAGATTCACCCTCAAGGAGAAGGAGACCCCCCCAGCTAGGAGGACTGCGGGGGGGGGGGGGTTGATCAGAGGGAACCCCAACACAGACCCCCTGCCCATCCTTCTCCAGTAAAGGGAGACCCACAGCTAGAAGGCCTGCAGCCAGCTGCCTTCCGAGGCCACCCACGCAATGGAGTGATAGTGTGAGCTGTCTGGAGCTGTAATGGAGCTGCGGAGGGGACAGAGGAAGACTCACAGTACCGGAGCAGGAGGAAGAAATCCTGCATTGGCTTTGCTGCTCCCGCTGCTCGCTCTGCTGGCCGCGTGCATTCTCCTCTCCTTGTAAACTGGAATGAAAAACCCGGCGCCTGTTGGAAAGTACCACTTCTGCCCACCCTAGTCCCTGTCCTGGTCTGCAGCAACAACTCCTTGGTTGGGGCCCATGCCGGGCCCCTCCTTACTCCTGGGCCCCATACATTTGTATGGGTTGTCGTCCTCCCTCCCGATAGCAGTTCTGGTAACCTGTTAATTGCATATCTGGCATGAATGGTATATTATAAGGAACTAGGAAAGATCTATTTTTCTCCTCTGATTTTATAAATTGGCAGCATTTTATGTGGTGTCTTCCAGAGTGCCTTTCTTCATGATCACCATTCTCTGTTCCTTCAGGGTAGAGCTCACCCTCTGATGTAATTCCCCGAGTCACACCATATATGCTATAATATTCAACATTTTTAACCAAGTTCTAGGAAACAAGTAAGTGTGGTGCTTTTAGATTGTGGAGGAAACTCGAGTATCCAACAGATGTCCATAAATTTCAACTGGAAAGAAAAAAGATCCTCATTGTCTTGGGACTTTTTAGGCAACAATACCTTTTAGGCAACAAAAGTCACCTCTTACCACGGGGAACCATACAATATTCAAAGATCTAGGCGGTCACTGGTCTTCAAGTTTCATACCGACCTGATTGCTTACTTCAAAACGATTGTACCTTAAGACCAGCTTTATCTTTTTGTGTGTGGATGGTTTTCATCTCCAACACATTCTTGAAAATTTTTAGAGGAATTTGGTATTTTCTTTAATGTTGCGTACATACCATTTTGTGGTTGTAAACCCTCACATATAACCAGTGAAGTAACTGGCCTCAGGTGATACACAGAGATGAAACGCATCCTCCTACATAAAATGTACCTGTATATCTACAGCCGTTTTTTTCCCTTGCAGCCGTGCAAAGTGCAGAATTTACAGAGGATCTCTTCGCTCTGAAAAGCAGGGGGCAGAGAGCTGAAGTTACAACAGTGAGAAGAGCTGATTGGATAGAAGGGACACACCCCCATGCACACAGGAACAGTCGAGGCTGTCAATCTACTAGAGGTCCCTCCACCATTTTTCTCTTGGTGTCAGGAAACATTTGTTAGAAGTGACACGTGTTTATAGCAGAGGAAGGAGGCAGCAGACAGAAATTACACTTAGTGCTCTGGATTGAGACAAGTACACACTATAGAGGGGTATGATTTGTTCATATTTCATGTCTGAGGTTTACAACCACTTTAATTGTTGGTCCATAAAGACATGGATGAGTGAGTTTGGTGTGGAGGAACTTGACTGGCCTGCACCTCAACCAGATAGAATACCTTTGGGTCAATTAGAGTGGACATCAGTGCTGGCTCCCCAAATGCACTTCTGGAAGAATGGTCAAACGTATCCAAAGGCACACTCCTAAACCTTGTGGACAGCCTTCCCGGAAGAGTTGAAGGTGGTAAAGCTGCAAAGGGTGGGCCAACTTAATATTGAACCCTACGGACTAAGATTGGGATGCCATTAATGTTCATGTGCGTGTAAAGGTAGGCGTGCCAAAGCTTATAATATGGTAATATAGTGTATGCCTAGTAGTATCCTGGATCCTACACTCTATACACCCCTGAGGAAGAAGAGAACAAAACAATACTTTGAAACGCGTTGGATGCTCCTGCAGAAACCAAAATTGGGACACAAGTTGTCTTGGTAGGAGGTGTAGGTCTTTATATATAACCCATACTGCAATATATGTTTGTATAATATGGAAAAAATAGCCACAATTTTAATGTAGTTTTAATTTATTTTAATGTTTTTTTTGTATCAATAAGGTAAATATATTTTTGTAAAGTGGATGTAGGATCTTTTGGGGCTTTTAGAGCCATAGAAAACATGAATGACCACTGAGCCACAGTGGTTACACTACAATGTTTAAATGCCGACAGATTTTTGTAATATAGCAGCACCAAGAATGATCCAGGCTTTGTCTTTCTGATCTTGAAGGACTTGTGTGAAAAGTGAAATCTGAGCTTTGAGTAGTAATTTCCCTCCATGATGGACCATACTCACCTCTGTCATATTACCAGACTGGAACTATATATACAGTACAGCCATCTTATGTCCCTGTTGCCTCATGTTTTACTGTCTGTGGTTTTGTTTAGGGCCCGCGGTGCAGATAAATCCCCGCTACCTTGGACTCCGATTCTTGACGGCAGAGGGACAAGGTTTCTAGCCTGGTTTTTTTTAACTACTGTAAATTAACCTCGGCATGGTTCTTGGCCTGGTCTATCAATTTACACCGAGCCTTGTCATCATTGCATTTTCTGGCTGTTCTTTCTTTCTGTCGATAGCCTTTACTAACACCCGCACTTCTCAAATCTTTCGATGTTCTAATTGATGGCATTTTATCTTCAGCCAAGACGGTTTTCCACTTTAGGTTTGTATGGAGTTGGAAAGGGTCAGAAGCTCTATTGGGTTGATAATACATTTAATCTTACTCCCTGTCCTGGTGACCACCGTCTCGTGTTCAAATAGTGGAGGGAGGTTTTTGAAAGGTTTTTAACCCTTTTCTATACTCTCCAAATCTAAAAAAGTTTTGGCTGAAGTTCTTAAATGCTTCTAGGGATGCACCAAATTTGAAGCCTATGTTGAGGCTTTTCTAGACATTGAATTTTTTATCCAGACTTTATTACCATTGTATTGGTAGGTTA
This sequence comes from Pelophylax lessonae, assembly GCF_965119305.1. Classification (NCBI taxonomy): domain Eukaryota; kingdom Metazoa; phylum Chordata; class Amphibia; order Anura; family Ranidae; genus Pelophylax; species Pelophylax lessonae. The sequence goes on along the minus strand of NC_138769.1, from coordinate 731,177,572 downwards.
GATCAAAATTTACAATGTCTTAATACTAGAAAGAATAGTTAACTGTTGATCCTGCCAGTAACACACTTCCTGGTTTGCTTCGGGACTGCTGTAGGAGAGGGGGTGTCCTGAAGTTTACAGATATCCCAGGACAGCAGTAACTGGTAATAGTGCAGCGTAGATGGAGAGCATAGGAAGATTTTGGACAGGATCAACATGTATTAGTTTGCATTTATCAGTCAGATATAACAAAACACTTTTTAATGGGAAATTTAACAGACCCAAACAGAAAGAAGTTAATGGTGAACTAAACTTCCGACAGACAGCTAAATGCACAGCTGACATAAATACATTGCAATTCTGTTTCCAGCCAAAGCATTTGCAATGTTGTGTGGTAGGTCTTGTGATTCAAGAACCTCTGCCAGATGGCAGGGCCTGGTTTGGGACCACCATTGTACCTATAACACCACAAAGGTGTTCAGTCTTAATTTGTTTTGCAGTTCTTGAAAAAGCAGCAACCTGGGTAGAAAAGCCTGTTCTTTGCCAGCATGTTGCAGAGGAGGACCTTTGTTCTCTGTGTTGAAGAGGATGGTGTCTCTGCAGAGGTCTGGCACACCCACCCCCTTGCTGATTCAGAGCATGAGATCTGCTAATTCAAAATTTCTCACTCTAACTCCGCATTGAGGGTTCTCAGACCCCTGCAGAGAAACCACTGCTTTGAGTGCTTTCTGTGGTCTCTCTGCGGAGGTCTTCTATTTAGTGATTATTGATTTATCAGTAATAATCACAAAATTCAAATGACAAGTGATAATAATGGCAGAAAAAGAAACACATCCAGACATTGGTGGTCAGTGGAGAGATGCCTACTTACATTAGTGGTCAAGAAGAAGAATGCCTCAGCTAAAAAGACCATTGAAGGCAAGCCAGTGATGTTGGCCCAGAAATATGCAGGCACTGTAAGCTAAGAAGTCAGTCTGCCACAGCTGAAAGAAACCCCTAGCAACCTCTTGAAGAATGCCAGTGTTCCAAGGAACTCTGTTTGAGGATGGCCACCCTAACCCTTAAGCCGGCCATATATGGTTTGAATCTTGGCCGGCTCAGCAGGAACCATCCGAGATTCTAACTGATTGTAGGCTGCCAATAGGCTGATGGATTGACTTGGGTACAACCATGATGTCGGATATTTACATGCATATCTTATCAGCAGCTATAGCCGCTAGCAATAATCACTCTGTTCTGCTGGCAAGGAGGGCTCCAACATGCTGAAATAGTTCTACACGGACTGCGTTAATGGGGGAATCGAGCAATTGGGTTGCAGGAAAGAAAATCACACCATCTATGGCCAGCTTTAGGCTTTAAATACTCTGGCATCAAGCACTGAAATTGCAGTTTTGGATGAACTGTTCTGTTTTTTTGGGGGTAGAGGATCAAACGTATAATAGGTTTACATCTGTACCTGACTAAAATTGAGGTTGCAAAGTTTAGCAAAGAGGTGTAATAATGTATTTGGTGCATCCTTAATCCTCTTCAATTACGCTTCTCTGTTTGGGTGGTATTTCTTCCTGCACTCTGATTGGGTGGAATTCTCTCTTTCAATGATGGTGATGGTATCTATGCTTTATAACAATGTAGAACCATGTTTTTAAGGATGATATCATACACCGGGGGCCCAGCAAAAAGTTCAAATCATGGTATTTTTAGATGATACTGTTGTCCTGTTGTCATTTAAGGTTTAGTACTAGGGATCGACCGATTATCGGCAAAGCCAATATATATCGAGGGACGAAATGCACTTTTCCTGATATATCAGAATCGGCCCCGGAGGTTACCGATATTGCAGATATTTCGGGAAAGTGCTTGTACCGGAGTGATGCCTGCAGCTAGAGGCATCACCCGGTACTGGCGTCCATAGCTAGGCTGTCATTACAAGGAGCGGGAGGGGACGTCCCCCTCCCGCCGCCTTCCGCCTGCGCGGCCGCCGAAGACCCGATCAAAGCTGCATTCGGCTCTGATCTGGTCTCCATGCAAAAACCCGGAAGTGATGTCATGACATCACTTCCGGGTACTGGCGCCAGATTAAAAAAAAATTACAGCATTCAAAACAGCCAAACTTGGCGTTTTGAATGCTTTTAAGTGCAGAAGAGGGGTTTGGGGTCTTTTAGACCCCCAGATCCCTCCACAAGAATACCTGTCAAGAAAAAAAAAAAAAGAGTACGAAAATATCAGCCGATACCGATATGCATTGGCCAAAATATTGGTATCGCCAAAGAAAAACTGATATCGGTCGATCACTATTAGTATTTCTGGAATCCTTGATGTTAAAGTATTTCTTTATTGAGCTGTATAAGTCTCTTATGTTTGTTGCTTCTGGCCTGTGTGCCTTTAGGGCAAACTCTGGATCTAGCTGTGGACAGGCCGGTGGTGCAGATATGAGAGGTATTTGGACCTCTGTCCTGTACATTCCAACACTCCAGTCATGCTGAACGCTGAGTTAAATACCTGGCTGTGTCCTCTCTTCTCGGGGCTCACTGCTGCCATCTCTGAGGGGGGCCACTTTTATCCATATCCTTTCACAATAGCCTGACCCTTCCCTTTTTCGCTAAACAATCGGCACTATACATAAATGAACTTATCAGGCTTGGGAAGACTCCTGCGCTGAAACTAAACCTATTAATCCAGAGCACAATGGAAGAGAGACAGTTTAATTATACAGCTGGATAATCGCAAGCAAACACAGTAAAAATAGCTTCTGACTCTTCTGCGTGTTAAAGTGACCGTTTTACTTTGTGCTTTTAAAGGCTGTTTGTCATCAGCAAGCTTTAGATGACGTTATGTTTGTTACCGAATTTTGGTAGACCCTTTGGGGTTGGTTTACTAAAAACTGGGGATTGCAGAATGTGGTGCAGCTCTGCAATGGTAGCAAATCAGCTTTTAACTTCAGCTTGTTCAGTTAGGCCACAATAAAACTGGAAGGTGATTGGTTTCTATTCAGAGCTGCACCAGATTTTGCACTTTCTAGTTTTAGAAAATCAACCCCTTTTTTTGTTGCAAGAAGTAACAATAGACAGGATAGATGCTGAAGTGTTATAATTCTTTAGATAGTTAGAGTAAACGGGCCATATTAGAGACAGCAGACTGATTGCTAGGTTGGGTGCAGACAAGAGTCCAGGTCTGTGATCCAAATAAGCATCAACAAGTTCAGTATAAGCTCAGTTGAGTATTCCAATACATGAGCAGTCATCCAGAATTCAGAAACAGACAGACCTCTATCCAAGGCAAGAACAAACACAAATCTGTTGATCAGACATGAGCATATAAAGCTGTGACCTCACTTTAAAGTTCACTAATAAGGGCAGGTGTGCAGAGCAGAGACCTGAACTGCAGTGCTAAGTAACAGCCAGCAGATGGCGTAGGTAAAGGTTAATTATTACAATATTGTTACTAAAAACTGCTTTTGGGTGTACTCTAAGAATGACTCCTTGCTTGTCTGCTGAGAAAAGCCTTTCCTGCCTTCCTCAACTCCTGTCTAATCATGCCACACCCCTGTTCTTTCAGTGCACCCCTCCCATCTTTGTGACTTCGGACCATCATGACAGAGGGAGCAGAATTGTGTCCTCCAAAGGCAAAATTAAACCCAGCCAATGAATAGAGCGAGGTGGTGGGGCCGAACTGCATCTCGGTGTCTGAATGGATACACAGAGCCTGGCTCAGGTGCCCCCATAGCAAGCTGTTTGCTGTGGGGGCACTCAACAGGGGGGAGGGGCCCGGAGCTCCAGCCAGGAACCCGAGAAGAAGAGGATCTGTGCTGGCCTGTGCAAAATCACTGCATAGAGGAGGTAAGTATAACATGTTTGTTATTTTAAAGCGGAGTTCCGGCCTCGAAAAGGTTTTTTTAGAAAAAAATACCCCCAGGACAGTCAGGGCTAGTACATTCCACAATGGATAGCCTCTGAACTGTCCCAGGTCGCACTTACCTTTTAGAACAAATACTTACCTTGAAAATGTCTTGTCCAGCGCTGCCATCTCAGGTGTGGGCAGCTGAAGCCGGAGTGTCCTCTTTGATGTCCTCTTCCTTGTCTTCTTCGGTCCCACAATGCACTGCACCGGCCCCGCTGTCACTTCCGGGGCAGGTGCGTCATCCCTGCACAGCTTCTGGGAATGCCCAGAAGCTGTTTAGCAGGGAATGCCGTGCCTGCACAGGAAGTGACGAGCGGGGCCGGTGCAGGCGCATTGACTCCTGGGAACGATGATGTTCAGCTCCCAGCAGTCATCGCAAGCAGGAAGAGACGGCGTGGGCCATGGCTGCAGAGGGAGGAAGTGGAAGGAAGGTGAGTATATTTTCTTCTATAACAAGGTAAGGAAACAAAAACAAAAATTGGGACTATCCATTTCTTTTTTAGGTAATGTCAGCAAGCTGGTGAACCAAAGTCATTTTTTAGGCCGGAACTCTGCTTTAATAGAAAAAAAAATGAGACTTTACAATCACTTTAAAGTTGCAATTTTAGCAAAGATTGTGCCTAATGTCACAGAGAGTCAAAAAGGTGGCGGTAGAGTAGCACGAAATCAACTCTCGGGCAGAAGTTGGACAACATGGCACCTCATATTTGAATAGGATGGTGGTACATTACACCATCGGAGCGGAATTTTATATTTCCAATATTGGTTTTGTTCAACAAGTCATCAGTGATCTTTAGCTGAAATTATCTTTCTCAGGCTTGTTAGGTAGGAAAGGCAGTGGGGTTATTTCCAAAAACTGGAGAGTGCAAAATCTAGTGAAGCTCTGCATAGAAACCAATCCGCTTCCAGTTTTTTTTTTTTTTTTTTTGGGCAAAGCTTAATTGAACAATCTGAAGTAAGAAGCTGATTGGTTGCTATGCACAGCTGCACAAGATTCTGAGTGCACCAGTATCCGCATGTGACCAGCTCTACAACAACCCTAAGGCCTGGTTCACACTGGTGCGACATACGCTCCGACTTTGAGAGCGCACGTCGCATGACGTGTATAAATCACTGATTTCCTATGAGAGCCGTCTTGACTGGTCTGACTTGGGAAAAGGTTCCTGCACTACTTTGGTCCGATTCCAGCCCATTGCATATTATTAAAGTCGTATCGAAGTCGGATTAGCATCTTAACTGATCTGACTTGTGACATGCGGCTTGTGCGCAGAGGCAATGTTAGCACTGCAAAATGTATTGAAAAAAAAAAACCCAAATCCATACCAGACCCAAGTTACACTCATCTCAAGTTGAATCCTGTTCATTAAAGTCTGACCAATGTTGCAGGGCAAAGTCTGATCGGAAGTTGTGGGACTTTCATGTAGGAGCATGTGTGAACCCAGGTTAAATGCTTTCTGCTCTCCCAAAAGTAGGTAGATATGTAGAATTGTGGGTTTTGTTTGGTTCTTATACTTTTTATTTGTGTGATAATCAAGATAGGCAGAGGCAGACCCACCAAATGTGCCAAGCCAATCCCACCTCTGAATGAGCTGTAAGGTGTGACCCCTTTCAGTGTGACGCCATAAATAAGCACATTATGAGGCCATGTTGTCTGGATTAATTCTGGGGATTTAATTCTGTATAATTTCGTTTTTTGTATTTTGCTGGCATTCATTTCATTTTCAGATCATCATTCTCTTCCATTTTTTTTTTTTTTTTATTTCTGCATCTTCCATGCTCTGCGCCCTTTCCATTTTGTATTTATGCACATTATCTATTTCCCACCCTCCATCCTCTCTGTCGTCTTTTCTGCCTCTTGTGTCTTCCCACTGGTTTCTGTCATTTTCCTCCATTATTCTCTTATTTTCCACTTGTATCTTCCTGCTGTCCTCCTATTATTTTTCTATTTTCTTTCGGTGTCTTCTCACTGTCCTCCATCATTATTCTACCTTCATGCAATGTCTTCCTGCTGTACACCATTCTTCTGTCTTCCAAACACTTCTTCCTGCATTCTCTCTTTTACTCTCTCTTTTCTCTCTTATATGTCGTTTTCTACCCTCCATCATTTTTCTGTCTTTCTATTGCCGTTCATTATTTTCTGATCTTCCTCCAAAATCTTTCTGTTGTTGTTCATTATCATCTCTTCCACCCATGTCATCCTCTCCCTATCATTATTTTTTCTTCTTCTCATGTCTTCCCACTCTCCTCTATCACTGTTCACTCTTGCTCATGTGTCTTTCAATTGTCCTCTATCGTTTTCTTGTTTTCCCTTTCATGTTTTCCTGTTGTCCTCCATTATTCTCCTCTCTTCCGCTCACATCTTCCCACTGTTTCCTATCCTTCCTCCTTCTTCTTCTCATATCTTCCCACTGTCCTCTATTATCTCCTTTCTTTCTGTTGTCTTTTAATTGTCCTTCATCATTCTCTTGTTTTCCCTTCCATTTCTTCCTGTTGTCCTCCATTATTCTCCTCTCTTCCGCTCACATCTTCCCACTGTTTCCTATCCTTCCTCCTTCTTCTTCTCATATCTTCCCACTGTCCTCTATCAATCTCCTTTCTTTCTGTTGTGTCTTTTAATTGTCCTTCATCATTCTCTTGTTTTCCCTTCCATTTCTTCCTGATGTCTTCCGTTATTCTCCTCTCTTCCACTCACATCTTCCCACTGTTTCCTATCATTTTTCCTTCATACGTTTGTCTTCCCACTGTTCTGTGTCATTCTTCTCTCTGTCTCCCATGTCTTCTTGCTGTCTTTCATCATTCCTCTCCCTTGCTCCTATGTTTTCTCAATGTCCTCCATCATTCTTTTTTTTTCTCCTTTATCTTTATACTGCCCTTCATTGTCTTTTTTTTTTCCTCCCATGTCTTCCTGATATATTTCATCACCCTCTCTTTTCCCATTGTTCCCTTGCTGCTCTCTATTATTCCCATTTGCACCCGTGTCTTCCTCCTGTCCTTTCCAATATCTTTCTCTCTTCCTCCCATGCCCTCCCGCTGTTGTTTTTGCCATTGACCTCATACCTTCCGGTGCCGTTTTGCTGTCTTCAGAATCCTTGCCCCATAGCTGCAGCACTCCTAAAGTTCCTGTTATTGCTCCCAGCCAGTTAGCAGCCCGCAGGATAGCCAGTCACGAAGGAGATTCAGGTAAAGCAGCAATGGCGCTGCTTGTGTTATTAGTAGAGCTGTAGTAACTGTAGATATAGTGCACCCAAATCCTACCCCTCTTAGATCACTGCCAAGATGACTTCTCACCTCCAGAATGGGCAATCTGCTCCAAGAAGGATTTTGTCATTTCTATAGACTATAAGCTCAAGTCTCCTAGGTGTAATGTAATTTGCCAATATTATCGATATATTTAGTCATGTGACTTTTATTGGTAATGCTTTTTGGTCATTATTGCTGCAAATAGTGGTCGTTATGGCAAGTAACGATCTTTGTAACTCATTGAATTGAGCCCAATGTCAGCAGCTTCAGAGGGACATGGAATGTTCATCATTTTGATATTGTTCACAAAGCATCTGAAAGAAAACTATCTGTGTTTCACCATAGCAGCCAATCAGATTCCAGATAATATTTTTCCGGTAAATGTCTAAGTGTGAAGGAAAAAAAAAAAAATGGCTAGTCACTGTGGACAACACAGACACTTTCTTTTTCAGATGCCTTTTTATCACTAGTACATGAATGCTAAATCATCAAAAGGTGAACTCCACTTTCATGAGAAAGGGTCCTCTTGGTCCAACAATTCCGGGAGTGTTTATCTCTGTGGTGCCCTGCAGCTCTCGCTGGTTCCTTATGTTGGCCTGCATGTCACTGCTGTATCCTGTAAAGATATGGAGGTCAGCTGGTGGAATCAGTGAGGTGGGCCAAATAGATCAGCATCCCCCGAAATGTCAGTTTTGCAACAGACTTTAAGGGGAAAAGGACTAAAGGCAAATATACTGTGCACTGCAAGTACAGTTGCTCTAGATCTGAGGGGAAGCTCTGCTGATTTCTGTCATTCAATCATGTGCAAGCAAAAATGCTGTTTTTTATTTTCCCCTTCAGATCTAGAGCAACTGCACTTGTAGTGCAGACTATTTGCCTTATGAAATAAGCCCCATTGTGTCTTTAGAGGTTACATCTACTTCCTCCAGATGCCTCCATGCACTTTCAGTTTAATTCCACAAAGCTCCTGGATACTCCAATCTTCAGATGGTCTCTATGGGAATTCTAACCAAATTTTGGACACACACACTTTTGGCATGCCACATCCTCCCACCTCTCTCTCCCTATTGCCTACTAAATGCAGTATACCAGTGGTCTCCAAACTGCGGCCCAGGGGCTGGATGTGGCCCTTTTGCTTGCCTTTATCTGAGCTCTTGAGGCATTTTTGCCTTTGCCACTGACCCCACCAATGAGGAATAATTCCTGCGATTGACACCAATGATAGGGCATAATTCCTTCCACTGACAGCAATGATAGGGCGTAATTCCTTCCAATGATGCCAACGATGGGACACTATTCCTCCTACTGACACCAACGATGGGGCACTATTCCTCCCAATGACACCAACGATGGGGCACTATTCCTCCTACTAACCCCAGCGGCGGGGGCAGTATTCCTCCCACTGACACCAGCGAAGGGGCACGATTTCTCCCACTGACACCAACCATTGGGCACTATACCTCCCACCGACACCGACGAATGGGCACAATTCCTTACACTGACGACGAGGCACGATTCCTTCCTCTGATACAGACGATGGGGCATGATTCCTACCTCTGACACAGACGACGGGGCATGATTGCTCCCACTGACACCAACTATTTCTCCCCCTAATACCAAAGTGGTACTAAAGTCTAAAGGACAGTAAATGGCCCTTTGTTTCCAGACCCCTGCAGTAAACTTCCAGACTGGCCAATTTAGGAAATGACTGTGTGGGCAAGCTCTGATGGTAATTATTTATAATCAAGCTCACTTGGGTTGTAAGGTTCCTAGTACTTTGAAATGAAAGTGAAGGTCCCTAAAGCCCCAGAATGGGCTAAAAGACCATTAACCAGCTGGGAAAATGTCATGGGTATGCTAAAAATTCATGAATGGTACAAACTGTGATCTCTCATCAAGCATCGGCTTCAGTAACTGAGAAAGCTGAAGTGGGATTTACACCAATCAGGCACAACATTATGACCATCCACCATAACATTATGACAAACCACCTAATTGTAAGTAGGTCCCCCTTTTGCCGCCAAAGCAGCCCTGACCTGTCAAGTGGCATGGACTCTACTAAACCTTTGAAAGTGGGCTGTTGTATCTGGAACCAAGCCATCAGTAGCAGATCCTTTAAGGTCCTGTAAGTTGCAAGGTGGGGCCTCCATCGATCGGACTATTATCCAGCACAGTTCACAGGTTCTCGATTTGTTTAAATCTGGAGTATTTAGAGGCCAAGTCAACACCTCAAACAGCTTCCATTGCTCTGTGGTCCAATTCAAAATTTTTTGGCTGTGGACACGGGTAAGCATGGGCATCCTGGCCAGTCTGTGCCTACGCAGTCCCATATACAACAAATGGTAATGCTCTGGGTGTTCTGACACCTTTCTAGCAGAAAGTATTCACAATTTGAGCTCCAGTAGCCCTTCTATTGGACTGCACGGGCCAGCATTTGCTCTCCGTGTGCATCAATGAGCCCTGGCCGGCCACCCTTGACCCTGTCGCTGGATGGCTGGTTTTCCTTTCTTCGACCCCTTTTAGTCTGTCCTAACCACTGCAGATGAGGAACATCCCACAAGAGCTGCAGTTTTGGAGTTGTTCTGACCCAGTAGTCTGGCCATTTTAATGTGGTCCTTTTTAAATTTGCCCAAATCCTTACTCTTACCCATTTTTTCTGCTTTCAACACATCACCTTCAGGGACAACATGCTACCTAATATATCCCACCCACATTGTCACAAGATAGTGTTATTCACTGTACCTGTCAGATCAATGTATGTGCTCATTGTCTGCTCAGTTGTACTTTCCACACATAAACCCTGCCGTGGCTTAAACCTGCCACCCAGAGGGTTCATGTGTCTACGGACTGTTGTACAGTGAATTATTATTTTTTTTTAATCATTTTTAAATTAGGCGGGGAGTTATGCAACTTAAACTTTGTGGAGATTGAACTCAGAACTACAGTGCTCCTAGTTAGTTAATATGCTGTTCTGGATAGGAGCATGGTAGAAGGGCGGGTGGTGTGGACCTCATCGCTAGGAGTACAGGGGCGGGCCACACAGAGGAATGTTATCCTGGCACAGATACTCCCAGCTCTAGCTGGGTGATGAGAGCTGAGAACTGTCTGGGCAGGGAGCCCTGTGCTGGGAAGTGGATTTCAGCTGCCTCCTGCATGTCTCGCACATCAGGGGATTAGAAGGGATGAACTCGTGTAGTACCCAGCAAGAAGAGCGAAGGAGGAGGGATTGTTAGTGCCTCCTCTAGAGGGAGAGCGCTGGGGAATAATCTGCTCCCTTTTTTTTTTTTTGGATTAAAATTTTATTTAGAAGATTACTGGAACATAGATGCAATTGCCAAAAACTTTTTAAGGAATAATCCAATGTCGTTGTAGCCTCCTGCAGATCACCCTCTTCATGTCTTTATGGGTCTCATTGCAGATCCAACTTAAACGGACCAATACAGTTTCCTTACTTTTGCTTTGTTAAAAATCATATGTCCCCATCAATCATCCATTGTTTAGATCGGTTGCCTGGATTAGGAATAGAAGTTAGCTGGATAAAATCCATTTTCCCTTAGCCAGCTCTCCGTAAATGATTACCACTGCAGTATAAAAAAAAGTTTGGATTCCTTTGTCATAGTTTCCAGAGTGTGCAATTACTTGCAGTACATCTTTGTTCAAATATTTTATTGACCAGAAGGAATGTACAGACAATGGTACGATAGATACATAAACAGCACAAAGTATAATTTCATGAAATCGACCATACAAAATCAAGAAGAGCATAAAACATTTGGTACAGGAGAGCTATCCTTCAAACAGGCACAAAAGGATAGGCAAACACCAGGGCATAATGAACAAAATAACAAAAATGATAGAGTTCGGAGACAAAGAGGTGTATAAATACAAGGATACCCCAAAATGAGCTTAAAAGAAAAGTAGTTGCAACAATTTTAATACATAGACATTGGTGTGTACCAAAAGCCTAAGAGTGCTGGGAGACTGTAGTTTGGGGTGGATGGTAAAGGCATGCCAAAAGGCAGGCCTATCAGGAGGCTTGCGCTGGAGATGGGGAGGCTGTTGGTATAATTAGAAGAAGAAGGTGGGAAGGACATGAGGAAAGGGAGCGAGGGAATAAAAAGAGCCGGAAAATGCGATGTGGATTGAACAGGGAGGAGTAGAGGAGGGCAAGGAGGGCGAGGGGGGAAAAATAAAATAAGCGGTGAAGGGTGAGAGCGGGAACCCCTTGGGGAATGGTGTACTTGTAGTACATCTCTAGTCAAAACTTTTTTTTTTTTGGATAGAGTGATAAACAATCCATTCCGCGCCGATACCTTTCACTTGTTGCTGAAGGTGCGTGGTCAAAGGTGATGCCATAGTATGTGGGCTGTACCAAAGGTAATGCAAAAGTGGGCATAACCTTTTTTTAAAAACTTGCATAGATTGTTTAAATTTCACATGTTGGTAGACTAAATCTTCCCCTATAGTAGCTCTTCTTCTTTGTCATTACCGGTAAATAATGGATTCCAAGCAGAAGCAACATGCCGTCATTGAGTTGTTGGTGAAGTTGGGGTGCAGGCTGTCCGACATCCACAGAAGGCTACAGAATGTTTACAGAGATGACACCATTGATGAGCAATGTCTTGTCATTGACTCTTGTCAATGGTGTCCTCTCCATAAACATTGTGTAGCCTTCTGTGGATGTTGGACATGCAAAGAAAAAGAAAGAGAGAGCGCCTCTAAGTGCAATAAAGCAATAATTTATTAGGACAATAAAAAATAGCCACTAACATATTGTCATTTATAAACCGGCTCCTCACTATGGTGGGCATCTACTGAGTCCCATCAGGGTATTCACACAGGGCTGTATTCCAGTCACAAAGCCAGAAAGGAACACTGGCCACTCTTTTCCGGGTAACGGGCAGCCAGAGGGTCCATGGATATAAAGATGGACTGCTGTGCCGATGTGGAGTGATGATGTCGCCAGACGGGGGAGTTGCAATGCGTTTCAAGGCATGCACAGTGCCACCTCCAGGCATGTGCACTCCTTTTTTCAAGCCAAGTTGACTTCCTCTTGAATGAGCTGGCCCAAAGTGGATAGACTTTTTAGAAAAGTAAAAAAATTAAAATAGAAAGTAAGAGAAGAGAGGAAAAATAATAAACAGAGAGAGAAGAAAAACAAGGCAAGAGAAAGAAAAGAGTGAGAGCCCGTCCGTCCAGAATCCTATCCAGCCATAAAACCGGTGTCAGCTTCAGGTGTCTGAAACCTGAAGATATGAAAGCTAGGGGGTCCATATCCTTTCAAATAGGGGTTGTTTGTCCCTCAGGACACTTGACTAGTTTTCATGTAACATGATCGATGTAAGCTTTCTCTTCATAAGGGCTAAATCAATCAAAGGGCTTTTCCAAGAGGTTGCAACGGCTATTTTTGCTGCCAAGAACATGTAATATTTTAGAGTCTGGGTAGATCTCGGGATATTATCAACGGGTTCGTTGAGTAGCGCGATCTGAGGATCTTTTGTAATGTTAACCATAGTGACTGAGTGGATTAAGGAGTGGATCCGTATCCAGAAATGCCGGACCTTGGGGCAGGTCCACCACACATGGAGGACAGAACCTACCTGGCCACAGCCTCTAAAATAGAAGGGTGACGAATCTGGGTGCATCTTAGCTAGGTGTTCTGGTACCAAATACCATCTTGCAAAAACTTTGTCAGGGCAACATTCATAATGCCCTTGTGTAGGCGTGTTGTCCAGGATCGCCAATCCTCCACTTCAAGGGCCATGCCCAGGTTCCTCTCCCAAGCGATTTGTGGAGACAAAAGATTTGTACAGCATGGAGATTGCAGCCCCGCTGGAGAGTGTCTTGTAAATATCCCCCCCCTTTTTTTTTTTTTTTGGATGTCGGACAGTCTGGAGCCTTCCTTCATCAAGAGTTCCGTGAATGGCCCATTGCTTGTGGTTGGAATCTATTAATTACCTACAATGAGGAAGAAAAGGAGATACTGTATCGACCTGTGAAATTTGTCTGTAAAGTCAGGTAACAGCCCTCAAAAACACAAGCTGCATGCACCAAAAAAAACATAAATAAAATAAAAAAGTAGCTCATGGGGAAAAAAAATGTAACAAAAAATGTATTATTTACATGTGAAATTTGAATTTCTTATGTACGGTAATAAAACATGCCCACTTTTGCATTACTTTTAGTACAGCCCCCGTATATGTATGTAGAAAAATAGACGGCACTTTAGAAGTAAAACCTCAATCGTTTACAGAGGTCATAAAAAAAAAAAAAGGACAATAACTACAAAAAAAAATGTTTTTCCACCAACATTTCAGAGACACAAAGGCCTCCTTTTCTCAAGTTACAGACAAATGTGCACAATAAGAGTCCACACATATAGAAATGGCAAGTGAATGAGACAGGAAAAAATGGTTAGTGCAAACTAACATGCTCCTTACTCACCATCCTGAGTATGGGGTATGTTAGTTCACACCGCTCTCCGCCCCGAGTATAAGGTATATTGTTTCATACAGGCCGGAGAGCATTATTGTATATCTTCTTTATTTTCTTTGGCACACAGGACCAAGCATGAGGCATGGGTAAACCCACAGGTGTGTTGACTTTTGGATGATTGATGGGTATATATCTGTAATTGTCAATGTGCACTTTTGTCTGTCACCTTGAGAAAAGGGGGCCTGGGTGTCTCCAAGTACAAAAAACAGACAGGATTTCACCATGTTCTGAACTCCTGCATTTACAGTGCATCCAGAAAGTATTCACAGATCTTCACTTTTTCCATATTTTGTTATGTTACAGCCTTATTCCAAAATTGATTAAATCCATTTTCTTCAAAATTCTACAATACTGCATAATGACAACGTGTAAGAAGTTTGTTTTGAAATCTTTGCAAATTTATTAAAAATAAAAAATGAAAAAAAAAAATCTAATGTACATACAGTATCTCACAAAAGTGAGTACACCCCTCACATTTTTGTAAATATTTTATTATATCTTTGCATGTGACATCACTGAATAAATGACGCTTTGCTACAATGTAAAATAGTGAGTGTACAGGTTGTATAACAGTGTAAATTTGCTGTCCCCTCAAAATAACTCAACATGCAGCCATAAATGTCTAAACCGTTGGCAACAAAATTGAGTACACCGCTAAGTGAAAATTCCAAATAGGACCAAAAGTGTCAATATTTTGTGTGGCCACCATTGTTTTCCAGCACTGCCTTAACTCTCTTGGGCATGGACTTCACCAGAGCTTCACAGGTTGCCATTGGAGTCCTCTTCCACTCCTCCATGACAACATCATGGAACTGGTGGATGTTAGAAACCTTGCGCTCCTCCACCTTCCATTTGAGGATGCCCTGGCCTCGGACAAGGTCGCAGTGTTTCCCCTGGCTGACAGTCATCCCTATTCTGATGGAGCGGTGCTCACCCTGTTTCTGGTATGGTAAGTAGCTGTCCCCCCTCTAACCCTGGAGGTTTTGGGGTGGACATGAGCCCCTCCCGGGGGTGGTCGGACCCCCCGGGTTTCCCTCCTTCCCATGCATTATTCCCCCCCTTCTCGGTTGTCCCCTGCGGATTTGTTACCCCTCATCTGCCCACACCCCCCCCCTCCTATGGCGTGGCCATACCTTCGAGGTCGGTCTGGGTCTCCTGCCAGGGCCCCCCTTCCTGCTGGGATCATGTTTGCTGCTCTTGAGGTCCCCCCTGGGAGCCACATGGTGCCGCCATTTTCTTGGGACCTTTTTGTGCTGTGATCGGTGACCATGTTTGTGTAGCCTTGGTGGCCATTTTAATGGGGGTTTCCCATTGAAAATAGCGGCAGCCCTGTTTTTGAATCTATATGGGCGGTGATTCGGTGGTGGGAGCCCCTCCTCATCCCCTAGTGCTGACTCCTGTATCTTTCTCTTCCTGATCACCACGTTGTGTGCAGTTAGCCTGGTGCTTTAAGTGCCTAATCAGTGGTGGTGAGTCTTTTTGCGGGGTTTTCTCTCCCTCTCTCTGCTATAGCAGTGGTAGTGCTCTGTTCTGGGCCCTGTGATACCACCAGCGCAGTGGGGTTGTCCCTAGCAGTGTTATACACTTTTTTGTGAGGGTCCCTCTCTTCACGAATGTAGTCCCTGGAGCACATTTCCCCACCTAATCCCCTCTCAGAGGCTGCCGGGCCCTCCAGGTCCCATCAATCCCTGATTGCACTGATGGCGGTCTTGGAGTCCTTAATGTCCAAAGTGGATTGGTCCTGGGAAAATGGGCTAGCAAAAAGCGCCCCCCCCCCCCCTTCACCAGATGGAGGATGCGGCTGATGCTGCATCGAAGGTGCCGGTCCCTTTTGGCACCCACAAGCCCTCCAGGGCGGCGAGGGTGTTTCCCTTTCCCACCTACTTTGATGATATTGTCACTAAACACTTTGTGGTTCCTATGCATTTTGTGATGCGGTATCCTTTATGAGGATTCCTTGCTTACAAAATGGACGGCCCCATCTGTAGTGGACTCACCGGTTTCCAGGTTAAATAAAGCCACCTAATTCCGTTTGAGGAATCCCCGGCCTTTAAAGATCCGGCTGATAGGAGGTCGGAGGCTTTGACCCGCCTTATGTTCACTGTGGCTGGTTCAGCATTTAGGCCGGGATTTACTATCGCTCTGGTGTCGCAAACTCTGACTGAGTGGGCTAAACCTTAACGGACCTGGAGGGGGAACAGCTTCCCCCTGCCTTTGCGGTGCTGGCGGATCAATTGGTCCAGGGGCTACAGTTTCTGTGATGCCTCTTTGGATGCGGCTCCCTTGATTTCCAAACTGTCTGTCTTCGCAGTGGTCCTTCGGCCTATTATCTGGCTAAAATGCTGGTCTGCGGATCAGACTTTTAAGAAGGCCTTAGCTGATCTCCCATTTGTGGGGAGTTGCCTATTTGGAGCTTCGTTGGATGACATAATTAAGGGCCTCACAGGGGGGGAAGGCTTCCAAGGGCAAGGAGCCCAGTCGTAAACAGGGGCCTTTCTTCTCGGCTCATTAGAGGCCTTTTCGTCCCTTAGGGTCTCAAGACAAGGGATCTAAGCCCTTCAGAGCCTCCACCATAGGTTCCAGGAGGACCTGGCCTGGCAAGTCACGAGCGAGCTCCTCCTGCCCTTACCCGTATCTTGGGTGGGGGGACGTCTTTGCTAGTTTCCGGATCTGTGGACCTCTCTGGTAAAAGACAAATTGGTCCGGTCTTACCCCCTGGAAAGGTTCTTCCCTTCCAACCTGCGCTTGTACCCAGATCGCTTACAGGGTCTCTTTGGGGCAGTGCAAGACTTGTTACTTCAAGGGGTGATTGTCCCGGTTCCGACTTCAGAACATTTTCAGGGGTTTTACTCTAACCTGTTTTCATTTCCCAGGAAGGAAGGCAAGGTGCGTCCAACTCTGGACCTCAAGGTGCTAAACTGCTTTGTGCGCGTACAGAAGTTCCGAATAGAGTCCATTCGCACGGTAATGGGATCTATCGACATCAAGGATGCTTAACTTCACATTCCGATATGTGCCGGTCACCAGCGCTTTCTCCGCTTTGCCATGGTGGAGGAGCATTATCAGTTTGTGGCGTTTCCCTTTGGTCTCACCTCCGCTCCTCAGGTCTTCACAAAAGTGTTGGCTCCGGTACTAGCATTATTGCATCAGTGGGGGAGGGCGGTACTGGGGTACCTGGATGATCTTCTTCTGCGAGCGGAGTCTCCAACTGCTCTGATGGACAACTTGGAGATTACTCTGCAAACTCTGCGGGAGTTCGGCTGGATTTTGAACCTTCAGAAGTCTTCTCTGTTTCCGTCCACAAGACTGGACTATCTGGGTCTGACTCTGGACTTGGCCTCAGCCAGAGGGTTTCTTCCTCTGGAAAAACTCCAGAAATTGCAGGAGGCAACCAAGCTTTTGTTCTCCAGCAGACGGTCATCCCTCCGGGTTTGCATGCGGGTGCTGGGCCTGATGGTGTCTACAGTACCTTCGAGGCGGTTCCGTTTGCACAGTTTCACACAAAATCTCTACAAAGGGAGATCCTAGTGAAATGAGACAAGAATCCTCAGTCTCTAGACAATCTAAACCTGTTGAGCCGAGGTACGAGAGGGTCCCTGATCTGGTGGCTTCGTTCTCCGGCACTTAGACAGGGAAAATCTATTCTCCCCCTGTACTGGATGGCTGTCACCACGGATGCCAGCTTGTCCGCGTGGGGAGGTGTCTGCGGCACAGATTGTGTTCAGGAGGTCTGGACTCTTCTAGATTCCAGACTGCGATCAATGAACTGGAACTCTGAGCGATCAGACTTTGTCTGGATCATTGGACAGTTCACCTTTAGGGGTGTCCGGTAGGCATTCAATCAGACAATGCCACGGCCGTAGACCTATGTCAATCACCAAGGGGGCACAAGAAGTGCCCTGGTGGCTCGGGAGGTAGCCGGTATTCTAAGGTGGGCAGAAAGATTTGTTCCAGCCCTCTCTGCTGTACATATTCTAGGGGTGGAAAATTGGCAAGCGGATTATCTCAGTTGACAGGCGTTGGACCAGGGGGAATAACCGCTTCATCCGGGAGTGTTTCATCAGCTTTGTCTCCGGTGGGGTACTCTCGAGGTGGACCTGTTGGCCTCTCGCCTCAACAGGTAGGCACAGATGTTTGTAGCACGGTCTCTAGCAGACGCCTTAGTGGCTCCTTGGAACCAGTATCGTCTGATTTACGCCTTTCCCCCTCTCAAACTTCTGCCAAGACTCCTGCGCAGGATCAAGGCAGAAGGGATTCTGGTCATTCTAGTGGCTCAAGACTGACCTCGCTGATCTTGGTACGCCAATCTGGTATGGCTGTTCACTGATGCTCCTTGGAGACTTCCTCTCAGGGAAGATCTGCGGTCCCAGGGGCCAATCTTCCATCCTGCTTTACAGTCGCTGGCTTTGACGGCTAGGCTTTTGAAAGCCAGGTGCTGAAGGATAGAGGTTTGTCTGAATTAGTGATCCCTACACTCCTAAGGGCTAGAAAATCTACTTCTAGGAACATCCACCATTGTATTTGAAAGATGTACATTGCGTGGTGTGACCTCTTGGGGTTTGTCCCAACTCTTTTTCGGTGGCTCGGATATTGACTTTCCTGAGCAGCTCCTGGCCTTGAGTACCATTAGGGCCAGGTTTCGGCCTTAGCAGTTTTCTCTCAATGTCCATTGGCCACACATTCCCTGGTGCGCACCTTTATCCAGGGTGTTCGACACTTGTCTCCTCCAGTGCGGTCTCTATTGCCGTCGTGGGACCTCAATTTGGTGCTGTCTGTTCTTCAGAAGCCTCTTTTTGAGGAGCTTTGGGAGGTTTCCCTGCTTACGTTGTCCCAGAAGTTGGCCTTTTTGGTGGCTATTACTTCTGCACGCAGGGTGTCTGAGCTGGCGGCGTTGTCTTGTTGTCCACCTTTTCGATTCACAGAAAATAAGGTGGTTCTTCGCCCCTGTCCATCGTTCCTTTCAAAGGTTGTCTCTGATTTTCATTTAAATGAAGACATTGTGTTGCCTTCTCTATGTCCCAGGCCTAAACATCTTAATGAAAGTGCCTTGCATTTCTCGGATGTGGTTCGGGGAATCAGGGTGTACCTGGCAGCTACGGAGTCTTTTCGGAAGTCAGACTCACTATTTGTTCTTACACACGGACCTCGGAAAAGGTTGGCCTCTTCTGCTGCGAACATTTCCGGATGGATCAGGCAGACGGTTAATCCGGCCTATTCCATTAGGGGCCGATTTCCTTCTTTCCCCGTTAAGGTGCACTCTACTCAGGGGCTTAGTGCCTCCCAGGCCTTCCATCAGGCCTCAGCGCTGCAGGTTTGCAAGGCGGCCAACTGGTCATCTGCGCACACTTTCACAAAGCTTTATAAGGTGGATGTGTTGGCATCTCCGGATGCTTCTTTTTGCCGCAAGGTTTTGCAGGCTGCTGTTTAGAGGACCTGGTTTTCTTTGAAGATGTCTTTTTTTCAGGTGAGCGCCAGTTTGTTTATGATTGAGCTCCATATTACCTGGTTGGCTACGGCTTAGCCTTGGGAATTTTTTTCTTGCTGTTCCCACTCCTCAAGTTTGACACTGCTTTGGGACGACCCACCTGTCAAGAAGATAAGGAGCTGTACCCATCAATGAACGAAAGAGAAAATGGGATTTTTGACTTACCGTAAAATCCATTTCTCTGATGTTCATAGACGGACACAGCACCCACCCCTCCTGTGGAGTTGTAATTCTTCTGACACTGCTTGTAACAAAACTGAATGCCTATAGCTGAGAGTGGGAGTATACACCCTGGGACTGCCCCATAGGTGTAGTCAAGATTTTTCCTGCCTAGTGTCCTATTCCTGTAGGGGGCAGCATAACCCAACTGTCAAGAAGCTAAGGAGCTGTGTCCATCAATCAACATCAGAGAAATGGATTTTACAGTAAGTAAAAAATCTATTTTTTCTCATTAGACCAGAGAATTTAGCTTCCTATGGTCTAAAAGTCCTTCAGGTGACTTTTGGCAAAGTCCAGGTGGGCTTTTGTGTGCCTTTTACTGAGGAGTGACTTCCATCTGGCCACTCTATCATACAGGTGTGATTGGTGGAGTACTGCAGAGATGGTTGTTCTTCTGGAAGGTTCTCCTCTCTCCACAGAGAGACACTGGAGCTCTGTCAGAGTGACCATCGTGGTTCTTGGTCAACTCTCTGACTAAAGCCTTTCTCCCCCGAACGCTTAGTTTGGCTAGTCCTGGTGGTTTCAAATGTCTTCCATTTACGGATGATGGAGGCTTCTCTGCTCTTTGGGACCATCAATGCGGCAGACATTTTTCTGTACCCTTCCCCAGATCTGTGCCTCGATACAATCCTGTCTTGGAGGTCTACAGACAATTCCATGGACTTCATTCCTTGGTTTGTGCTCTGACATGCACTGTTAACTGTGGGACCTTACATAGACAGGTGTGTGCCTTTCCAAATCTTGTCCATTTAACTGAACTTACCACAGATGGACTCCAGTCAGGTTGTAGAAACATCTCAAAGATGATCAGTGGAAATAGGATGCTCCTGAGCTCAAATGTGAGTGTCATGGCAAAGACGGTGAATACTTATGTACATGTGATTTATTTATTTTTTTAAATGCAATTGCTAGGATTTCAAACAAACTTCTTTTGCGTTGTCATTATGGGGTTTTGTTTGTTGAATTTTGAGGAATAATGAATTTAATGAATTTTGGAATAAGGCTGTAACATAACAAAATGTGGAAAAAGTAAAGCACTGTGAATACTTTCTGGATGCACTGTATGACCCCAATAAAAGACTGAGGTTTTACTTATGGAGTGCTGGTTATTTTTCTACAGGTTTTTGTATTGCAGTGTTCTCCTTCTGAGGGAGAAGTGATGGTAAATCTTAAAATGTTACCGTTGTCATCAGGTAGTTCGTGTGGATCTTTGAGAATGTTACATACCTTCCCATGTTTGAGGAAGGTACCAAACATGTTCTGAAATCTTGCATCTTTAGAAACATAAAGGGTTAGTTCACATTTTCAGAAACACCCTCCCCACCCCTCCGGTCCCCACCGTATGTACCGTATTAGACATCCATCATCCGCTGCCCTCCCAGCTGGTATAATGGTCTGGCACTTTAAAAAATCACTGCGCAGTGCCGGTGCAAAGCCAAACACTGATTGGTTGGAGCTGGCCTCGTGACTGCGCTAACCAGTGAGAATGCTTTTGAGACTCATTTCCCCCCAGGATGACATTCCCAGAATAACAAAATGGTCAACATGGGAAGAGCTTAATTGTCTACAATGCCTCTGTATGATGTACCCTTCATTGGAGACACCTGAACTCATTTGGAAGGGCGTTCATACATTTGGCCATAGGGGTCGGTGTGACAGTCATGTGTCCACAAACCTTTGGTCATATAGTGTGCCATGAATATACTTCCCACGGATACGCATTGCCAGTTGCTTATCTCTGCTTGCATCCGGAGCTCTAAAAAGTTTGGCATAGGCCATCCTGCTTTCTTCTAGTATACTGACAATGTTAAGCCTGTTTTTAACACTAAGGGCTCATTCACACTGCCAAAACTGATAATTTCCACACACTAAAACGGAGCATTTACAGGCAGCTATCCATTTTTGGATGCAATGACCTGTGGCGAGAGGGGCGGTGTGATGTGTTTCAGCGCATCACACTGTTTACTTTTTTTTTTTTTTTAACTTTATTTATGTCTCTGTACAGCAGCACATTGAGATGCAAGTGCTTTCCAGTGCACTACATTAAAATGCTACAAGTGTTCATTTTGCTGCGGCTCGGCACACCACCTCCCACCCACCCTGGCTGCACTGCAGAGTGAACGGGGGACATAGCAAATCATTGATTTCTACGTGCCCCAGTGGTGGCCTGCGTTAATCCAGTTCAGGAGTGTCGCCATATGGTGTGTGAACAAGCCCTAAAGGTTGCTGAAGGTTGTGGTATTGTCCATGCTATTTCTCCACTCCTTTTTCTGCATCCTCTAGTCCTGTCCTGGCCTTGATACTGTTGTAGATATGTCCTTGGCTTGTTAGCACTAATTCTAATAATGTAGGCTTTCCTCTTATGCCTCATAGGTCTTGTCTGTAGTCATGTACATTGGGCAGTTTTAAAGCTGGACTAATCCCAGACACCAGGCAGACAATACCATTTCTCTTACGTCTGACAGTCGCCGCCCACTCATACAGTCTTTACTACTGGGTATTGGTCTTATCCACAGGAGTAAGCTAGGCAGAAGATTTTGTTAGAAACGTTCACAAAAACTTTGCATAGACACACCTACATGGGGCTGTCCCTCTGGTCCAATACCCCACTGATAGCAGCATTCCCAATTCAGTTTGTCTTTTGCCTAGTTAGGAGTAGGCAGGCTTCCCTTGGCTGGGGCTGCAGTCTCAGCCTTTTCTTCTTCTTCTTAATTTTTATTTCACTTTTAGACGGTTACGTTTCCCACCCCTCACATCTACACTGCTTTGGGACATCCCAGTAGTGAAGACTGTATGAGTGGGCGGCCACTGTCAGAGGACGTAAGAGAAAATAGAGTTTTTGTAAGAACTTACCGTAAAATTATTTTCTTCGAGTTCTCTGACAGTCGCCGCCCCCTACCCCTCTTTTGGGGTTCACGGACTATCTACTGCTTGCTACCAAACTTAATTGGGAATGCTGCTATCAGTGGGGTATTGGACCAGAGGGACAGCCCCCTGTAGGTGTGTCTATGCAAAGTTTTTGTGAATGTTTCTAACAAAATCTCCTACCTAGCTTACTCCTGTGGATAAGACCAATACCCAGTAGTGAAGACTGTATGAGTGGGCGGCAACTGTCAGAGAAAATAATTTTATGGTAAGTTCTTACAAAAATTCTATTTTTACCCATTGCCAACCTCTCTATAGCATTTTTCTTTCTCCTGGATAATCTGCATGTACCCCAGGGCTTTATGGAGCTCTTTGCATGAGTCTTTAATCTCAACCAGCTCTCAAGAATCCTAAAAACTTGACCTGTTGCAGATAGCAGACATTTGTTGAGTAACGCTGTCCTAGATCCTAGAAATTGATTACAAATTTCTACAGTAATTTATCCACCTCTGAGCAGGTATCTTATCATTCAGTGTATTATGATAATGCTCTTACACCTCTGAATGGAGCACTGACGCCAGCTCCCTTCACTGTGTAACGTTCATGCGTTTTTGTTTGCGGATGGATTTACAGCTGCAGAATTATTACACTCAGTAGCCTTGTAGAGAATGTGTTGAACAACATATCCAACTCTCAGGACTTCATCACCGTGTACAGCCTGTTATATACTATATATATTAATAGATGTTTAATGGAGGGATAGAGTATATGAGGATATATAGATGAGAGACAGGCTATTTGTATGGTGAGCACTAGAAGTAGTATAGGAGAGTTGCAGGTGATGGTAAGCAGATAGGTTCTGATGTCAAGTATAGTGCAGATGCTAAGAGGACACAGATGGAGTATACTTTAGACAGAGTAACCTAGTGCAAGGATAGTTCAAGTAGTCCCAAGAGCTAACAGTCTTATGCAGATGATAGTGAATAGATAGATACAGATAGTCTTGGTAATTGCAGTAGATGACAGTAGGAGATTGGTTAGTAAGAATCCCCTGCGGGGTACTTATCACTTAGATAGGTTAGGAAATACAATGTCCAGAGGAGAGGGGTGATCCCGTAGCGGGATACGGATCACCAGCGAGGTTTCCGGCTTAGTTCAGCAAGGAAGGTATGTCAGCAGCTCCGACTTCTCAGGCGTAGGTGCGATGAACATGTGGGTTTGAACGAGCGATGAGTGAGAGCAAACCGGTGATTGAAATAGCCGCTCATAGCGGCGCTCGGCAGTGATGTCATCCGGTCTTAAAGGTGTATGCGTCCTTTGTATATACAAGATGGGACGCAAAGAGAGGAGAAATATAGGAACAAGGGTACCATAGGTACCGGAACATTACACACTGCAACCGGCGGGAGATCTCTGTCTCAGCTTAGAGCGGCACTGCAAGTTTCATTTGGATCACTTTATCACTCCGTGTGTTACAATTGCTCTCTTAAATTTCTTTATGGTTAAAGAAGTAATATAGGCATTTTTTTTTTCATTTTGGATAGAGTAAGGGAGGGTTATAACCCTTGTCAGATTTGTTTTCACCGTATGCATTCCATTACAGAGATTTCCCTTTACTTCCTGTCCCATAGCCAAACAGGAAGTGAGAGGAAATCCCTGTAAAATAAGGGCATTCCTTGGAGACCCTCAGGTCACTAGAACTAGTGTCCTCATTGGAAGATGTCCCCTCTGTTACTTCTCTGGTGATAATCCAACATTTCGGATTTTCCTTTACTTTCAATGATCATGGTAAACCGGAAAATAGAGGGTGAGTCTCCCTAACGGGGGCACAGACAGCAAAGAAAACTGTTAGGGGTTCTAATCCCTCTCCACTCTATCCAAAGCTAAGAAAGTTTTTCCTTTAGTTGTACTTTAAATAAAATGGTGTATAGACAATAGGTGAGGAGACATTGGACTATAGCTGCGTATTTTCCTGTAGATTATACCAGTAATTAAGGTTCGGTTCACACTGTCGCGACTTGGGATCTTACTTGTGAGACCCTAAGTCGTGTGACATGTGAAATCCCATGTTAATCAACAAGAGCTTTCTTAATTTTCACTACTGAAGTCGCTCCGACATTAGAAAGGTTCCTTTACTACTTCAAGGCGACTTATATCTGACTTGTGCCTCAAAGTAGTACTCAAGTTGCCAGGAAGTCTTGCGACTTTCAGGTCATGGCAGTGTGAATCGAACCTAAATCTCAGAAGCTTTTCTAGGTCCATACCTTTATTACATTGTGGTATGGCCAGCCACTCTGCTGCCTGTGACATGGGGCTTTAACCTGAATTTCCATTGTATGATGCTGACTTTTCTAACTCCAGGGTCGATGTCTCAGCAATCTTCGCACCCTTCTCTCACCTCTGAAGAGCTCTCTAGAGGAGTCGCCGTGGAGAAATTTGACTTGATGAAGAAATGGGGCATTAATACTTACAAAGTAAGAACCATAACTTCTTTCTCTCTGCCTGTCTTGTATATCTGTGTCTGTCTGTCTCATACCATCAGTGATGGCAGTGAAAGCTCAGCTTGTCATGCTCTAAACAGCTCTTGCTATGTATGTTTATGGTTTGGCTTTTTTCACCCCTGCAAATGTTCATTATTCTTCCAGGCTCTCTGTCTACCATGGTGTTTTACTTCTGTCTGTTATGTACTGTAGATGCCAATCTCTATGTCAGTCATTACTGTCTCCTCTCTCTGTCTGTAATCTATTGCTGTTCCTTGTTTCTGTCAGCCATTTTTGTCTCCTCTCCCCCTGTCCTTCGGCAAATGCTTTCTCCTCTCTCTGCCTGTCAGCTTTTTTTAATCCCCTCTCTCTGCCTGTTGGTTGTTGTTCTATCCTCTCTCTGGCTGTTGTGACTGTCTTGTATCTCATTGTCTGTCGGACGTCGCCGTCTCCCCTGACTCTGTCGGACGTCGCCGTCTCCCCTGACTCTGTCGGACGTCGCCGTCTCCCCTGACTCTGTCGGACGTCGCCGTCTCCCCTGACTCTGTCGGACGTCGCCGTCTCCCCTGTCTCTGTGGGACGTCGCCGTCTCCCCTGTCTCTGTGGGACGTCGCCGTCTCCCCTGTCTCTGTGGGACGTCGCCGTCTCCCCTGTCTCTGTGGGACGTCGCCGTCTCCCCTGTCTCTGTGGGACGTCGCCGTCTCCCCTGTCTCTGTGGGACGTCGCCGTCTCCCCTGTCTCTGTGGGACGTCGCCGTCTCCCCTGTCTCTGTGGGACGTCGCCGTCTCCCCTGACTCTGTCGGATGTCGCCGCCTCCCCTGACTCTGTCGCACGTTGCCGCCTCCCCTGTCTCTGTCGCACGTCGCCGCCTCCCCTGTCTGTCACACGTCGCCGCCTCCTCTGTCGCACGTCGCCGCCTCCTCTGTCTCTGTCGCATGTCGCCGCCTCCCCTGACTCTGTCGGACGTCGCCGCCTCCCCTGTCTCTGTCGGACGTCGCCGCCTCCCCTGTCTCTGTCGCACGTCGCCGCCTCCCCTGTCTCTGTCGCACGTCGTCGCTTCCTCTCTCTCTCTCTCTCTCTCTCTCTCTCGCACATCACTGCCTCCTCTTTTTCTGTGTGTCACACGTCTCTGTCGTCTTTCTCTCAGTCTCTCCTCTCTGTGTTTGTTGGACTTTGCCGTCTCCTCTCTCTCTGTGTTTGTCGGACTTTGCTCTCTCCTCTCTCTCTGTGTTTGTCGGACTTTGCCGTCTCCTCTCTCTCTCTCTGTGTTTGTCGGACTTTGCTCTCTCCTCTCTCTCTGTCGGACATTACTGTCTCCTCTTTCTGTTTGCCAGACTTCGCTCTCTCTCTCGGTTTTGTTTGGCCCTCATTGTCTTCTCTCTCGGCTCTCGCTCCTCTGTCTCATTTTTCTCTCTGTGTCTGTTTGTCTGGTTCTTGCTGTCTCCTCTCCATCTGCTGGCCATCGTCATCTCTCGCTGTCTCCTCTCCATCTGCTTGCCATCATCACCTCTTCTCTTTCTATCTGTTGCCCATCGTCCTCTTAGCTCTATCTATCCCTACAGCCATCATCATTACCTCCTCTCTCTGTCTGAATGCCAACATTGTCATCTCCTCTCTGTCGGCCATCATCTCCTCTTCATTCTGTCTGTCAGCCGGCTCCTCCCTCTGTCTGTTGGTCACCTCCTCTTTCTGTCTTATAACAAATCTATCCAGCACCAAACCCTTTTAGTTTAATTTGTTGATAGTGCATGGCTAAGGGTGGCCCTTAGGGGATTACTCTCCCTGTCTCTCTTCCTCATTTCCCCTCTCTCTGTTAGTCAGTTTTTGTCCTCTCTCTTACTCTGTCCACCCTCGTTGTCCCCTCTCTCTCTGTCTACCACAAATTGCTGTCTTCTCTGACTCTGCTAACCTTTCTCCTGGCAGTGCACAAAGCAGTTGATCTCAGAGCGGTTTGGCCGTGGCTCTCGCACAGTGGATTTGGAGCTGGAGACTCAGATTGAACTCTTAAGGGACACGAAGAGGAAATACGAAGGAGTCTTGCTGCTGGCCAGAGCCCTGACCTCTCATTTCTACAGCCTGGTTCAGACGCAGCGAGCATTGGGAGACGCCTTCTCCGACCTCAGCCAGAAGTCACCAGAGTTGCAGGTTAGGGTTCAGTTATGTAAAGAATTGGGAAGGTTCTGAGTAATGGACAGCACTGTTACATAAAGTGCCACCTCTGACACATTCTTCTCCTTTTCTACACACTGCCTGGCATTAAAGGAGATCTATAGTCCTAGCATACACTTTCATTTTATTGAAATAGCAATACCGACAATAGTTCTATTTAACAATCCATCAGTGGCGCGGCTGGTGCTCCATGGGTGGGGGGGTGGGGGGGATGGGTGTGCAGCAAACGGACCACACCATACACCTGTTCATTCGCTATTGTCACACAACTGGGTGGGCTCAGGGTGCAGTGCTCTTCACCCCGAGCCCACCCTTTTTTGAAGCCTGTTAGAGCCTACATTTTTTGCAGCTACTTCTCTGCTCATTCCTTTGGTTTGCTTTAGATTTCTAAGAACTACATATCTCATGGTAACTTGCTGCATGCAAGCAGTGATTCCTGTACTGACTCTGCCTCCTGAACCTCCTTCTCTCAGCACCTCTGAAAATTCATAGGGTAGGCTCTGTGAAATGTGTAACACAGCAGGGCATGGTCACAGGGAATAGTGAATATGTGTCGCTGCATTCAAAAATTTTCAGACTAAAAGTAGTAGGCTATAAATAAATTAAATATATTGTGGAAACGAATATATCATTAAAATTTTGACCATGGCTACACATTACTTGTTCTGTATAGTCCAATGCTGCATATGTCCCCCGGCGCATCTAACACTGAGAACCGAGCGATCAAACACCGCTGATTGCTCTGTTCTCACAGCTCCATGAGCAGAGAGCTGCTGACTGTCCGTCAACCGACTCTCTGCCCTGCCCACCCCCACGCTCACGTGAGCACTGAGCTGTGGGCAGGAGCAGCCGGCTAAGGATCTCAGCGGCTCACTGAGAGGCTGAGCCAGGTGCCTGTCCAGGCACGTGGGCAGATCCCAACTACATTGTTGCAATCTTTCCTGAACCTGGACCAGCTCTGTGACGTCAGCAGACAGCGGACTTTAGCCCACTGTCTGCTGAATACAGGTAACAGGTGTGTAGAACGAACTGCACTCCTGTGATCCACAGGAGAAGTACAGCTAAATGAGCTTTGGCTGTACTTTTCCTGTAAGATATGTGTAAGTGAGATATTCCTCTCTTCCTTACATACAGTGGATATAAAAAGTCAACACACCACTGTTAAAATGTCAGGTTTCTATGGTGTAAAAAAAAAATGAGACATATAAATAATTTCAGAATTTTTTTCATCTTTAATGTGACCTAAAATTGCACAACTCAGCTGAACAACAAACCAAAATCTTTTAGGTGGAGGGAAGTAAAAATAAAAAGCTAAAATAATAAGGTTGCACAAGTGTGCACACCCTTAAACGAATACTTTGTTGAAGCACCTTTTGATTTTATTACAGCACTCTGTCTTTAAGTCTCGATTCACACTAGCGCGACTTGTCAGGCGACTTGTCAGCCTGACAAGTCGCGCTCCCTCGCAGTCCATTGACTGCTACAGGACCCGTTCTAATAGGAGTGACACAAGTTGCTCCGACTTAAAAAAAGGGTCCTGTACTACTTCGGGGCGACCTCGGATCGACTTGCATAGACTTCCATTATGTGAAGTCCATGCAAGTCCCTCCGAAGTCGTGGTGCATGGGAATGCACAAGTCGCCCCCGAAGTAGTACAGAGTCGTGCCGCCCCAGTGTGAACCGACTCTTAGAGTATTAGTCTATCAGCATGGCACATCTTGCTTTGGCAATATTTGCCCACTCTTCTTTGCAAATACACTCCAAATCTATCAAATTGTGAGGGTATCTCCTGTGCACAGTCCTCTTCAGATCACCCCACAGATTTTTGGATTAAGGTCTGGGCTCTGGCTTGGCCATTCCAAAGCTTTAATCATCTTCTGGTGAAGCCATTCCTTTGTTGATTTGGATGTATGCTTTGGGTCGTTGTAATGCTGAAAGATGAAGTCCATCTTCATGATCAGCTTTCTAGCAGAAACCTGTAGGTTTTGTGCCAATATTGATTGGTATTTGGAACTGTTCATAATTCCCTCTACCCTGACTAAAAAAAACAACCCCAAAGCATGATGCTGCCACCGCCATGCTTCACTCTGGGTATGGTGCTCTTTTGGTAAAGTGCAATGTTGTTTTTGCGCCAAACATATCTTTTGGAATTACGGACAAAAAGTTCAACCTTGGTTTCATTACACCATAACACATTTTCCACATGCTTTTGGGAGACTTTATTGTGTTTGCAAAATTTAGCCAGGCTTGGATGTTTTATTTCGTAAGCAAAGGCTTCCATCTTGCCACTCTGCCCCATAGCCCAGACATATGAAGAATACGGGAGATTGTTGTCACATGGACCACACAATTGGTATTTGCCACATATTCCTGGAGCTCCTTAAATGTTGCTGTAGGCCTCTTGGCAGCCTCCCTGACCAGTTTTCTTTTCTTCTTTTCATAAATTTTGGAGGGACGTCCAGTTCTTGGTCACTGTTGTACCATATTATCTCCACTTGATGATGACTGTCCTCACTGTGTTCCATGGTATATCTAATGCCTTGGGAATTCTTTTGTACCCTTCTCCTGACTGATATCTTTTAACAATGATATCCCTCTGATGCTTTTAACCACTTAAGGACTGCCCACTGCAGTTTTACTGGGGCAGGCAGCACCTCCTGCACGAACCAACGTAGCCCTACGTCGGTCTTGCGCCTGCTGCTAGGGGGCAAGCACGCCGGTGGCGGCGCGGTCCCGCCCCCCCACTCGGTGGTGGAGACTCCAATGCACAGGGCCGGCGGCTCCCCGCTGAGAGAGAACAACGGTCAGCTGTTGTAAACACAGCTGACCGTTCTTCTCTCTGGAATGATCACAGAGCGCCTGTGATCCTTCTATATAGGATCACAGGTCTCTGTGATAATTTCAAAAGCCCACCCCCACCCAACAGTTAGAATGATTCCCCTAGGCTTACATTTAACCCCTTGATCACCCACTGTGTTGGCCCCTTCCCTGTCAAGTGTCATTATTACAGTGATAGTGCATATTTTTAGCACTGATTACTGTAGTAATGTCACTGGTCCCCCCAAAAGTGTCAAAAATATCTGTCCGCCGCAATATCGCAGTCCCGCTAAAAATCGCAGTTTGCCGCCATTACTAGTAAAAAAAAACAATAAAAATGACATAAATCTTTCCCCTAGTTTGTAGACACGATAACTTTTGCGTAAGCCAATCAAAATACGCTTATTGCGTTTTTTTGTTGTTTTTTTTTACCAAAAATATGTAGCAGAAAACAAATTGTCCTATAATGATGAAAAAATTTGATTATTTTTTTTTTTTTTGGGGGGGAATGTTATATAGCAGAATGTGAAAATATTTTTTTTTTTTTTTTTTTTTTTTTTTTGGTATGAGGTTTCTGTGTAATTTACTCATGTTATTATTTTACCCCTCCGCAGGAAGAATTTGGCTACAATGCAGAGACTCAGAAGCTCCTGTGTAAAAATGGGGAGACCCTGCTGGGGGCTATTAATTTCTTTGTGTCCAGTATCAACACCCTCATCAATAAGACTATGGAAGACACCCTGATGACTGTCAAGCAATACGAGACAGCCAGGTATCCTGCCTCTAGCCTACAATTGAAATTTTACTTTCTCTATCGTCCATCGACAGACGCAGCCTCATCTCCATGAGTTGAGGCTGCGTCTGTCGATGGACATCAGAGAAAAAGATTTTACGGTAAGATCTTACCCACCTGCTCATCTCTCTTTTATTACTTTTTGTATAACTTGCCTCTCTCTTTAAAGGCTGTCACTGCTGGGTTCTTCTAACCCTTTTGGCTTTAATTGTTTTGTAATGGTACTGTCTTTCTTTATTTTGTAAAGAGAAAATTGTTAGCACTATACAAATTCTATATTATAGTAAAATAACATACTGACTGCATAAAGCACTTTATTCCCCCCTAATCCTCAGCTCACACGGGCCCTCTCAAGGCTGTAAGACTGGCCCCTATAGCCTTTTCTCCCCTATGCTCTGGCAGTTGCAGGTGGTGTGACATCATCAGTGTGGAGCCCACAGCCCTGCATTGGATAGTGTGACGCTGAGGGACAGCCCACTACCAGAGCCTAGGAGAGTAGAGGAGAGTGCCAGCTCCAAAAGGATTGGAGGCCAAGGTAAGTAAAACTACGTTTCTCTGTCGCTCATTGACAGACGTAGTCCTCCTTGATTAATATCAACTCGGGTTATACTGCCCTCTACAGGAGTAGGACTAGACAGGAAAGAAAACGATCTGGCCACACCTTAGGGGCAGTCCCAGAGGATATATCCTCTCACTTCCTGCTACAGGATATCAGTTTTTTTCTGTCTAATTAAAGCAAGGAAAGCGACTTCCAGCAAAGTCTATTATCGCACATGGAAGACTTATATTGCGTGGTGTGAATCTTTGGGATTTCCCCCACGTACCTATTTGGTGACCCGAATTTTGGCTTTTCTGCAAAAGGGGGTTGAGCAGAAACTATCCTTGAGCACCATCAAGGGTCAGGTTTCAGCGTTGGCAATCTTCTTTCAGAAGCCGCTGGCTACTCATTCCTTGGTGCGGAATTTCATCCAGGGGGTGCGGCACTTGGCTCCGCCAGTGCGCGCGCCCTTACCGCCCTGGGATCTTAATTTGGTTTTGTCGGTTCTGCAGAAACCTCCCTTTGAAAATATCAGGGAGATTCCCTTGCTTACTTTATCCCAGAAGGTGGCCTTCTTGGTGGCTATCACTTCTGCACGTAGGGTGTCAGAACTGGCTGCATTATCATGCCATTCCCCATATCTAGTGGTTCATAGGGATAAGGTAGTTCTTCATCCGAAGCCATCCTTTCTTCCTAAGGTGGTTTCAGATTTTCATCTGAATGAAGATATTGTACTACCTTCCTTGTGTCCTAAGCCCAATCATCCTCGGGAATGTGCGTTGCATTCCTTGGATGTAGTTCGGGCAATCAGGGTATACCTGAAGACTACGGAATCGTTCCGTAAAACGGATTCATTTTTTGTGATCACGGATGGCCCCAGAAAGGGGTTGCCTGCATCTGCCGCGACTATCTCCAGATGGATTAGACAGACGGTGGTACAGGCTTATTCTATTAAGGGTCGGAATCCTCCGTTCCCTGTTAAGGCGCACTCCACTCGAGCGCTCAGTACTTCCTGGGCCTTCCGCCATCAGGCGTCAGTGGTCCAGGTTTGCAAGGCGGCTACCTGGTCGTCGGTGCATACCTTTTACAAAATTTTATAAAGTTGATGTGATGGCATCGTCAGATGCCTCTTTTGGCCGCAAGGTTTTGCAGGCCGCAATTTGAGGAGACCGGTGGTCTACCTCAAGGGTTTTTTTTCCGTTGGAATTTCAGTTGAGTCTCATCCTTTGATTGATGAGCCTTTAAAACTTCTAGTTGGCACTGGTTGGGCCTTCTAGATTGGATTTTGATTTCCATTTTCCCACCCCTCATTTGTGGTACTGCTTTGGGACGTCCCGAGTTGATATTAATCAAGGAGGACTACGTCTGTCAATGAGCGACAGAGAAAAATGGATTTTTGTAAAATCTTACCGTAAAATCCTTTTCTCTTAAGCTCATTGACAGACGTAGTACCCGCCCCTCTGTTTTTGAGTTGGGTTGGGTTAAATTCTCTAAACACTGCTTTGTGACATAACTGATTTGCTATAGCAGAGAGAGAGAGAGGATATACCCTCTGGGACTGCCCCTAAGGTGTGGCCAGAATGTTTTCTTTCCTGTCTAGTCCTACTCCTGTAGAGGGCAGTATAACCCGAGTTGATAGTAATCAAGGAGGACTACGTCTGTCAATGAGCTTAAGAAAAAAGGATTTTACGGTAAGATCTTACAAAAATCCATTTTTTGCTCTCCCCTTGGCCTAAATGAGCACTTCACCCTTGCAGTGCAGGGGCAGCCCCACTAAAAGGGCACATTATTTAACCGCTTCCATACAGAGCAGTTAGACCCCCTTCCTGCCCAGACCAATTTTCAGCTTTCAGCACTCTCACACTTTGAATGACAATTGCTCAGTCATGCTACATTGTAACCAAACAAAATTTTTATAATTTTTTTCACACAAATAGAGCTTTCTTTTGGTGGTATTTGATCACAACTGGGATTTTTTTTTTCGTGATATAAGCAAAAAAAGAGCAAAAATTTTGAAAAAAAAAACACTTTTTTTTAGTTTCTATTATAAAATTTTGCAAAAAATTATTTTTTCCTCATACATTTGGGCCAAAATTTATACTTCTACATATCTCTGGTAAAATTAACCCAAATTAGTGTATATTATTTAGTCTGTGTGAAAGTTATTGAGTCTAGAAGCTATGGTACCAATTACTGAAAATTGATCACACCAGATGTACTGACGGCCTATCTCCCTTCTTGAGGCCCTGAAATGTCAGGATAGTACAAATACCCCCCAAATGACCCCTTTTTGTAAAGTAGACAGTCCAAGGTATTTAGTAAGAGGCATGGTGAGTTTTTTGAAGTTATAATTTTTTCCCACAATTCTTGGGAAAATGAAGAAACATTTTTTTTTCTTTTTTTTCCCAAAACGTCAATTTATAAGCTATTTCTAACACATAGCATATGTACACAGCAAAAATGACACCCCAAAATTCATTCTGCTACTCCTTCTGAGTATGGTGATACCACATGTGTGAGACTTTTACACAGCCTGGCCACAAAAAGAGACTCCACGTCCAATTAGCACCATAAGGCGTTTTAGGAGCATAAATACACATAAAACTTTCTTACTACCTATCACACTTTTCAAGGCCCTAGAGCACCAATACAATGGAAAAGTCCACAAAATGACCCCATTTTGGAAAGCAAACACTCCAACGTATATTCTATGAGGCATTATGAGTCCTTTGAACATGTCATTTTTTTCCACAAGTTTTTGGAAAATGTGGGAAAAAAATAAAAACTTTTTTTTTTTTACACAAAGTTGTCAATTTATAGGATATTCCTAACACTTAGCATGTACATAGCAAAAATGACACCCCAAAATACATTCTGCCACTCCTCCTGAGTATGGCAATACCACATGTGTGAGACTTTTTCACAGCCTAGCCATATAGAGGGGCCCAACATCCAAGGAGCATCATCATGCATCCTAGCCACTTGCCTAGGCCTATTTTTGACATTTGGTGTTTACAAGCTAAAATCAGTTGTTTTTGCTAGAAAACTACTTGGAACCCCAAAACATTATATATTTTTTTAGCAGAGACCCTAGAGAATAAAATGGAGATTATTGCAATATTTTTTATCACACCGTATTTGCGCAGCGGTCTTCCAAACGCAATTTTTTTGGAAAAAATTCACTTTTTTGAATAAAAAAATAAGAAACCAGTAAAGTTAGCCCAATTTTTTTCCATAATGTGAAAGATAATGTTACGCCGAGTAAATAGATGCCCAACATGTCATGCTTCAAAATTGCGCACGCTCACAGAATGGTGACAAACTTTGGTACTTAAAAATCCCCATAGGCGACATTTTAAAAATTTCTACAGGTTGCTATCTTAGAGTTACAGAGGAGGTCTAGCGCTCAAATTATTGCTCTTGCTCTAACGATCGCGACGATACCTCACATGTATAGTTTGAACACTGTTTACTTATGTGGGCGGGGTTTCCGTATGCGTTCGCTTCTGCGCGCGAGCTCACGGGGACAGGGCGCTTTAATTTTTTTTTTTACTATTTATTTTATTTATTATTTTTTATTTTTACACTGTTTTTTTTAAAAAAAAAAAAATTGATCATTTTTATTTCTGTTACAAGAAATGTAAACATTACTTGTAATAGAAAAAGGCATGACAGGACCTCTTTTTTGTGAGATCTGGGGTCAAAAAGTCCTCAGATCTCACAAGTACACTAAAAGATAGAAAAAATAAAAAAAAAAATTAAAAAAAAATTAAATAAAATGAAAAAAAAAAAAAGGGACCTTTAACCACTTAAGCCCCGGAGGATTTGGCTGCTAAAGGACCAGGGGTTTTTTTGCAATTTTTTACTGCGTGACTTTAACGGACAATTGCGCGGTCGTGCGACGCTGTACCTAAACGAATTTGACGTCCTTTTTTTCCCACAAACAGAGCTTTCTTTTGGTGGTATTTGATCACCTGTGCGATTTTTTGATCACGCACTATAAACAAAAAAAGAGCGTAAATTTTGCAAAAATAACAATATTTTCCACATTTTTTTTATATGAAATTCCCCCAAAAAAAAAGTAAAAATCAAAATTTTTTAACATTTTTCGGCCAATTTGTTTTATGCTACCTATGTTTGGTAAAAAAAATCGCAAAAAGCGTATTTTGATTGGTTTGCGCAAAAGTTATCGCGTTTACTAACAAAGGGAAAGATTTTTGTCATTTTTGGTGTTTTTTTTTTTAACGCGTAATGGCGGCGATCTGCGATTTTTTTTTTTTCGGTACTGCGACATTGCGGCGGACAGATCGGACCCTTGACTGACATTTTTGACACATTTGGGGGTACCAGTGACATTACTGCAGTAATCAGTGCTATACATATGCACTGTTACTGCAAAAATGACACTGGCAGGGAAGGGGTTAACTTTATTGGACAGGGAGGGGTTAAGTGTGTCCTAGGGGCGTGATTCTAACTGTGCAGGGACATTCCTATTGGTGTAAAAGCAAAGATCAACCGTTCTACATAGTAGAACGGACAGATCTTCACTTTTACACAGGGAGAACTGACAGGCAGCTTGTTTACACAAGCCGCTCTGTCTTTCTCCCTTCACAGGAGCGATCGCAGTGTGACTGGCGGACATCGAGTCCGCCGGTCACACGCACTGACTTGTCTGTGAACGAGCCGCGGCGGGCGCGCGCCTCGGCGGGCGCGCGCCCGCCCGCAATAGGCTCGCAAGTCAGTGACAGGCGAGTGACGTACCGATACGTCACTCTGCCTGGCCGGGGCTGACCGCCGCAGTATATAGTCGTGCGGCGGTCGGCAACCGGTTAAACTGGTTGCTAGGCAATGACGTTTGCCGTAGCTCCGGTCCTCCAAGACCATAGAGTCGAGTGAGGGCAAGCTTGCCCTCACTCGACATCCTGTCTGTGAGGATCCGGGACCGGATAGTTTTCCCCGCTGCCGGCGGGTCCGGTAAGCGGGGAAAAGGACCAGAATGCGGCGGGAGGGGGGGGGGTCACCTCTTCCGCCCCCCGGAAGGGTCATCCCGCAGTGAATCCGCCGCTTGGACCACCCTTATCGGAAAGCCAACCGTCCACCGTTTAAAAAAATACCAGGGTTATGGCAGCTATCTGCTGCCATAACACCGGTATTTAGGTTTAAACGAAGGACGTATATAAACCTTTTTGGACTTGGACATGGTGGCTGTATGAAGGGTGACAGGTACTCGGGTACTTTGCTGGGCAGGTGACAGGTACTCTGGTACTGATGAGCAAGAGGCAGTACTCGAGTACTCCGATAGGCAGGTGACAGGTACTCGGGTACTCTTATGGGCAGGTGACAGGCAGGTGATAGGTACTGATGAGTAGTACTGATCCTGATAGGTGATACTGTACTGATGGGTACGGATGATCAATACTGATACTGATAGGTGATAGGTACTGATGGGTACTGATGAGTACTGATGAGTTTGATGGGTACTGATGAGCAGGTGGCAAGCACTCGGGTACTTCAGGTGTCAGGTACTCTGATGAGCAGGTGGAAGATACTCGGGTACTCTGATGGGTAGGTGACAGGTACTCGGGTACTCTGATGGGTAGGTGACAGGTACTCGGGTACTCCGATGACGGGTAATCAAAGTACCCGAGTACCTGTCATCAGAGTACCCGAGTACCTGTCATCAGAGTACCCGAGTACCCGTCATCAGAGTACCCGAGTACCCGTCATCAGAGTACCCGAGTACCTGTCATCAGAGTACCCAAGTACCTGTCATCAGAGTACCCGAGTACCCGTCATCAGAGTACTCGAGTACCTGTCATCAGAGTACTCAAGTACCTGTCATCAGAGTACCCGAGTACCTGTCACCAGCCCATCAGAGTACCCGAGTACCTGTCATCAGAGTACCCGAGTACCTGTCATCAGACTACCCGAGTACCTGTCACCAGCCCATCAGAGTACCCGAGTACCTGTCATCAGAGTACCCGAGTACCTGTCATCAGAGTACCCGAGTACCTGTCACCAGCCCATCAGAGTACCCGAGTACCTGTCATCAGAGTACCCGAGTACCTGTCATCAGAGTACTCGAGTACCCGAGTACCTGTCATCAGAGTACCCGAGTACCTGTCATCAGACTACCCGAGTACCTGTCACCAGCCCATCAGAGTACCCGAGTACCTGTCATCGGAGTACCCGAGTACCTGTCATCAGACTACCCGAGTACCTGTCACCAGCCCATCAGAGTACCCGAGTACCTGTCATCAGAGTACCCGAGTACCTGTCATCAGAGTACCCGAGTACCTGTCACCAGCCCATCAGAGTACCCGAGTACCTGTCATCAGAGTACCTGATGGGCTGGTGACAGGTACTCGGGTACTTTGATGGGCTAGTGACAGGTGCTCTTTATTGGGGGGGGGGCAATCAGTGTGTTTGGGGTGCACTGTACTTGGTAACTAGCTGTTACCACAATCTCCTCCTCACACAGGATCAGTGTGTGAGGAGGAGAACACGGTGACAGCTAGTTACCTGTTCTCTGTTGACATTTGTGACCGGCTGTGATTGGACACA
The DNA here is from genome assembly GCF_965119305.1 of Pelophylax lessonae. Taxonomy (NCBI): domain Eukaryota; kingdom Metazoa; phylum Chordata; class Amphibia; order Anura; family Ranidae; genus Pelophylax; species Pelophylax lessonae. The sequence goes on along the minus strand of NC_138769.1, from coordinate 731,140,031 downwards.
GCCGGTCACGTGGTAAAGAGCCAATTTCATTGGCTCTTTACCTAGATCGGGGATGGGCTCTGTCCGAGGGACGAGCTTCGTCCCCGATCGCCGCGCTGCGCGCCCCCGGGGGCGCGCATTGAGGAAGGAATGAGCGGCTCGCGCTGGAGCCGCTCATGTGATTGGCTGTAATTGACACAGCCGATCACGTGGTAAACAGCCAATTTCATTGGCTGTTTACATTGATCGGGGTTGGGCTCAGTCCGAGGGACGAGCCTCACCCCCGATCGCCACACTGCGTGCCCCCGGGGGCGCGCAGTAGCGGGGAGATCCGGGTGCCGTCATATGACGTCCGCCCGGATCGAGAAAGGATTCCTGCCGACGTCATTTTATAATGGCGCGGTAGGGAAGGGGTTAATAATTTCCCAGGGTTATATGAAACACCTATGTAATTATTTAGCATTCAGGATTATTTTTTTTTTAATACCAAAGGTTTTTATTGAAAATAGTGATCGACCAATATCGGTTTTTCGTTGCCGATACCAATATTTTGGCCAATGCATATCGGTATCGGACGATTTTGGGCGATATTTTTATACATTTAAAAAAAAAAATTTTTCTTTTTTTACTTGGCAGGTACTCTTGTAGGGGGATCTGGGGGTCTAAAAGACCCCAAACTCCTCCTCTACACTTAAAAGCATTCAAAACGCCAAGTTTGGCTGTTTTGAATGCTGTCATTTTCTTTTAATCTGGCGCCGAGTACCCGGAAGTGATGTCATGACATCACTTCATTACTTATATGTTTAATTTGTACATATGTGAGTGGCATATTCAATAGCATTTGTAAATGGAATTATGCTATGTGAAAACATTTTACCCTTACATGAGCAAAATTTGGAATATCGGCAATATTGGCCAGTTTTGGGGCCGATACATATATATCGGCAAAAGTCAATACCAGCCCTCGATATATCAGCCTTGCCGATCCCTAATTCAAAACAACAGAAAATAACATTCACATAGCATATGAGTCTAAAAGATCCAGTATCTGCAATCGCCAGTGATGTACATACAAAAATAAAGCAATATAAATGCAGTAGTAATACAAGCAGTTGGATAACTAAGCCTCAAGTGCAATATACCAAATAAAAAAGTGGTATGAAGAAAACAACTTGAACAAACAACAAAAGAGAAAAAAACATTTTTTTTTATTTTTGTGTGTGTAAGCAGTAAAGGTTAGAAAAACAAAGTGATAATAATAGAACCACAGAGGAGCTTGGAGAAGCTACCAATCCTCCGTGTACATGACAGTCTCCCAGTCATGCTTACTCAGTCTAGCCGCATACCACAGCCTCTCCCATCTCCCCCTGCCAGGGTTGGCCAGGAACCCCCCCCCCCCCAAAATCGTGAATAAACCCAAAGCCAGAGGACCTCTCCTCCTAGGGACCCCCATTAAATCGCAACTCGGGAACCTTGAATCAGTCAACTGACCAATACAGCCATTTGGTTTAAAAGATATGCATAGTGTCAAGGACTGTGTGATGGATCCTCTCCATAAGCTTAATCGCTTCCATACGTTGCAAAACCTGTCCCCAAGAAATTGAAGTTGACTTCCAGTTCGAAGCAATGACCCATTGAATTGCACTAAATAGTGTATGAATTAGTGATCGACCGATTATCGGCAAAGCCGATATATCGAGGGCCGATATGCATTTTCCCCGATATATCGGAATCGGCCACCAAGGTGGCCGATCTTACCGATAATTTTGGAAAAGTGCTTGTACATAGCCGACGGTCGGCTGTCTTGTAATGACAATCAATGCGGCTGAGAAGCCGCTCGGCTGTCATTACAAGGAGCAGGAGGGGACGTCTCCTCCCTTCCGCGGCTTGCCCAGGTCTCCAGATCCACTGGGAGACCCGGGCAACCAGCCTGCACGGCCACCGAAGACCCGATCAAAGCTGCATTCGGCTCTGATCGGGTTTCCATGTAAAAACCTGGAAGTGATGTCATGACATCACTTCCGGGTACTAGGTGCCAGATTAATTCTCCCGCTCTACAAGACTCTGGTCCGGCCACATCTGGAGTATGCTGTCCAGTTCCTCATGAAGGATGTGCTGGAATTGGAAAGAGTCCAGAGAAGGGCAACAAAAATGATTAGGGGAATGGAGGACATCAGCTATGAGGAAAGACTACAAGCCCTGAACCTATTCTCTCTGGAGAAGAGACGCTTGAGAGGGGATATGATATCAATGTACAAATACTGTACTGGCGACCCTAGAATAAGGAACAAACTATTCAGAGAAAGGAGATACAATAAGACACGCTGCCACTCACTAAAACTAGAGGAAAGGCGGTTTAACCTTAAAATGCGTAAGGGATTCTTCACTGTAAGAGCAGTAAGGATGTGGAATTCTCTTCCACAAGCAGTGGTATCAGCAGGGAACATTGATAGTTTCAAAAAACTATTAGATGGGCACCTTAGAGGCCACAACATACAGGGGTATACAATGTACAACATACAGGGGTATACAATGTACAACATACAGGGGTATACAATGTACGGTTAAAAGCAAACACACACACACACACATCATAGGTTGAACTGGATGGACTGCTGTCTTTTTTCAACCTCACTAACTATGTAGCTATGTAATTAAAAAGATGACAGCATTCAAAACAGCCAAACTTGGCGTTTTGAATGCTTTTAAGTGCAGAGGAGGGGTTTGGGGTCTTTTAGACCCCCAGATCCCTCCATTACAGTACCTGTCAAGTAATTAAAAATAAAAAAAAATGTTTAAATGTACAAAGATTTTGGCCAATATCTGCCGATCTGCATTTGCCAAAATATCGGTTGATCACTAGTATGAATCAATTTCTGACATAGTGGCAGGGCCCCCAGAATATTTGCAAAAAATAGGCATACTGGTGTCGTGTCCGTAAAGGTAGATCCTAATATAGATGTGACCCTGTCTGCTGCTTTCTGCCATAGTACCCGGACTACCGGGCATTCCCAGAAGGTATGGAGGTGTGTCCCCTGGTCCTGACAACCCCGAAAGCAAGTATCTGGTGTATCTGGGAGCATTCAGGATTATTTTGATGAATAAAGGTACAATAACATTGTGCTACCAGACGTTCTATTCAGACAGCAAGACACAAGGAAAAAGAGGGACTCCCCCCTGCTGGGTTTTGGATTTAATGGTGTGATGAACCTAGGTCGTAATCTCCAGATTTACCCTGCTTTAGCACCACAGTCCAGAAGTCAGGGGCGTAACTACAGGGGTTGCAATTGCAACCGGGCCCCATGCTCCAGGGGGCCTGTGCAGCTCCCCTGTACACCTGGATAGGAGGGGCGGGGGCAGCATGTAGAGCAACTACTGGCACCAGCTGGTGAACTTCCAGGATCGCAAAGGTCACACTTGAGCCTGGGCCCTGGCATTCCACCACCGTGGGGAGGCCCCAAGATGGCAGGAAGGGGGCCCACTGCTGAACCTGTGAAAGGGTCCCGCTGCGGGACCATCATAAAGGGCCCCAGGATCAGTGGGAAGAGCCCCAGGCTTGAAGGGAAGGGCCCCGGCAAGGGATCCTGGGGGCACTTCATGGTTTCTTGCACCGGGGCCTTGAAGGTACTAGTTACGCCTCTGCCAGAAGTATAGTAGGCACTAGGAAGTAGGACTGGAGCAGGTCATAGTACTGGTAAAAACTCTAAAATGTTGCGCTTGGCCACAGGATATAGAAAACTGCTGCACTCAATAATTCCTTGAATACTGAAGAAGTATTTAAATAGGTATAACCGTATGGTGCGCTGTTTCTACAATTTCATCATAAGTGATTTAGTGCAATTGTGAATATAAAACTATTTCAAAGGATGAACCATCATACTGCATATCAAACCATTATCAATTCACAAAAATGGTGATAATCTATATAAAGTGCTAAGTGCAATAATTGCTTTGTATGCTGTGCTATAATTGCAATTAATTAAACATATGTTCCAGAATTCATATGGGTAAAAATGTGCTCCAACAAATGCAATTAATTAAACATGTCTTCCAGAGTTCATATAAAAGTGCTCCAAGAGCTCATATAGGCCCCTTTCACACGGGCGATCCGATCCGCCTGTCAGTTTTTCAGGCGGACCTGATCGGATGCTCCATGCATCCTTTTGTAGCAGCGGGTGTCAGCGGAGACATCTCCGCTGACACCCGCTGCATTCCGATTCCCATCCTGTCCGTGAAATCCGGACGGATGGAAAGCCTATCTTCCATCCGTATGGAGGATCAGATGGGAACGGACAGGCGATCCGTTCTCATCCAATCTCCCCATAGAGAACAGCGGGGATCTGACAGCTCAGTCTCTGCACACAGAGTGGAGACGGAGCTGTCATCCACCTGCTCAGCAGGGATCGGCGGATCGATCCCCCAGCTGAGCAGAACGGGCTCCGTCGGGCGCACCGCCCGTGTGAAAGAGCCCTTCATCTCCTTGCACAGTTATGTGGTTTCAGATTCCCCACATGTTAGTAGAAGAAAAAAGTGTCTTTATGCAAAAAGATAAATCAAAAGTGCTTGTGCATCACCAGCGGCTCACTTAGAGGCATGGCAGCTAGCTTGCTTGGGCAATGAGCTGGAAGCTGTGCTGAGCTTATATGGGCTGGCCAGAGGGACAGAAAAGAGGTGGCTCTGATAGGTGGCAGCCGTTATAGAGAGAAGAGCCTGTTAAGGCTGCAACCCAGTGAGAGCCACCTCTGTGACTGGTGCGGCTCTGATAGGGAAGAGACTACTCTAATAGGTTGCGGCCAGGCAGAGGGAGAAGGGTGCTGTGATTGCTGTGGCCGTAGGCGCTATCAGAACCGGGGATAGAATGTGACAGATCCACTCTGGGTATCAACACAGAGGCAGAGGTGATGCTATATCTATATCCAAGAACAGAAATAGTGGATCTGCCAAAACACGCTTTCTGTCCTAGTGTGACAACACTCATCCACCCTATTCTATCTATGAATGAGCAACGTTCTCACCATAGGACAAAGTGTGTTAGGCCTACAGAACACATCCCCGTCTCCTCTTCCTTGTAATATAGGGGGTAGATTTTCTGTAGTTCACAAACATAGCTGGGGCAGTATAACTAATAAAATAGTCACAAAAAAGGGCAGCGCTATCCTTCAATAAAGTGCATTGAAATTATAGTGCATAAATCAATATCTGAAAACAATGTAAAAATCATCTATATATAATAAATGAACACGAGTCCGTCATTTACTGATGGATTGTATACAGTATATAATAAATGAATGCGAGTCCAGCTTTTCTTTTATATATACTGTATACAATCCATCAATAAATGATTCAATGTCTGTGAACAAAAGGTTGCTGTCCCATACACCAGAAACTCTTCAGTAATTGCCTCTGATCACCACAGTGCCCTTCACCCCACCTATGGGTGTCTTCTCACCTGCTTGAATGGAGCTCACTAATTAAAGGAGGTCTATATGCGCTTTGCAGTGTTATAAGTGGCACCGGTCCCACTGGCCGTACACAAATCTGGGGCTCTGAGCGTGGTGTCAATTATATAGGAGGCAAGAGGAAAGAACCATAGTGCAAATTGCTAATAAGTATTTATTTCCATATAAAAATCCACTCACATTTCAGAAGTAAAAAAACGAGCATTTAACAATAAAATCCTCTGCATACACAGCTCCACCCAGTCCCAGCGTGATTACGTCACCGCCCACCTCACGCGTAGCACCCAATGGGCTTTCTCAAAGGTTCAGGCTACTGGACTGCATCACGCTTCCTGTTTTTATGTAGCCCGGTTGCCATGGTAACTGCCAAATTGCCATCGCCATGATACCGGAGCCTCACAGATCTTTTTAATCTTTATACAAGCTATCCAGGCAGACCATATACTTATATTTATTATCCTCCAAGCTGATAGCCTTACTGCTAATATCAAAAAAGCAGTGTTTGTATCAATATGTGAGCTATCTATACACATGGAGCTGCCTTTTTCACATGCTCTGTGTGTGTGTGTGTGTGTGTGTGTGTATATATGTATGTATATATATATATATATATATATATATATATATATATATATATATGTGTGTACTAGCCCCATCTAGTGGTTTTATATAATAGTGCATAGCCCCATGTACTCCATATATAACTCGCATAGCTTCTAAATGAAGCACAAAAATACTAAAAAAGAAATAAAATTGATCTAGATCACCCTTTATTATATCTAACCAAATAAGGTTAAGTACTTTTGTTTTATGGATTCACCATGATTCTCTCTGCGGGCTCAATATTGAAACCAATTTTTGTGACCACCTTGGTGTCACAGACCGTCACTGAATGGGTGAAGTTACTAAAAGGTGTCTTGGAGACGAAACAGCTCTCCCAGGTGCTGATTGAGCTCTTGGATCAAATGGCTCAAGCCCTTCTGTATATATGTGAATTGTCGCTGGATGCGGCTCCACTGGTGGGGATTGCTATTAGAGGCATGGTGTGGCTAAAAAGATGGTCTGTGGACCAGGCTTCCAAAAAGGCTCTTTCTGACCTCTCCTTTACTGGGGACAGGTTGTTTGGATCCTCCCTGGATGAGTTGATCAAAGGCCTTATGGGTGGGAACAGTACTCTTCTCTCTCAATCCTCTAAGGGCAAGGCACCACGTGCTAGGCGGGGGCCTTCTTTTACTGCTTATAGGTGTCTTTTTCGTACCTCCGGGTCGCAAGAAAAAGGAAAGCCATTCAGGTCTTCTGGGAGTTCCAAGAAGAAGTGGTCGGGTAAACCGAAGACAGGCCAATCCGGATCTGCAGACAAATCCTTATCTGCATGAAGGGGCACCCTCACCCGATTATGGGGTGGGGGGGACGTCTTTGCTTCTTTCCGGAATCATGGACTTCCTTGTTTCAGGACAAATGGGTTCACAAACTGATCTGATCAGGGTACAAGAACGAATTTCAGTCTCGACCATCGGACAGGTTCTTTCCCGTCCAATCTGCGCCTATCTCCAGACCGTTTAAGGGATCTTTGAGAGGCAGCACAAGATCTGCTGTCGCAAAGGGTGATTGTGCTGGTTCCCTCTCAGGAACGTTTTCAAGGATTTGATTTACACCTGTTTTTTTTGCCCAGGAAGGATGGCAAAGTACATCCAATCCTGGACCTCAAGGCTTTGAACTGCTTTGTGCGGGTACAGAGGTTTCCAATGGAGTCCATTCGCACGGTAGTGGCGTCCCTACACCAGGGAGGCTTTTTGGCCTCCATAGATATCAAGGACGCATATCTACACATGCCTATGCTGGACACCAGCGTTTTCTCCGCTTCGCTACAGGAAAGGAGCATTATCAATTTGCGGCATTATCCTTTGGTCTCGCCTCCGCCCCCAGGGTCTTTACCAAGGTGTTGGCTCCTGTGTTGGCATTACTGCGCCAACGGGGGATTTCGGTACTGGGGTACCTGGACGATCTCCTATTGAGAGCGGACTCTCACTCAGCCCTGTTGGACGACTTGACTGTTACTGTCTGAACACTGCAAGAGTTCGGTTGGAACACCAATTTAAAAAAATCTGCCCTGATACCTTCAATAAAACTGGATTATCTGGGCCTGACTCTGGACTCTGTGGGTCTTTCTTCCTCCAGACAAGTTGCAAAAATTGCAGGGGCGATCCGTTTGCTGTTGGCTAACAATCTGTCCTCTCTGCGGACCTTGGGTCTGCCGCATGCGGGCCTTGGGTCTGATGGTGTCAACCTTTGAGGCAGTTCTCTTTGCTCAGTTCCACACGAGACCCTTACAAAAGGAGATTCTCGTAAAATGGAACAAGGATCCAAAATCCTTGGATACTTTGATTTGGTTGAGTCGCAACACAAAGTCTGATCTTCTGTGGTGGCTTCACTCGTCAGCACTTCGCCAAGGCAAGTCTTTCCTGCCATTGTATTGGACAGTGGTTACCACAGACGCCAGCCTGTCAGGCTGGGGAGGAGTGCTGGGGAAACTCTGCGCCCAGGGATCCTGGATGGTAGGCTGCCGATCAATATCTTGGAGCTCAGAGCGATAAAGGTTTGCCTGAGTCATTGGATGGCTCATCTGCAAGGTTGTCAGGTCCGTATTCAATCGGACAATGCCACAGCCGTGGCGTACATCAATCATCAAGGGGGCACCAAGAGTGTCTGGTGGCCCGGGAGGTGGCGGAGAGGTTTATCCCAGCTCTTTCTGCTGTGCACATCCCAGAGATGGAGAACTGGCAGGCAGATTACCTGAGTCGCCAGGTGTTGGATCAGGGGGAGTGGTCCCTGCACCCGGAGGTGTTTCACCTCTTGTGTGTCCGGTGGGGGACACCCGATGTCGACCTGTTTGCTTCTTGACTCAACAAGAAGGTTCAGAGGCTTGTGGCCAGGTCAAGGGATACTCTGGCCGATGCCACAGACGCACTGGTGGCTCCTTGGGGTCAGTATCGGCTGATCTATGCGTTCCCTCCGCTGAAACTCCTGCCGAAGCTGCTGCGCAGAATAGAGGTGGAAGGGATTTTGGTCATTCTAGTGGCCTCGCCAGTCTTGGTACACAGACCTGGTAAGGTTGGTTGCCGATGCTCCTTGGAGGTTTCCTCTCAGGGAAGATCTGCTGTCTCAAGGGCCGATCTTCCATCCTGCTTTACAGTCGCTGGCTTTAACGGCGATGCTGTTGAAAGCCAGGTATTGAAGGATAGAGGTCTTTCTGACTCGTACTGATCTCTACACTGTTGAAGGCCAGGAAGATCTATCATCGTACGTGGAAATCTTGCATTTATTGGTGTGAATCATTGAACGTGCACCCTTGCTTGTTTTAGGTAGCTAGGGTTTTGGCTTTTCTTCAAAAAGGGGTTGAGCGTTCGGCTTTGGGCACTATCAAAGACCAACTGTCGGCTTTGGCTGTGTTTTTCTAACATCCTTTAGCTATGCATGCCCAGATTCACACTTTTATTCAGGGAGTGCGTCATATGGCGCCTCCACGTTGTCTTGCCGTTCACCTTATCTGATGGTCCACAGAGATAAAGTGGTACTTCGACCTAATCAATCGTTTCTTCCTAAGGTGGTTTCTGATTTCCATTTGATTTAAGACATTGTGCTGCCTTCACTCTGTCCTAAGCCCAAGCATCCCAAGGAAATTGCTTTGCATTCTTTGGATATGGTTCGGGCAATTAGAGTTTACCTGGCGGCTACTAAATATTTCAGGAAATCTGACTATTTTTGTCCTTAACGAAGGACCTCAAAAAGGATTGGCTGCGTCTGCTGCGAACATATCCAGATGGATCAGGCAGACGGTGGTTCAGGCTTAAGCCTCGTACACACGTAACGATTATCGGCCGACCAATCGTCCGACTTTTGTCCAAGTTGTGTTTTGTTGGTTGGAATGTGCCTAGGCTGCACACGAATTTTCTCGGCCAACAAAATTCTACTTCAGAAGTGATGTCATGTGTTGGTTTGTTTTCTTTGTGTTTTTTCTTCACTGAGCATGCCCAGACTTGCTCATCAGTTTTTTCCCTGTCGAAATCTGTACTGACTGCACGACAATCGGCCGTTGTGTTGACGGCCAACAAAAATTTTATAGCCTGCACACCAGATTTTTTTCGGCCGAAAAGTCAGAGTTGGTTGTCGGAAGCATCATACTAACAAGCCGAAAATCGGCAGATCGGACGTTGGCCGAAAATTCCCTGCCAATTTTCGACACGTGTGTACGGGGCTTTAATCACTGAAGGGTCAGGTTCCTCCTTTCCCATTGAAGGCGCATTCTACTAGAGCACTGAGTGCCTCTTGGGCTTTTTCGCCATTAGGCGTTAGTGATGCAAGTTTGCAAGGCGGCAAGTTAGTCATCAGTGCACACGTTTACAAAATTATACAAGGTAGATGTGTTGGAATCTTCAGATGCCTATTTTGGCTGCAAGGTTTTGCAGGCTGCTGTTTAAAAGAGATCTTTTTTTCTCTTTGAGGGTGTATGTTTTTTCTAGGTAAGCTCCAGTTGATCCTGGTTGAGCTCCTTGTTACCTGGTTGGCTACGTTTAACCTTTGGGGAATTACTTTCTTCTTTGCGTTGTTTTTCCCACCCCTCATGAAAATACTGCTTTGGGACGTCCTAATGGCTAAGAAGCTATGAAGCTGCGTCTGTCAATGAACGATAGAGAAAACTGGATTTTTGACTTACCGTAAAATCCTTTTCTCTGAAGTTCACTGACAGATGCAGCACCCGTCCCTCTAATTATGAGTGGAATGGGGTTGTTGTCTTCTAAACACTGCAACAAAACTGAGGGCTGTAGCAGAGTGTGTAGGGTTATGCCTGCAGGGACAGCCCCATAGGCGGGGTGAAAGCTTTTCCTGCCTAGTGTCCTATTCCTGAAGGGAGGAGCATTACCCAATGGCTAAGAAGATATGAAGCTGCGTCTGTCAATGAACTTCAGAGAAAAGGATTTTATGGTAAGTCAAAAATCTAGTCTTTTCCTTATCTTTCACTAGATCTTCTGTCCTCATCCCTTTTACTTTTCTTATATCTTCCTCTATATATTGTTTGTCATATCCCTTGTCGGAAAATCTCTTCGACAAAAAAAAACAACTTCTTGCTCAAAGGTTTTTTTTTTTCCATACGGTTTCTTTTTAATCAAATAAATTGTCCTCTTGGGATATTCAATAGACATAATTTGTAAAGACAGCCAGCTATCTCTAGGTATGTAACCATTTCCATCACATGCCTTAAAGAATGTATGTGTGTAAATCCTCTCCCGTTTTTTTTTTTTTTTTTTGTTTTATATCCGTAGATCTGAGAACTCCAGTTCCCTATCACTTACTTTCCAATCCAGCACGATATTTTTCTCATTGGCATTAAGTCGTTGTTTGAACTCTTCGAATTCTGTTTGATCTCCTTTCCAAACAAGCACTATGTCATCTATGAAGCTCTCATAACACTTCAGCTCTGGTGGTGGCCTTGCAAAAATTGTTTCATATTCCCATTTTGCCATAAAAATATTAGCGACGCTCGGTGCTAATTTTGCTCCCATCGCTTATCCTATCATCTGCTGGTAGTATTTAGGTCCATACCAAAAATAGTTATCGGTAAGCCCAAATTCTAGGCATTTTAAAATAAACTTCTTGGGTTTCCTTTTATAGTTTGAGAAGCGACCAAGAGCCCAACTCACTGCTTCTAGTGCTTGCTTATGGCCTATAATTGTGTACAGTGAGTGAACATCAGCTGTGGCTAGTTTACACGTATCGACTTTCAGATTCTCTAATATTTGTATCATGTTTGGAGTCTTTTAGAAAAGCTTCTTTTTTTTTTTTCCAACAGGGGGTTTAATTTTGACAATCAATATACTCTCCCAATCTGACACATAATCCATCTATCCCATTTACGATTGGTCTTCCCAGGGGATGGTCTTTGTCCTTATGTAATTTAGGAAGATAATATATTAGAGGTGTTCGACATGCAGATGGTTCCAAATATTCGGCCTCCTTTTTGTTCAGGATTTTACACTTTTTGCCCTTCTTTATAAAATCTTTCAGTTCTTTTTTAAATTCTTTCACTGGATTTTTTCTTAACACCCTGTAGGTCTTTTCATCATCCAGAATTCTCCCTATCTTTCTCATTCTCCTCCTTTTTTAGTATCACGATCCCCCCACCTTTATCCACTGGGAGGATAATTATGTCTTTTCTTTCTTCAAGGCATTTAATTCCTTTCTTTATAAATTCAGGATCATTTCTCTTTCTGTATTTTAGCTTATTTTTACATTTAATTTTTTTTTACATAACTAATAATCGTGCAACACAGTAAGTTATCAACTCACTGGCTTTCTGGCAGGAACTATTTTTTGCACTTATCAAACATATATTACAAAACACTTCCCTTGGTATATTTAAAGACAGAAGAAAATAAGATTAGGTTGTTGTTAGGGTTTTAAATACACTTTAGGTAAGATGAGCCGCTGGTATTGCTAAATACATTTTTGACTTTTTTAAGGGATAGCAGTTTTGTCATTTTAACCACTGGATGGCAGGCTGGTTCCTAAATCCTCTTTAGGTGTAGGTATCTGTTCCTTTGGTAACGTCCAGATAACTATTGAACCCAAAGTTCATAGGTATCCCTATTTTAGAGAGATAGTCCTTCTTTGAACTTTGAACCATATATTTTTATTTCCTTCAAAAATGGTTTGATATAAGCTGTAAATTTCTAACTAGGCCTCTTGCACACCGACCTCTAAACCCATCCAATGTAAATTCCAGTATGTTTCCCCCACACAGAAAGCCCAGGTGCTGCATAAAGCCACCCATAGATGTGAATTGCTGTGCATGGTTACATTGGAGCAATACACTGGTGCTCCCATAAACACGAGTACATAACTTGTCTTCCATGTGTAACATTTATTTCAGTCCATTACTGGGACACAGCTGAATATGATGACCATAATTTCATAAACACAAAGGTTTTTTAGGGTAGCACCATAATATCTTCTTAGAACTCAAGGTATTCTCTTATTTTATTCAATGCCAAAATACCAAAAATAAGAGAATTAGAGGTTCTCCACCTGTAGAGAATTCCTCAGACACGTTGGCCCCTACAATTAGGTCCAAAAGAGGGCAAAATGCGCCTGAGGAGTTCTTTACAGCTGGAAAACAGGAGCTGAAGCCATCTTTTACCCATCTCATTCACGTTTATGCAGCAGGAAGTCTGTCTGTGTGTAGACTGCCACCATTTTGTTGAAGTCCACTATAGCCCGAGCAGCCGATCCTGTCTGTCTTGCACCAGTCTATTCATATGCTGATTTGACTGACACAGGCTTGGGGGGCATTTGAACGTTATCATTTTCATTGTTTTGGGCTACATATGTACTCCATTTTAAGCCATGGTTTCCATACACTGCACGGATGATGGCCAAAACACCGGAAAAGCGATTTGCAACATGGAATACTTGGCTCTATAATATTGCACTATATGTGCTGGCTCTATAATATTGCACTATATGTGCACCATTCACCAGCGGTTCTGAGTGTGCATTTTAGCTGTTTGGATCATAAAGAAATTATATCTATGGCTCCATCCAGTCTCCTGAAAGGAAGAATCCTCTTATTTTTGGGATATGGGATGGAATGAGACATGTGAATACCTTTTTGATTTGGCTACTGTGCTACCCTTTCATCCACCCATTCATACAAAAGTGTAACAGATGGTCACACCATAATTACTTGTGCCCCAACAATGGAGAGCAGTAATGGACTGGAAGAAAAATTACACCGGGGCTGTTTCGGTCTGGGACAGTTTGCATATGCAATCCCAAATATACATCCAAATTACTTCTAGGTGAACTCTGTGGTTCCTATTGATAATTTGCTTGAACACTACAGAATATTCACAATAGGTTCATCATATACATCTTCTGAATTCTGTGTCTCACAGACTTGAATTTGATGCTTATCGAGCTGACTTGGAGGAGCTGAGTCTGGGTCCACGGGATGCAGCCACCTTGTGCCGCATTGAGTTCGCCCAACAAAACTTCCAGATACATCGTAACAAATATGAGAAGCTTCGAGGAGATGTAACCATTAAACTGCGCTTCCTGCAGGAAAATAAGGTAATGGGAAAAACTCCTTTCACTTTAGAAATGGCTAATTTACCCCAAATTGTTCAGCCTCCCTACCAATCACAACTAACTTTACTACTGACTTCACCATGACTGCCAGTAGCTCTGCTAAACTCTTCATGCCCTCCAGTTGCTCTACTGACCTCCCCATCACACTCAGTCATTCTACTGACCTCACGGTGACTGTCAGTCATTCTACTGGTCTCACTATGACTGTCAGTTATTCTACAGACCTCACCAATACCTTAAAATTACAAAATTGCTCTGTAGACCTCAACATGACTGCCAGTCACACTGCTGACCTCGCCATGACTGCCAGTCACCATTCTGACCTCAATATGACCACCAGTTGCTCTGTTGGTCTCATCATGGCCATATTTGACTGTAAGGACCTCACCATGACATTACCTAGTGCCAGACTCGTTAGGACCACTAGTCATGACAGCCAGTTGCCCTGCTGAGCTCACCATGCTTGCCTATCACACTGCTGAGCTCACCAGGAAAGCCAACTGATCCACGAGTCTCTTTGCTGATCATGATAACTAGTCAGTCTGGTGACCTCACCATGACCTCCAGTTGCCCCACTGACCTATGGCTACTGTTGATGGTATTGACTTTAAAATTACTCTGTGCTAAACTCCACAAGACCACCAGCCATTTTGCCAGTCTTACAATGACAATCATTCAATATAATATATCGATTACAGTGCCTTAAAGTATTCATACCCCTTGACATTTTCCATATTTTGTCATGTTATAACCAAAAATGTAAATGTATTTTATTTTTATTTGATAGACCAACAGTGGCACATAACTGTGAAGTGGAAGGAAAATGATAAATGTTTTTCAAAATTGTTTACGAATAAATATCTTAAATGTGTGACATGCATTTGTATTCAGCCCTCTTTACTCCGATACCCCTAACTAAAATCTAGTAGAATCAATTACCTTCAAAAATCACCTAATTGGTAAATAGAGTCCACCTGTGTGTATTTTAATCTTAGTATAAATACAGCTGTGTACTGTGAAGCCCTTAGAGGTTTGTTAGAGAACCTTAGTGAACAAACAGCATCATAAAGGCCAAGGAACACACCAGACAAGTCAGGAATAAAGTTGTGGAGAAGTTTAAAGTGGGGTTAGGTGATAAAAAAAAATCCCAAGCTTTGAACATCTCATGAAGTACTGTTCAATCCCTCATCCAAAAATGGAAAGAGTATGGCACAACTGCAAACATACCAAGACATGGCCGTCCACCTAAACTGACCGGCCGGGCAAGGAGAGCATTCATCAGAGAAGCAGCCAAGAGGCCCATGGTAACTCTGGAGGAGCTGCAGAGATCCACAGTTCAGGTGGGAGAATCTGTCCACAGGACAACTATTAGTCGTGCGCGCCACAAATCTGCCCTTTATGGAAGAGTGGCAAGAAGAAAGCCATTGGTGGAAGAAAGCCATAAGAAGTCCCTTTTCAGTTTGTGAGAAGCCATGTGGGGGGCGCCACAAATGTGGAAGGTGCTCTGGTCAGAGGAGACAAAAATAACCTTTTTGGCCTAAAAGAAAAGTTCTATGTGTGGCAGAAAACTAACACTGCACATCAACCTGAACACACCATCCCAACCGTGAAACGTGGTGGTGGCAGCATCATGTTGTGTTCTTTTCTTCAGCAGGGACAGAGAAGCTGGTCAGAGTTGATGGGAAGATGAATGTAGCCAAATACAGGACAATCTTAGAAAAAAACCTGTTAGTCTGCAAAAGCCATGAGACTGGGGCGGAGGTTCACCTTCCAGCAGGGCAACGACCCTAAACATACAGCCAAAGCTACAATGGAATGGTTTAGATCAAAGCATATTCATGTCTTATTTAAAATATAGAAGTGTGCAACCTAGTTATCATTTATTCGTGAGTGACACATATACAAAATCATATCCATAATGAATCATTGAAAAAATCAATCACAAAAAAATAAATATATTAATCCAGTCCACAGTGAAATAGTCCAGCTTATCTGTGCTTAATCAGTGAAAAGTGATTCACAAACAAAAGTGCTTCAACCAGGTGCTCTCCCCACACCAATACATGCTTCTTACCAGAAGGATTGGATCTCAGGTTATAAAGAGTAAATTCCCTCTCAATGATATCAGCCGACGGAAATGTTCCACTCCTCAATTATATTCTAGGCACTCCTTCCTCGTAAGATTGGGATTCCACCTGTTATTTGTATCCCGTGTAGCTGTTGGATCCATGAAACACATCCCACCACAGGTTCTCTCATATAAGGAGGACAACGGAAGAAAAAGACTTCATGGTGCAGTATATAAAAGCAGCATTTATTTAAAAAATCCACTGCACTTGCATGAAAAAAGACGTTTAGAAAGAAAAGCAAATATTCCACACAGCCGCGGCTTCGCCTACAAGGTGGTACGTAGTGACTCCACCCGACACTTTTCCCCCTAAGAGGCATTCTTTACATATTCATGTGTTAGAATGGCCCAGTCAAAGTCAAGACCTAAATCCCATTGGGAATATGTGGCAAGACTTGAAAATTGCTCATCACAGATGTTCTCTGTCCAATCTGACAGAGCTTGAGCTATTTTGCAAAGAAGAACGGGCAAAAATGTTACTCTCTAGATGTGCAAAGCTGTTAGAGACATCCCCCAAAAAGACTTGCATCTGTAATTGCAGTGAAAGGTGGTCTACAAAGTATTGACTCAGGGGGGCTGAATACAAATGCAGCCACACTTTTCACATATTTATTTGTAAAAAAATTTGAAAACCATTTATCATTTGGAAATAGTTTGGTGCCTCAGGCCAAGGGGGGTGGGACTTTATGGGCTTAATAAAACAAAGTTGTATAAAACATATACAGTTTATTGAATAATGAATAGGAACATAAAGTAGTGATGAAAATACTTGTTCGTGTGTGGGTTATACACCCATAGGCGATGGTGAATCGAGTAAGAAAGTTGGTGACACAGTGATATGGTGACAATATGGTATATCTCTCTCTGTCAGTCCACGCCTATGGATTCAGAGTGGGGTCTGCAGGGAGGGAATATCTTGGATTTCCTACACGTTTCGGCATATAGGGTAAGTTGCCTTTATCAAGGAAAGTTTGTCCATCATATCTAAAAATATATAGTAGGTAAACGGTCAATAAGTATTATGCTTCCCGTGGATAGTTTCCATTGGTCGCATAATTTGATACATACTTGTTAGACCACCAGGTTTCAGAATCAGGCACATATCTAACAAGTATGTATCAAATTATGCGACCAATGGAAACTATCCACGGGAAGCATAATACTTATTGACCGTTTATCTACTATATATTTTCAGATATGGTGGACAAACTTTCCTTGATAAAGGCAACTTACCCTATATGCCGAAAGGCGTAGGAAATCCAAGATATTCCCTTACTCGATTCACCATCACCTATGGGTCTATAACCCACACACGAACAAGTATTTTCATCACTACTTTGTTCTTATTCATTATTCAATAAACTGTATATGTTTTATACAACTTTGTTTTATTAAGCCCATAAAGTCCCACCCCCCTTGGCCTGAGGCACCAAACTCTTTCCAAATATTCTCCCAGGGATGTTGGCTAAACCAACTACAAAGCTTTTTGGGAATCGCATCCATTGAAACCATTTATCATTTTCCTTCCAATTCACAATTATTTGCCACTTTGTGTCGGTCTATCACATAAAATCCCAATAAAATACATTTACGTTTTTGGTTGTAACATGACAAAATGTGGAAATTGTTAAGGGGTATGAATACTTTTTCAAGGCACTGTACTCTACTGGCCTTTCCATTGCCATCAGACTCTGGTCCAACGTCACCATGATAGCCCATAACCAACAGTCCCTCTGCCAACTTCACCATAATCAACAGTAAATACAGTATATTGACTTCATAATACAGATATAAGAGATTTGATTGATGCTGCTCGTTGTCTTTGAACAGGTGAAGGTCATGCACAAGCAGCTGCTTCTCTTCCATAACGCCATCTCCTCCTATTTTGCTGGGAATCAACAACAACTGGAAGCTTCACTGCAGCAGTTTAACATCAAGCTTAGCAGTGCGGCCAGTGACAAACCCTCGTGGCTGGAGGAACAGTGACTCCCTCCCCCCCGTCTGTACATTTGTGATTGCGTGTGTTATGTATATGTCATTGTTGGTGTGCATGAAGGATAGGAGTACTGTGTGGGAATGCAAGTGTTGATGTGTGAGTAGAGTATTGTTCAGGTTCCAAAGAGTGTGTGATCGATGTGTTGCTGAGTCTGACAGTTGGCGTTTTACAGCTCGCAGTGTAGATCACAAAAATTTCTGCTGCTTTAGGTGATCTGGGCCAGTAGTAGTCAATGACCCTGAGCCCAATTCTCTTTGTTTTTGTGGATCATGATGTGTACCTTTCACACACATCATTGTTCCTGTTTAACTAGAAGAAAACCCTTCCTGGTTAATATTTTCTTTGCCCACTATTCTAAGACCGCATTCACATTGATCCGACTTGGACCGCGATTTGTCAGCCTGACAAGTCGTGGTCCGTCACGCTCCCATTGTGTAGTACAGGAACCGTTCTAATAGGAGCGACACAAGTCGCTCCGACTTAGAAAAAGGGTCCTGTACTACTTTGGGGCAAGTCCGTGCAAGTCGCGCTGCACGCGACTTCACAGGTCGCCCCCTAAGTCAGAGCGACCTAGTGTGAGCCGGCACTAAAGGTCTCATCTCCTCCAGTCCACACCTTCACAAATCTCATCCACTTGTCATATTTGTCAATCCACTCTGCACACTTCCATACAAACCATTTCCTGTTCATTCCCAGATTTGAAGATTTCATCTACTTTACTGCATTGCACTAATGGCCTCATCCAGTACTTCTTCTGCTCTTCCAAAGATTCTTCTACTTCCCTTCTCAGGAGGTCCTATTCACTGTAGGCTTCATTTTACCCAAGCTTCATCTGCTCTTCACTCAACTTTATTATCGACTTTGGAGTCCTCTGTAAAACGCATCACATCTACTTTCCACTTAGTTTTACTCTCTACATCTCATGCTGTCTACCACACATCAAATCTATTCTACACTTCCATTACACTCCAAACAGCATATGCTCTCTACATCTTATCCTCTCTAACTTATATCCCATCAAATCGATATTTTACTGTTACACATCCCATCCAGTCTATACTCTGCTCCTACATATATCTCATGGTGTCTGCCTTCTGCACTCTTACATCTCATCCACTCTACACTCTGCTATTCCATTCATCTTATTCATGATACACTCTGCACTTTCATTCATCTCTTTAACTGTACACTCCTCTCTTCCATACATCTCATGCTGTCTACTTTCTACTCCTTCATACATCCCATTCCATTCTGCACTCCGCTTGTCAATATATCTCATCCTCTCTACACCCTTCTCTTCCATTCATCTCTTCTACTATATACTTCCCCCTTCCATACATCCTATACTGTCTACTTGCTGGTTTTTCATACATCCCATTCCACTTCACGCTTTCATACATCTCATCCACTGTGCACTCTTTGCTTTCATAGATCTCACCAAGTCTACACTCCATTGTGACCTTTAATTCACTCTACACTCCATTCTTCTAAAATCTCATCCAAGCTACACTCCGTTCCTCTAAAATTGAATTTTTCTTTCGTTCATTGATGGACACAGCTCCTTATCTTCTTGACCATTGGGTTATACTGCCCCCTACAGCAGTAGGACACTAGACAGGAAAAAGCTTGACTACGCCTATGGGTCAGTCCCAGGGGGTATACTCGAGTTAAATGTCTCGCGAGGGCGCATACGACCTGGCCTTGGCCTGAGTCGCAGCGTTACTCCTGACCGACAGACCCTCATTCCCAGCGGTGGTTTGTCAGGAGCGGTGCCCACCCTGTTCCTGGTATGGTAAGTAGCTGTCCCCCCTCTTCCCCTGGAGGGTTGTGTGGACGTGGGCCCCTCGGGTTCCCCTTCTTTTCCCCAGCCCCTCTAACATGTAGGTGATCACTGTGTGTCCTCTGGGCTCCCTGCTGCAGTTGTTGGGCTGGGGGAGCAGATGTTTTAGCACCCACGGATCCGCGCCTCACGCAGTTGGATCCTGCAAAAAATTTAGGCCGCAGCTTTGCTGCCTACTGGTCAGGAGCTATGTGGGGCGGCCCCAGTGAGGGTAGCTGAGGCCACTAGCCTCCGTTTGGGCATCTGCCCTCCCCTCCGCTGCCCCTTAATGTTCGGCTCCGCTGGGGCTCGCGCCCAAGTGGCTGGGCATCCACAAAAATTTAGGCTACTGCTTTCGGGCTTCTAAGCCATGCAGCCGAGTCGGGCACCTCCGTTGGGGGGGTGGGCCCAGTGAGATTAGCTGAAGCCCCCGCTCTTCTTTAAGGCATCTGCCTGGCTGGGATCCGTGCACTTGTGGCTGGGCCTCCACAAAAATTTAGGGGAACCTCTTCGCTGGTTTTCGAATCCGTGGACCTCCCTGGTACAGGACAATTGGGTCCACTAAGTCATTCAGTCCAACTACAAGATCGAGTTTTGGTCTTATCCTCCGGAAAGATTCTCCCCTTCCAACCTGCACTTGTCCCCAGATCGCTTACGTGATCTCTTTGGGGCAGTGCAAGACTTGTTACTTCAAGGGGTAATTGTTCCATTTCCGACTTCCGAACGTTTTCAGGGGTTTTTCTCAAACCTCTTTACAGTTCCCAGGAGGGAAGGTAAGGTATGGTATGTCTAATTCTGGACCTCAAGGCACTAAACTGCTTTGTGCGGGTACAGCAAGTTCCGAATGGAGTCCATTCGCATGGTAGTGGCGTCCCTACATCAGGGGAATTTTCTAGATTCTATAAACATCAAGGATGCCTACCTTCACATTACAATATGTGCCGGTCACCAGTGTTTTCTCTGCTTTGTTGTGGGCAAGGAGCATTATTAGTATGTGGCGTTACCCTTTGGTCTTGCTTCCGCTTCTCGGGTCTTCACAAAAGTGTTTGCCCCGATGCTAGCTTTGTTGCGTCAGCGGGGGGTCGCAGTACTGGGGTACCTGGACGATCTTCTTCCGTGAGCGGAGTCTCCAACTGCTCTGATGGACAATTTAGAGATTACTCTGCGGAAGCTGAGGGACTTCCGTTGGATTCTGAACCTTCAGAAGTCTGCTCTGGTTCCATCCACAAAATTGGACTATCTGGGTCTAACTCTGTACTCGGCCTCACCCAAAGTGTTTGTTCCTCTGAAAAAATTCTAGACATTGCAGGAGGCAATTCAGCTTCTGTTGTCCAGCAGATGGTCATCCCTCCGGGCTTGAATGCGGGTGCTGGGCCTGATGATGTCTACCTTCGAGGCAGTTCAATTTGCACAGTTCCACACAAGATCTCTGCAAAAGAGATTCTGGTGAAATGGGACAAGAATCCACGATCTCTAGAGGTGGCTTCGTTCACCGGCACATTCGACAGGGAAAATCCTTTCTCCCCCTGTACTAGACGGCTGTCACCACGGATGCCAGCCTGTCCGGGTGGGGAGGCATCCTCGGCACACATTGTGTTCAGGGGGTCTGGAACTCTGGAAGAGTCCAGACTGCCGATTAGTGTACTGGAACTCTGAGCGATCAGACTTTGTCTGGATCATTGGACAATTCGTCTTTAGGGGTGTCCGGTATGAATTCAGTCAGACAATGCCATGGCTGGGGTCTATGTCAATCACCAAGGGGGCACAAAAAGTGTCCTGGTGGCTCGGGAAGTAGCCGGCATTCGTTCCAGCCCTCCCTGCTGTACATATTCCATGGAAGTTGTAGAGGTTTGTGGCAAGGTCTAAGGATCATCTGGCCGACACCACAAACGCATTCTAGTAGCAACAGACTGGCCTCGCTGGTCTTGGTATGCCAATCTGGTTTGGCTGGTTGCCGATGCTCCTTGGAGACTTCCTCTCAGGGAAGGTCTGCTGTCCCAAGGGCCAATCTTCCATCCTGCTTTACAGTTGCTGGCTTTAACGGCTTGGCTGTTGAAAGCCAGGTCCTGAAGGATAGAGGTTTGTCTGAATCGGTGATTCCTAAGCTGTTAAAGGCTAAAAAAATCTACCTCTAGGAAGATCTACCATCGTACTTGGAAGACGTACATTGGTTCACCCCTCCCCTCCAACGAGGGGTTGAGCAGCACCTTGCCTTGAGTACCATCAAGGGCCAGGTTTTCGGCCTTGGCAGTTTTCTTTCAACGTCCATTGGCCACACATTCCTTGGTGCGTTCTTTTATCCAGGGAGTTTGACCTTTGGCTCTTCCAGTGCGGTCTCCATTGCCCCTGTGGGACCTCAATTTGGTTGTCAGTTCTCCAGAAATCTCCCTTAAAAAATATTGGGACGGCTCACCTGCTTAAGTTGTCCCAGAAGGTGGCCTTTTTGATGGCTATTACTGCTGCACGCTGGGTGTCGGAGTTGGCAGCGTTGTCTTGTCGTTCACCTTACCTGGTGGTTCAAAGATAAGGTGGTCCTTCGTCTCTGTTCGTCGTTCCTTCCAAAGGTCGTCTCTGATTTCCATTTAAATGAAGACATTGGGTTACCTTTCCTATGTCCCAGGCCTAAACATCCTAAAGAAATTGCCTTGCATTCCCTGGATGTGGTTCGAGCAATCAAGGTATACCTGGCAGCTACAGAGTCTTTTCGGAAATCTGACTCACTATTTGTTCCCAACGGATGGACCTCGGAAAGGGTTGGCCGCTTCTGCTGTGACCATTTCCAGATGGATCAGACAGACAGTTATTTAAGCCTGTTCAATTAAGGGTCTGGTTCCTCCTTTCCCTGTTTAGGCGCACTCTACTCGGGCGCTTAGTGCCTCCTGGGCCTTCAGTCATCAGGCGTCAGTGCTGCAGGTTTGCAAGGAGGCCACCTGGTGATCTGTTCACACTTTCACAATGTTTCATAAGGTGGATGTGTTGGCATCTGCGGATGCTTCTTTTGGCCGCAGGGTTTTGCAGGCTGCTGTTTTGAGGACCTGGTCCTCTATGAGGGTGTATTGTTTTTTTCAAGTGAGCTCCAGTTGTTTATGGTTGAGCTCTATGTTCCCTTGTTGGCTACGGTTTAGCCTTGGGAATTTTTTCTTGCTGTTCCCACCCCTCATGTTTGACACTGCTTTGGGACGTACCAATGGTCAAGAAGATAAGGAGCTTTGTCCATCACTGAACGAAAGAGAAAATATGATTTTTGACTTACCGTAAAATCTATTTCTCTGATGTTCATTGACGGACATAGCACCCACCCCTCTGGAGTTGACTTTCTTCTGACACTGTAACAAAACTGAGTGCCTATAGCTGAGAGTGGGCGTATACCCCCTGTGACTGCCCCATAGGCGAAGTCAAGCTTTTTCCTGCCTAGTGTCCTACTCCTGTAGGGGGCAGTATAACCTAGTGGTCAAGAAGATAAGGAGCTGTGTTCGTCAATGAACGAAAGTTATTACATTTAAAAAAAATAACAGCAGAGAAATGGATTTTACAGTAAGTCAAAAATCCCATTTTACTCTACACTTTGTTCTTCTAAAATCTCATCCACTCTACACTCTTCGCTTTTATAGATCTCACCGAGTCTACACTCTGCTGTGACGTCTAATTCACTCTACACTCCATTCTTCTAAAATCTCATTCCTCACTCTGTTCCTCTAAAATCTAATTTACTCTACACTCTGTTCTTCTAAAATCTCATCCACGCTACACTCTTTCGCTTTCATCGATCTCACCGAGTCTACACCCTGCTGTGACCTCTAATTCACTCCACACTCCGTTCTTCTAAAATCTCATTCACTCTACACTCTGTTCCTCTAAAATCTAATTTACTCTACACTCTGTTCCTCTAAAATCTAATTTACTCTACACCAGTGGCGTACCAATGGGGGGGGCGGGGGTGCGGCCCGCCCCGGGTGCCACTCACTGGGGGGTGTCAGCCGGTGTCCTGCCTGTGTGTTCAGACAGATCCCGCAGTGTGAAGGCAGCTGCAGTGGCAGCTCCTTCAGTCCGTGCTGCTAGCGGAGGGTGGGGCCGCGGCGGGAATAAGGGGGCGGAGCCGCGGCGGGAATAAGGGGGCGGAGCCTAGGCGGGAAGAAGGAGGCGGAGCCTCGGCGGGAAGAAGGTGAGTGACCATTGCAAAAGTGTGTGCTGGATAGGAGGGGGATGGGGCTGCTACATATAGAGGAATTTATCTTTCTCTATTCTTCCTGCAGCTTCCTGCTGAATAACTGATTCTCCTCCTCTCCCTCCTGCAGGAAGAATAGGGAAAGAGCAATTCATCTATATGCAGCTGCCCCATCCCCCTCCTATACAACGTCTTTTGCTGGCCCCTCAAAGTTCTTAACCTCCTCCAGTGCTCCTAATCCCTCCCTCAGTGCTTTTAGCCCCTCTCCCCCCAGTGCACTAGACCCCCCCTGTTCTTTAGCCCCCCCCATGCTCTTCAGCTCCCCACAGTGCTTTCTCCCTCCCCCCAAGTGCTCCCTGTCCCCCCTG
This sequence comes from Pelophylax lessonae, assembly GCF_965119305.1. NCBI lineage: Eukaryota > Metazoa > Chordata > Amphibia > Anura > Ranidae > Pelophylax > Pelophylax lessonae. The sequence continues at coordinate 731,115,972 of NC_138769.1, read as the reverse complement.
TGCTCTCCACCCCCTGGTTTTCCTTGCCCGCCCCCCAAGTGCTCCCTGTCCCCCCCCCCCGTGCTCTCCACCCCTGGTTTTCCCTGCCCGCCCCCCAAGTGCTCCCTGTCACCCCCCCAGTTCTCTCCACCCCCCTGGTTTTCCTTGCCCGCCCCCAAGTGCTCCTTGTCCCCCCCAGTGCTCCCCCCTGGTTTTCCCTGCCCACCCCCCAAGTGCTCCCTGTCCCCCCCAGTGCTCTCCACCCCCCTGATTTTCCCTGCCCACCTCCCAAGTGCTCCCTGCCCCCCCCCCCCAGTGCTCTCCACCCCCCTGATTTTCCCTGCCCACCCCCCAAGTGCTCCCTGCCCCCCCCCCCAGTGCTCTCCACCCCCCTGATTTTCCCTGCCCACCCCCCAAGTGCTACCTGTCCCCCCCCAGTGCTCTCCACCCCCCTGATTTTCCCTGCCCACCCCCCAAGTGCTACCTGTCCCCCCCAGTGCTCTCCACCCCCCTGATTTTCCCTGCCCACCTCCCAAGTGCTCCCTGCCCCCCCAGTGCTCTCCACCCCCCTGATTTTCCCTGCCCACCCCCCAAGTGCTACCTGTCCCCCCCAGTGCTCTCCACCCCCCTGATTTTCCCTGCCTGCCCCCCAAGTGCTCCCTGTCCCCCCCAGTGCTCTCCACCCCCCCTGATTTTCCCTGCCCACCCCCCTGATTTTCCCTGCCCACCCCCCAAGTGCTACCTGTCCCCCCCAGTGCTCTCCACCCCCCTGATTTTCCTTGCCCACCCCCCTAAGTGCTCCCTGTCCCCCCCCAGTGCTCTCCACCCCCCTGGTTTTCCCTGCTTGCCCCCCAAGTGCTCCCTGTCCCCCCCAGTGCACTCCACCCCCTGCACCTTCCAACCCCCCTACAATGCTTTCCAAACCCCCTCTTTATTCTCTCCAGTCCCCCACCCCCACCGTGCCCTTCAGCACCTCCAGTGCTCTCTGCTTCGTCTGTGCTCTCCGGCCCCCCTAGTGCTCTTCTATCTTCTATCATGTCCTCAGTCTCTGACCATCTCCTGTATCATGTCTGTAGTCTCTGACCATCTACTGTATCATGTCTGCAGTCTCTGACCATCTACTGTATCATGTCTGCAGTCTCTGACCATCTACTGTATCATGTCCTCAGTCTCTGACCGTCTCCTGTATCATGTCTTCAGTCTCTGATCATCTACTGTATCATGTCCTCAGTTTCTGACCATCTACTGTATCATGTCTTCAGTCTCTGATCATCTACTGTATCATGTCTTCAGTCTCTGATCATCTACTGTATCATGTCCTCAGTCTCTGACCATCTCCTGTATCATGTCTGCAGTCTCTGACCATCTCCTGTATCATGTCTGTAGTCTCTGACCATCTACTGTATGATGTCCGCAGCCTCTGACCATCTCCTGTATCATGTCCTCAGTCTCTGAATATCTCCTTTAGCATGTCTCCAATCTCTTACTCAAACTTAAACACATTGATAATAATATTAGCTATCTATCTATGCTGAAGGTAGGACTGTGCAGGGGAGGCAGAGAGTGCAAAAGGGGGAACTGTGATTAGAGAGACGGAGGGCAGACTGCAAGGGGCACTGTGATGGGGGGGGGGGGGGGCTGTGAAATTTGTGCAAAAAATATTCTTGAAAACATTACATTTTTTTGTGGGTATTTTTACATTTTAAAGTCGGGGGGGGGGGGTGCCAAATATAGGATCCGCCCCGGGTGCCAAATGCTCTAGGTACGCCACTGCTCTACACTCTGTTCTTCTAAAATCTCATCCACGCTACACTCTTGGCTTTCATAGATCTCACTGAGTCTACACTCTGCTGTGACCTCTAATTCACTCGACACTCCTTTCTTCTAAAATCTCTTCTACTCTACACTTCATTCTTCTAACATCTCATCCACTCTACACTCTGTTCTTCTAAAACCTCATTTACTCTACACTTTGTTCTTCTAAAATCCCATCCGCTCTACACTCCGTTCTTCTAAAATCTCATCCGCTCTACACTCCGTTCTTCTAAAATCTCATCCGCTCTACACTCCGTTCTTCTAAAATCCCATCCGCTCTACACTCCGTTCTTCTAAAATCTCATCCGCTCTACACTCCGTTCTTCTAAAATCTCATCCGCTCTACACTCCGTTCTTCTTTAATCCTGTCTACATTTCACTCTTTCACACATCTGATCCATCTTACTCACCACGCATCTTATCTTTACACTCTCCCCTTCCACACATCACTCCACTCTTTCCCCTCAACTCAGCACTCCTTTAGCTCAGGTCATAAACCCTTAACAATATTTCCCTATGTCCCTAAGGAAAAGCCGAGATGGGTCAGGAGATCTGGAGCTAAAACAACAATCTCTCATACGCTAAATTCATAGTAGGTAACTGTTGGAAATAGAAGAGGCGTGACGATATGACTGTGAAAACTTGTGTTTTTAGTTATATCATCTTTCCAGCTTATATTATTGATATCCGGTTATTTTTATTTGCCTGATGGGTATAGTTGTGATTTCATGTGTGTTCCCTGGTAGACTTCCTCACACTTTCCTTTCATGGATTATTGTAAATGCAGAAATTACAACTAGACACCCCACCCCCACAGTTATGCTTCTAGTTGTATCAAATAATGAATGATGATATATTATCATGGGATGCGAGTAGGAAGCAATTAGAAACTCCACTGCTGGTGGGAAATCACAAATAGGGGTTTGTGCTTGTGATGTCTCCCTAGCAGCGTCGATGTTGGCGATGGTTTGTATGAGAGACGTGTATCTGACGGTGGGTTATGTTAATGGCATGTGTGCCAGTGACATGGTAGAAGCCGCTGTGTGAGGGCCAGTCAGGCATACTTCATCTCTGCAAAGGTATATTATAGGTCTAAGTTTGGTGAGTGTGACGGCATAACACATTTCAGCCTGATTTTGGATAGAGATTTGTCCTGTAGTCATATGTGTCTATACCCAGTGTAAATGTGTATAGTGTTCATCCTGAGAGAGTAGCTCTCTAATCCGGTTCCAAGTTTGCGTGTGTATGCCGCTGGTGCTATGCTGTGCACACACGGGCCAATCCTACCGCATGACTTACCAAGACCCAACTGCTGGTCTTTTCTGCAGATAAATGTCTTACAGTATCATTAACGCCTGCAGCTTAAGGATGACCACACATCCAGGCCAAATCCTGGCCAATCAAGAGAGGCCATCTGACAGCTGTTTTTTGTTTTTTTTTCCCCCCCTGCACCTTGGCTAATGATCTTCTCTGTTGGATCACTCACAATCATTGCAACCATTCTCCGGTAGAATGAGAGGTTGCATTGTACCTGTGATGTGGAATCTCCATGATAACACATTGTGTATGTCCAGCATAGCACTCTGCCCTGATGTGTGTGTGTTTGCGTGCGTGTGTATGTGCGCGAACATGTGTATATGTGTGTGTATCCAGTGTGAGTAACACTCCGTCCCAGGCTATAATGGTACAATACTCAAGAACTGCAGATGCTTCCCAGTACACAACATTCGCAATATTTACATGGGGTAACGTGCACATTGCTGACTGGTAATAATATTAACTAGAGCTGCCCTGTGTATGTGAGATTGGGAGGCGTGCTCTATCACCTGCCCTGTAGTATGCATAGAGCTGTACGGTTGTTATTTATGAAGAGTGGTTAACCCCCTTGGATGAATTGATAGTATGGTCCAGATTTCATAGCGGAATGCCGGTGTGGATTTAAGTGCATTTGGCCTGAGAGGTCGTCTCATTTCTGTTCAGGAGCAAAAGGTTATGGGAACATTTCTGTAAATCTGAATTAAACTAATGAAGACACTAACAATGTGTGGTCTGTCATTATCACCTCCAGAACACAATTTAGATGCCTCAGCCAGATATGGCTTCTGTCTAGGTGTTTTGTGTTTCCTGCCCCTTTACCATGCTGTGTTTTATTCTTTATACTGTATGCTCTCTTGTGTACCTCTGTCTCCTATCTGAAGCCTTGCATCCCTATACTGTCTGTCCCTATTGAGTTTCTTTAATCCCCAGTCTGCCTTTCTGGCCTGTATCTTATTTTCTTTACATACTCTTTTACCTCTTCCTCATGTGTGTCAAACACAAGGCTCCTGGTCTGAATTCGGTCCTCCAGGTCATTTCATGTGGCCCTCTTACCCCTCCTGCAGCTGCAGCACCCCCTTCGTCTCCACCCCCACCTTGTCTCAGCAGTTGGCAACAGAGAGGTGGACAGAACTCCTCCTACAGATCCTGCGCCTCTCTGTGCAGCTGCAGCTCCACCTCCCCTGGTCTTCGCATTCAGCAGACTCTGGCAGCTGACTCCAGTCCTCCTCCAGACCCTGCACTTTCTGCTTCCCAGCTCCACCCACAACTTCTTCCCAGCAACAGCACATAGTAAGGCGAGTGCAATGTGATGTAAAAGAGGATGGGACACTCTTGACTTCTGATGGTAGGGGGAACTCTTAACATTTGAAGGAAGGGGGGGGGGTGCTTTGAACAACTAGTCTTCCAAATACAACTGGCCCATTAAGGGCAAACATAACGCTGATGCGGCCCCTACTCTTCCTCCCCCTGAGCTATTCATTTCTGTACTATGTCACCTTTGTCTCAGTCATCTTCTTTTCTTGTTTTCTCTCATCTCTCTACTCTTTACGCCTTTTTCATAGCCTCTGCCACAAGCATCTATTTCTTTTTTTCACTTCATTTACTCTGGGGCGGTAGACTCTCTTTTCTACACTGCATGGCTATAGCTTTGTACACACCATGTGCAGATATGTTCGTTCTGCAAGAACACAAAGAAAATAATTGTTCTCTATGTGCCTTGTTCACACCACTTCTAATACAACATCAGTACCTGACCTCACAAATGTTCTTTTGGCTGAATTAGCACAAATTCCCATCAACGCCCTCCAAACTCTAGGGAAAACCTTCCCAGCAGATCAGAGAATGGTAAAGCAGCAAACCTGATAATGTCCATTGTTTGGAATGGGATGTCCAATAAGCTAATCCTATAGATGTGATGGTCAGATGTTCACAAATTTTTGATCATACATTGTGCACTATACTGCCAGCATTTATTTTCATTCTCTGAACTCACCATACCTTGTGCTTGTTTCTCCTGCAGGTGTCTCTATTCCCCCCTTCCCCTTATTCTCATCTCAGTATTTTCTCTCATCCATAGTTACATAGTAGGTGAGGTTGAATAAAGACAATAGTCCATCCAGTTCAACCTGTGTAGGTGTGTGTGGCTGTAATCCTCTCGCATACCCCTGAATGTTCTGATCCTTGAGATGTACGTCTAGTAGTCTTTTGAAAGCCACCATACTACCTGCAGAAACCACCTCTTGTGGTAGAGAATTCCACAATCTTGTAGCCCTAACAGTAAAGAACCCCCCACGTTGCCTGAGGTTAAAACGCTTCTCCTCTAATCGCATTGTATGCCCCCGAGTCCTCATGCAATCCCTGCGACTGAACAGCTTTTTTTCTAAGCCTAGATCCCCATTGAGATATTTAAAAATTGCTATCATGTCCCCCCTCAGGCGTCTCTTCTCCAGGGAGAATAAATCAAGCGATTGCAGACGCTCCTCATAATCAAGGTCCTCCAATCCCCTAATTAGTTTAGTTGCCCTTCTCTGGACCCTCTCCAGCTCCAACACATCCCTTCTAAGGACTGGTGACCAGAACTGGACAGAATACTCCAGATGCGGTCGGACCAGAGTTTTATAAAGTGGAAGGATTATAGTCTTATCTCTGGAATACATCCCTTTCTTTATGCATGCTAATATTCTGCTAGCCTTGGCAGCTGCCGCTTGACATTGCATGCTGTTGCCTAGTCTATCATCAACCAAGACTCCCAGATCCTTCTCCATTTTTGATTCTCCCAGGGGTTCCCCTCCTAACGTGTATTGTGCTTTTATGTTTCTAGTCCCCAAGTGCAAAACCTTACACTTCTCCACGTTAAACCTCATTTGCCAAGTCGTTGCCCACTCCGTTATTTTGTCCAGGTCATTCTGTAGGATATCTGCTTCATGCTGTGCTGTTATTGCCCTGCCTAATTTTGTGTCATCTGCAAAAACTGATATTGAACTACTGATCCAGTCCTCAATGCTGTTTATGAATAAATTGAACAAGGTTGGTCCTAGGACTGAGCCTTGGGGCACCCCGCTTACTACCTCAGACCAGTCTGAGTATGCACTGTTTATTACCACCCTTTGGACACGCCCTTTTAGCCAGTTCCGTATCCAAGAGCAAACCCTGCTGTCGATACCTGCAGACCTTATTTTATAAATTAAGCGCTTATGGGGAACTGTATCAAACGCCTTAGCAAAATCCAAGTACACCACATCCACTGGTCTGCCCCTATCTAGCTCACAGCTCACCTCCTCGTAGAATGTTAAGAGATTGGTTTGACAAGAACGCCCATTTGTAAACCCGTGCTGGTTACTACTGATGATGCTGTTGTCCTTAGCAAACTCTACGATATAGTCCCTTATCATCCCCTCCAGAAGTTTACATACTATTGATGTCAGACTGACAGGCCTATAATTTCCCGGTATATGCCTCTGACCCTTTTTGAATATCGGAATCACGTTAGCTTTCCTCCACTCCCCTGGTACATCTCCTGTCCTAATACTGTCCGCAAAGATCAGGAACAGTGGTCTGGATATAACCTTACTGAGTTCCTTGAGTACTCTCGGATGTACGCCATCCGGGCCTGGTGATTTGTTTGTGTTAAGTTTATCCAGGCCCTTCTAGTTAGAATTCCCTCCTTTTCCACTTTATTTTTATCTTGCCCTCTGTAGTGTAGATTGTCATAGTCCTCAAAGTAAAAAAAAAGGCAAACTTTTTTTTATTTTTTTCATTTTGGATAGATTGCCATAGTGTCCCATCGGGGAGATTTCCCTTCACTTTTTGTCCCATAGCCCAAACCAGGAAATGAGAGGAAATACCTCCAAAGTAAGAGGATCTCTAGTTGTCTCCAGAATTATTGTCACCATTGGAAAATTTCTGTTCTGGAGAAAATTAAAAACATTTGATTTTCTTTCTCTTTCAATGATAACATGGGACAAATCGAGATAATGCATCCCACAAATGGTGGTCACAGGCATCAATAAAACTTGGTAGGTGTTCCAACCAATCCCTCTCTACTCTATCCAAAACTAAAAAAAAAAAAATTGTAGCTATACTTTAAATATGGCTGCTGCTGCTGAGAACAATAAAACGTATACAAGAAAGTTTGGCTGACCTCCTATCAGCCAGCCAGTGGTCACCATTGTCCCCGGGAATGAAAAATTAATTTCAAGGTTCCATAAATGGTGAGTAGAAGGACTGGTGGAATACCTTCCGGCATGCAGAGAAGATGAGAACTTGTATCTATCTGATATGAGAATATAAACTTGTATGTCAAGCAAGTAATAGAACCAAAGTAGCACACCTGTCACTGGTTGTTGATGAGCACTAGGTGTTGGCTCACAGCAGTCCAAATATTACAGGACTGCATCTCACCTTCTACTGTTATAAACTTGGACAGAAACTCAGACCTCTGGAATGCAGAATAAGTAGAGTCAGGAATGTTATGTGATTTTGTACCTGGAGAGGTTTTTCTTCCCATAAACAGTCATTACTCTGTACCTGGGGTTTCAGGATTAAATTGATATTAAGAGTAGTCACTTTGACATGCCAGGGGTGTGGAAATTTAAAAAAAAAAAGCGACTCGTCCAAAGGGCTAAATCGAGGTCTTAGGCCTCTTTCACGCGGCCGCTCCGCTGTTTTTGTCCGCTACGGGACTTTTTTTTTTTTTTTTTCACGGAGCGGATGACAGTTGTGTCATCCGCTCCGTAAGTCCGCATATCATCCCATCCGTTTGCGGATGATATGCGGACATAATGTAAGTCTATGGTCATTGCGGATGTCAGCGGATGACACCGCTGACATCCGATTTTCCTTCCTTTCCGTTTTTTGAACGGAGGAAAAATAGGGTTCTGTTCCGTTCCAAAAAACGGAACAGAACTGAAAGGAAGAAAATCGGATGTCAGCGGATGGTATCCCGCTGACATCCGCAATGCCATTGACCTACATTATGTCCGCAAATCATCCGCAAAAAAATAGGATGATTTGCGGACACACGGAGCGGCCGTGTGAAAGGGCCCTTACTCTACTTGTTGTGATAAAAAAAAATAAAAAATTCCCAGGATGGAAAATATGAAGGGTTGACTTTTTTTTTTGGGGTGGGGGGGGGGTGTGCTTTTAGACATCTCTGGGGATTTTAAAAACAAAAGGGGCTGTATGAAAACTTTTAGGCTGAGTTCACACTGCAGCACAGAGCGCCTCGCAGAATGGGTCTGGTGCGTCCCTGTTCACCATTTCAGGTCCAGTCTTAGTCTGAATTTGGACCTGAAACGGACCAGAAGATGCACAGGACTCCTGTGCAATTCGCCCTGGGATTGATAATAATTTTTTTATCATTATTTTTATTTTTTTGCATTTTTTTTATTTTTTGATCACTTTTATTTAACATCTAGTCTTACAAATACAACTGGTTCTTTAAGAGCAACCATATTGCTGATGTGGCCCCTGCTCTTTGCTCTTCCTTGCCCTGAGCTATTCATTTCTGTACTATGTCACCTCTCCTTCCTTTGTCTCGGTCATCTTCTTTTCTTTTTTTTCTCTCATCTCTCTACCCTTTACGCCTCTTTAATCACCACTGCCACAAGCATCTATTTCTTTTTTTCACTTCATCTACTCTGGGGTGGTAGACTCTCTTTTCTACACTGCATGGCTACAGCTTTGTACACACCATGTGCAGAGATGTGCATTCTGCAAGAACACAAAGAAAATAGTTGTTCTCTATGTGCCCTGTTCACACCACACCACTAGTATTAGGTGCAGATTTTTTTCTACAAAGAAATCTGCAATGTGTATGCAGTTTTCTGCATGTAAAAAAACTGACGTGACATCAACATTGTGTTGTGAACAGGGCACATAGAGAACAATTTTTTCCTTTTTGCTCTTGCAGAGAATTCATGTTCCATATTTTTGCACAAAAGAAAAAAAATCTGACATGACAGCCGTTTTGAAACACTCATGAAAACGAATATACAGGTGCATCCTATTAAATTAGAATATCATCAAAAAGTTAATTTATTTCAGTAATTCAATTCAAAATGTGAAACTTATATTTTATATAGATGTGTTATAGATGAGAGATATATTTCAAGCATTTCTTTTAATTTTCATGATTATGGCTTACAGCTAGTGAAAACCCAAAATTGAGTATCTCAGAAAATTAAAATATTACAGAAGACCAATGAAAAAAAAAAAAGATTTTTAATACAGAAATTTTGGCTTACTGAAAAGTCTGTCCATGTACAGTATAGTATGCACTCAATACTTGGTCGGGGATCAGATGGGTCAGAGAAATCAGTGGCATTCGCTTCCAGGTCCTTGACAAAAGCAGAAAGCAATTACTCTCACATTGACAAAGAGGCTCTAGCGCTCATATGGGCAATTAAGAAGTTTCATCTTTACCTGTATGGTAGGGAATTCACCATACTGACTGATCATAAACCACTCCTTCAGATCTTTAGCCCTGACAAAGGCATCTCCTAGACGACTGCGGCCCGTCTTCAACGCTATGCCCTATTCTTGGGAGCATATAGCTACAAAATCCAGTATCACAGCCATGATGCTAATGCGGACGCCATGTCCCGTCTGACAAGGACATTAACAGACTCTTCTCCACCAGTCAAGAGTTGTCGTTACACCAGCCTGTCCTTTCTGTCTTCGGGAGAGGTAGCAGCCCATACAGCCAAGGATACCTTCCTTAAGACAATACTCTCCTGGGTACGGTACGGTTGGCCTGCAACTGTCACACAGGATTATGAACCTAACTTCCGTAGGCGTCTCGAATTAACTGTGGCTGGCAACTGTGTTTTATGGGGAGACCGAGTGATCGTTCCACAGACCCTCCGGAGACACATTCTTGACTTGCTACATACTGGTCATCCCGGGGGCACACGTATGAAACAAAAGGCCCGAGGCTATGTGTGGTGGCCGAACCTAGACTCAGATATCACGACATATGTGAATGCGTGTGCTGGATGTGCACAAACTGCAAGAGACCCTCCTCGAGGGTGCGTCCAGCTCTGGACTTGGCCCACGGTTCCCTGGTTTCGCCTACACTTTGCAGGCCCGATCAGAGGACACACCTTTTTGATCATTATTGATGCCCATTCAAAGTGGCCTGAGGTCATTCCTGTTACCCAGCCGACGACTAAGGCAACGATTTCCATACTGTTACATCTCGCTACTACGTTTGGATACCCCAGAGAAATTGTCACAGAAAACAGTGCATAATTCACAAGCCAGGAGTTTCAGAGTTTCCTGACTGCCCACAACATCAAACACAAGTTGACCTCACCTTACCACCCGGCTACAAATGGTCAAGCAGAAAGGTTTGTACAGACCTTCAAATGCTATTTCAAAGCTACTGCGGCTACAAGTAAACAACAGTCCCTGTCATCCCAGCAGCTGGACTCCTTCCTTTCTGCTTACAGAAACACACCACATGCAACCACTGGGAAAACTCCAGCTGAACTTCTTTTGGGTCGGCAGCCATGGACTGCTTTGGACATGCTCCGCCCTCAAACGGTCCAGGAACATGTACGGCAGTCCCAAGACAAGAGGGTCGAACACGACGAGATTCCCCGGTTTACAGCCCAGCAAAAGGTATGGGCTCGATCTTATGGCGCTTCCAACACTCGTTGGCTTCCTGCTATCGTCGCAGAGACTTTGGGACCCAAAATGTATAAGGTCTGCCTGGAAGATGGTTCCATTTGCAGGCGGCATGCGGACCAATTGCGTCCTCGTTCTCAGCTGCCCGAATCCCTGACATCGGCTGCACCTCCAGTGTCTCAAGGATCTGCTCCTACCGGATCAGGAGGCATTAAGACTGATGCTTGGGGGGACTCTGAACTTTTGAACTCAGCTCCAACAGAGCCCTCCAGCCCTGGTCCGGATGTCTGTTCACCCTCTGAGCTAGGGGATCCCCTCTTGGCCCTGCCGGTGTCCATTCCGGCCAGCCCTGCTTCCTCCAACCCCGAGCCGCTGGGTGCCCGTCCTCAACTACGCTGTCGCCCTCCTGACCGGTTTCAGCTGCAAGGGCCCGCCGAAAGTGATCCGCTGCCATGTTCTCCCCGTAGCGTCCCTGGAAGTTGTTCTCACATCTGGATGTGGAAGAAGCCATGTAAATCTCCTGAGTTGGAGGACTGTATTGGACAATTATTAGTTACTGTTTTATGCCTGTTCTCGTTTTGTTGTGTTTTTTTTTTTTTTTTTTTTTTTTTTTTAAGGGATGGATGGAAGGTGTTATACCTGAAGGGTTTCATATGTACTGTTAATTTAAGGCTGGCTCCACCCAGGAGTGATGGCAAGGGGCAGAGTGGCCATCTTAGAGACATGTAAGAGATGCATTGATATACAGAGCTGTCCTGTAATGCATGTTGGAGTGTACAGAGAGTCCTGAATAAACATCAGTTGTTCCAGACCAAAGTCCTGTGTCTCTCACAACACAGAGAATATAACATGCACCCAAGAAAGTCCAAGTGCCAGGACTGTCTTCTACAGTTGATTTAGCTGTGGGTTTGGGGCACCACCAGTGCAGAGCTTCCTCAGGAATGGGAGCAGGCAGGTGTGAGCGCATTTGTACGCCCACTGAGGCAAATAATTTTGAAGGATGGCCTGGTGTCTAGAAAGGCAACCAATAGCCACTTCTCTCCAGGAAAAACATCAGGGACAGACTGCAAAAGGTACAGGGATTGGACTGAGGACTGGGGTAAAGTAGTTATCTCTGATAAATCCTCTTTCTGATTGGGGGCATCCGAAAAAAAACGGAGAAGAAAAGGTGAGCGCTACCATCAGTCCTGTGTCATGCCAGCAGTAAAGCATCCTGAGACCATTTATGTGTGGGGTTGCTTCTCAGCCAAGGAAGTGGTCTCACACCATTTTGCATAAGACCATAGCCATGAATAAAGAATGGTACAAAAACATCCTCCAAGAGCAAATTCTTCCAGCCAACCAAGAACAGTTTGGTGATGAACAATGCCTTTTCCAGCATGATGGAGCACCTTGCCATAAGGCAAAAGTGATAACTTAAGTGACTTGGTGAGTAAAACATTGACATTTTGGGTCCATGGCCTGGGAACTCCCCAAACCTAATCCCATTGAGAACTTGTGGTCAATCCTCAAAAAAAAAAAAAACACATTCTGACAAACTCCAAGCATTAATTATGCAAGAATGGGCTGCCATCAATCAGGGTGTGGGCCAGAAGTTGATTGACAGCATGCCAGGGCAAATTGCAGAAGTCTTGGAAAAGAAGGGTCAACGCTGCAAATATTGACTTTTTGCACAAACTTAATGTAATTGCCTTTGACACCTGTGAAATGCTTGTAATTATACTTCAGTATACCATAGTAACATCTGACAAAAAGATCTAAAAACACTGAAGAAGCAGACTTTGTGAAAATTAATATTTGTGTCATTCTCAAAACTTTTGGCCACGGCTGTATGCTGTAATATTAACAGTGCCCTTTACTGGAATCACCTGAACCCAACCATTTGGAGGGCAGTTTGGATAATTTTTGGTGAACCTTTAAGCACATTAATTTACACATTACTTTTCTCTATAACCTTAGTTAAAAAGCAGGAGTGTTGTCACATGTCAGATGTGTGTTCTTTAATATCTAAGGTTCTGGCATGCTTTCCTGTCAGGGCTGTTCTGTCATTCTGTCTTCACCTGTGTCATCTGTTCTGTATTGTGAATATTTAGGGGCTCCACCTAGTTAATTTGTACTACTGCAGCACTCCTGTCCTGTTTATTCTAATCTCACCTGAACTGGCTTCAAAGAGATGTAAACCCAATTAATAAAATCTTATGTAAGCTTTAGCATGCTAATGAAATTTCAAAATTAATTTTCAATGTTTTTTTTAAATCTGAAGCTTTTGTTAATAAAAACCCAGGTGATGCCTTCATAAAGGGCCTTGTTCAGACATTTCTTGTTATAGGATGAGCACACTCTGTTCCTGCCTCTCATTTGTGCTCCAGTGTTGTCACACAGGCCTCCATTGGAGACTGCAAGAGGTTGTTTTAGCACACAATAGCTAGACATGGTCCACTTTTGTCACCATTTGGAAACCCATCCTGAGATATGCTATGCAGCCATCACTGGAGTGCATGTAGACTGGATGTGACTGCAAGGTGGATGCAGGATATCAGCAGCACTGAGATGCAACAAAGGATGGAAAAAGGGATTTTATGAAATGGCAATTTTTATGATACGCAGTGCACAGACTAAGCAAAATGTCATTCAGTAAGGCTTCCTTACAGGTATGGGTGCACCCATGTAAAGGCCCGTCTTAATCCGAGTGGGATGCACAGGCGTTCTGTGCAGCCCCGTGCAGGCAACTTATTCAAATCAATTAAAGGCGGTGGGTTGCACAGATCTGCAAGAGCATCCCCGGCTGCACATTCATGGAGGTCTGATGAATGGATCAGGATGCAGTCTGTCTGCTCCCAGATACATGCAACAGACCCACACGAATGTTGGCTCTAGGATGTGCTTGGAGATCTGTGCAGGTTCATGCAGCCAATAACCTTTTCTTCATTTGAACAGATTGCCTCAGATGTCCCGAACATCTGTGCATTCCATGCAGGTAAAAACTGCCCTTTGCACAGATTTACAAATTAGTAGGCTCATGTGAATTAGGCCTTAAAGTTTACATCTGCTTTCACTTGTAATCGTATCTCTTGGTATGTGTCTTCTGGTTGTTACTCTGCTCTGGCATTCTGTATGTCTAGCTTGGCAATGTTGTGGACCCCTTACTGGGAGCTGTCCTGCCAAGTCCATCTGTACCTTTAGTGGCTCTGGTGAAGACCAAATGCTTCTGCTTCCTACACCCCAATGTAGCACTGTCCCTGTGGGGCATGCTGTAAGAGGACTTGCTGGGCCTCCTCTGATTACCAGCACACAGTCACTTAGGGAACAGTTCACAAATCCCTCCTTACTCCCAATGGCTCGTCACACAAACAGTCCAGGTAATTTGGTTTTTAGTGTTTATTTTGGAACTTGGATGGGAGAAGGGAAGAGTGTAACTATTCACAATGGATAAGGACACCTCTCACTTGGCCTCACCAGGTTGCTTGTGGAAGTAGCTGCACTGCTTAATCCATACTGCCACATCTATGGAAAGGATTAAGTCTCCTTGCTCATTTCCCTGCAGCAATAGACTTGGTGAATCTACATTATCTTCAGGACACTCACTAGCATCCCCTTTACTGACACCCGTCCACTGACTCTTCTAGCTGCATGGGTGGCCCCCCTCAGGTCAGGCCCCATTGACACAGATCTGTACTCACTGTACTGCAGAATCAGATCCTCCAGTGTCTCCCCTTTCAGTCAGCTTCCCTGAACCTCTGGGTTCAGTTCCTCACTGGCACTCTCTAGGCCCTCAGGTTGACTACCTGAGGCCCCACGACCCCTTTACAGAGGAGGAGGCAGCCGCCCCCTCCCTCCAGGACTCTGCTATCCAGCCGAAAGACCCCAAGCACATGTGCTCCTGGCTTTTATACAGTATCCCAGCATGAACCGATGCACTTTTCTTCTGCCAAATCAACAGGGCTGTATCAAAAGTCGGTGTGCTAATTTTTCTGGTTTCTTCCCACTGTCCTCCCTATTGGACCAGTGTGAAACCCTCTGCAGACAGAATGAGTTGCACCTGAGCACAATGAGCAGACCTCACTAACAGATTCTGCTCTCTGGTAAGCATAGAACAATATTGATTTACCTGCAGTCCTTTTGGTAAGCAGACAGGACCAAAAACTAAACTTTCTCTACTACTCAGGGAGGATCTGCTGTCCCAAGGGCCAATCTTTCATCCTGCTTTGCAGTCGCTGGCTTTGATGGCCTGGCTGTTAAAAGCCAGGTGCTGAAGGATGGGGGATTTTTCTGAATCAGTTATTCCTACGCTGCTAAAGGTCAGGAAATCTACTTCGCGGAAGATCTACCAGCGTACGTGGAAGACGTGCATTGCATGGTGTGAATCCCTTGGGATTCCTCCTCGCTCTTTTTTTCAGTGGCTCAGATCTTGACCTTCCTTCAAAGAGGGGTTGAACAGAAGTTGGCCTTGAGTACTAGCAAGGGCCAGGTGTCAGCCTTGGCGGTCTTCTTCCAACAACCCTTGCCCACACTCTCTGGTGCGTACCTTTCTTCACGGTGTTCGGCACTTGGTCCCTCTAGTTTGGTCTCTGTTGCCACCTTGGGACCTCAATTTGGTACTTCAGTTGCCCTAGAAGTCTCCCTTTGAGAATTTTCGGGAGATTCCTCTGCTTACGTTGTCTCAGAAAGTGGCCTTTTTGTTGACTATCACCTCTGTGCACAGGGTATCGAAACTGGCGGCACTGTTCTGTCATTCACCTTACCTGGTGATCCACAGGGATAAGGTGGTTCTTCGCCCCTGTCCGTCATTCCTTCCTAAGGTGGCCTTTGATTGAAATTTGAATAAAGACAATGTGTTGCCTTCCCTCTGTCCCAGACCTAAACATCCTAAGGTATTTGCCTTGCGTGCCTTGGATGTGGTTCGGGCACTTAGGGTGTACCTGGCAGCTACGGAGTCTTTTAGGAAGCAAGACTCCCTATTTGTCCACTATGTGTCACTTTTTCCACATTTTGTTATGTTTCAGCCTTATTCCAAAATGGATTAAATTCATTATTTTCCTAACAAATTCTACAAACAATACCCCATAATGACAACATGAAAGAAGTTTGTTTGAAATCTTTACAAATTATTTAAAAATGAAAAAATCCATGTACATAGGTATTCACAGCCTTTGCCATGACACTCAAAATTGAGCTCAGGTGCATCCTGTTTCCACTGATCATCCTTGAGACGTTTCTACAATTTGATTCCGTTTATTGGACATGATTTGGAAAGGTACACACCTGTCTATATAAAGGTCCCACAGTTAACAGTGCATGTCAGAGCACAAACCAAGTCATGAAGTTCAAGGAATTGTCTGTAGACCTCAAAGACAGGATTGTATCTCGGCACAGTTCTGGGGAAGGGTACAGAAAAATTTCTGCAGCATTGAAGGTCCCAATGAGCACAGTGGCCTCCATCAGCCGTGGATGGAAGAAGTTTGGAACCATCAGTACTCTTCCAAGAGCAAGCCGTCTGGCCAAACTGAGTGATCGGGGGAGAAGGGCCTTAGTCAGGGAGGTGACCAAGACCTCGATGGTCAGTCTGACAGAGCTCCAGTGTTTCTCTGTAGAGAGAGGAGAATCTTTCAGAAGAACAACCATTTCTACAGCACTCCACCAATCAGGCCTGTATGGTAGGGTATCCAGGCGGAAGTCACTCCTCAGTAAAAGGCACATGACAGCCCAACTGGAGAGGGACTCCTAGACCATGAGAAACAAAATTCTCTGGTCTGATAAAACAAAAATTGAACTCTTTGACCTGAATGGCAAGCTTCATGTCTGGAGGAAACCAGGCACCACTCATCACCTGGCCAATACCATGCCTACAGTGAAGCATGGTGGTAACAGCATCATGCTCTGGGGATGTTCTTCTGTGGCAGGAACTGGGAAACTAATCAGGATCGAGGGAAAGATGAATGGAGCAATGTACAGAGACATCCTTGATGAAAACCTGTTCCAGAGCGCTCTGGACCTCAGACTGCGGTGAAGGTTTATCTTCCAACAGGACAATGATAGCCAAGATAACAAAGGAGTGGCTACAGGACAACTCTGTGAATGTCCTTGAGTGGCCCAGGCAGAGCCCAGACTTGAACCCGATTGAACATCGCTGGCGAGATCTGAATATGTCTGTGCACTGACGCTCCTCGTCTAACCGGATGGGGCTTGAGAGGTCCTGCAAAGAAGAATGGCAGAACCTGCCCAAAAAATAGGTGTGCCAAGTTTGTAGCATCATACTCAAAAAGACTTGAGGCTGTAATTGGTACCAAAGATGCGTCAACAAAGTAGTGAGCAAAGTCTGTGAATACTTATGTAGATGTGATTTTTGTTTTGTTTTTTTATTTTCATTAAATTTGCAAAGATTTTAAACAAACTTCTTTTGCATTGTCATTATGGGGTATTGTTTGCAACATTTTGGAGGAAAATAATGAATTTAATCCATTTCTGAAGAAGGCTGTAACATAACAAAATGTGGAAAAGGAGGAGAAGCGCAGTGAATACTTTCCAGAAGCACTGTATGTGCTAATATATCTATATGGTGGACATATGTTTCTGAAACATTCACACCTCTGACTCTCCTTTAATAGGAGAATAATATAACCCCACAAGCTATGGTTAAGTGGGCCAAAAGGAACCTAAAAGCCCTCAACTGGACCAGCGCCAATCAAATAAAGCCTCCTTCTATGAAAATACTTTGTGCTTTGGATGTTTGTTACAAAATTACAGCTGTAAGAAGCTATGGTGTGTTACTGTGTGTTCCTGTGGCCATTTAAAGGGACATCTCTTGGAATGACAAGGGGCCAGAGGTGCCCATGGACATTCCATGGAAGAAGCATTAGAAGAAAATGGTTTATGGAGCACCTGGCACTAGCTGAGATACAATCAATAAGGGTAGGGGAGATTGTTCAATTGGTCTGTTTTCCCTTGATCTAGCCGGTCCTTGGGGTATCTGTCTTCCCTACCTCTTAGCATATGCCTAATAAAAAACCTCAGAAAGAAGAATATAGTTCAATAACAAAAAATGGAGAAGAGAATAGTAAAGTTTGGTTATTGTGAGGTCTGGAGAGAGGAGTATAGGTAAGAGAGAGAGAGAGAGAGAGATGAGAAGATAAAGTATAGTTTAGAACCAGAATGTTGAAAAGAGGAAAATACAGAAGTTTAGGAATAGAGAGTTGAAGAGAGGGGAGTATAGTTTCATAATGGAGAAAGGTGGAGAGTTTAGTTATAGAAAGGTTAAAGGAAAGTTTAAAAGGAGAGAAGTATTGTTTAGTAATTGTGAGGACAAGAGAGAAGAGTATAGGTGAGAGAGAGATGTGAAAACAGAGTATAGTTTAGAACTAGAAATTTGAAGAAAGGAGTATAGTTTAGGAATAGAGATGTGAGAAGAGAAGAATAAAGTTTAGGAATAGCGAGAGGAGAGGAGGAATACTGTAGTTTAGGAATAGAGAGTGGCGAGGAGAGAGTGGATTTGTTTAGGAGTTGAGAGAGAGACAAGGAGAGGAGGATAGTTTAGTAACAGAGAGAGGCAAGGAAAGAGGGGGATAGTTTAGGAATAGAGAGGCGAGAAGAGAGGGGGATAGTTTAGGAATAGAGGTGAGCAGGGAGATGAATATTGTTTAAGAATAGAGAAGTGAGGAAAGTTTAGAAGTGAGGAGTATGGTTTAGTAATTGTGAGCAGAGAAAGAAACAAATCACCGCTCAAAGTCTATCAGCTGAACAAGGAAGATCCCGAGCAAACTGTGGCAATCCTAAGAAACTGGGTGCTCGCCAAGGTCCGCAACCCGGAAAGTCTATATGTTTTGTAGAAAGAAAGCGGCACCTCCAGTCATAGGAAACTTGAGTTTATTGTGAAATCAAAGGTCCAACACCGAACATGCGTACAAGACAAACTGGATCAGACGCGTTTCACACCATGTGCTTAATCATTGGAATGATTAAGCACATGGTGTGAAACGCGTCTGCTGATCCAGTTTGTCTTGTACGCATGTTCGGTGTTGGACCTTTGATTTCACAATAAACTCAAGTTTCAAGTTTCTTACAACTGGAGGTGCCGCTTTCTTTCTACAAAACATTAGTAATTGTGAGGTCAGGAAAGAAGAGAAAGTCAAAGAGTAAAGTTTAGGAATAGAGAGGCAAGGAGAGATGGGGGTAGTTTAGGAAAAGAGGCGAGGAGAGGGGGGATAGTTTAAAAAAAGAGGCGAGGAGAGAGGGGAGTCATTTAGGAAAAGAGAGGCGAGGAGAGAGGAGGGTAGTTTAGGAAAAGAGAGGGGGGTAGTTTAGGAAAAGAGAGGCGAGGAAAGAGGGGGATGGTTTAGGAATAGAGAGGTGAGGAGAGAGGAATATTATTTAAGAATAGAGAAGTGAAGAGAGTTTAGAAAAGAGGAGTATATTTTAGGAATTGTGAGGTCAGGAAAGAAGAGAAAGTCAAGGAGTAAAGTTTAGAAATAGAGAGGTGAGGGGAGTATAATTTGGTAATGCAGAGATGAGGGGAGAGGAGTATAGTACGGTAATGGAGAGGTGAGGGAGAGGAATACTGTATTTTCTTGCGTATAAGACTACTTTTGAACCTCAAAAAAATCCCCCAAAAATAAGGGGTCGTCTTATACGCCGAGTATAATATCTCCAAGGTAACCTAAGTATAAGTATTACCGGTAGATGTAATCTCTCAAGACGCTGGCTGTGTGGGAATCCTGTACCGGAATACCGTATGTACTGTAGCTTCGGCTACATACATTATACCTTGCTGAGCCAATCAGGGTGAGCGATGTATTCTATTATTGAATGCAAAGCATGCTTGGATTGGCGGAGTAACATCAGCCCGCCTCTCTGACTCTGCCAATCCGAGCAGGCTTTGCATTCAATAATAGAATAAATTGCTCACTGGGATTGGCTCAGCGTGGTATACTGTATGTAGCCGAAGCTACGGTTCATTCGGTATACCGGTACAGGATTCCCACACAGCCAGCATCTTGAGATTACATCTACTGGTAATACTTATAAATTAGGGTACCTTGGAGATATTATGAGAGATTACATGTATTACAGTACTAGGGGTACCTTGGAGATCTATGAGAAATCTGATGTTTTTCAATGGTGTTGCCTTGCTTCGGAAGGGGGGTAGTCCTATACGGCGAGTATAGCCCAAAACCTATGTTTTAACTTGAAAATTAGGGGGGGTCGTCTTATACGCCCAGTCATCTTATACGCCGGAAAATACGGTAAATAAGTGATATGAGAGGAGCATTGTCTAGTAATAGAGAGATGATGAGAAAGGAGCACAGTTTTTGTAACAGAGATGTCATGTGAGAAGAGTGTAGTTTAGTAACAGAGAAGCAAGAGGAGAAAAAGTATTGTTTAGTAATAGATAGGTGAAGAGAAAGTAGTAAAGTTTAATAAAAGAGCTGAGGGGAGAGGAATATAATTCAGTAACAGATCAGCAATGAGAAAGTAGTATAGTATAGTAACAGAGAGGAGAAGAAAGGAGTACAGTTTAGTAGAAGAGATAGGAGAGGAGTAATAGATCAGTGATGAGAGAGGAGTATAGTTTAGTAATAGAGAGATTGCATTGTCATAGTTCACTAGTAAAGTAGGAATAAAGAGGTTTATAATTTGGCAATACTTGTAAAACTCGTTATACAGAGAGATAATTAGTATTAATAAGTTAGCCACCCACAGATATGTATTATGCAGGATAAAAAGAGTATTTTGGGGTGGGGGAAAAGATAATGTATGTGAGACAGTTATAAGTGAGGAGACTGTGGTATGACAGGCTTAACAAGCTGTATATAAATATAGATTATTAGTGTAAGAAGAGCCGCCCACTTCTACAGGAGGGACCGGTCTGACTGTGACACATTGCATCCCTGACACTCTATTCTGTATAGAGATACTTCCAGAGAACGCTTCTTCCTACAGAGAGAGAGAGCATCCCTACATCCCTCTAACTTTACTCTGGAGAAAATTCCTGCAAGAGACATGTCCAACCATTTTCATTCATTAGAGTGACTTCAAGAGAGAGCCTCCATGCATCCAAGTTCTCCAGTGCGAGTCTAAAATACGGCATCCATCATATCAGCTTCATTCTAGAGAGAGTGTCTAAGATACATCTGTGCTGTATCTATCCAATCCATAATATGAAAGAGTCTCCATCCATCAACTAATGAGAGAAACTCTAGAAGACAATTTCTTTCTGTCCAGCTCAATTCTATAAAGCAGGACTACAAGAGACAGCAGCTTTTTTTTGTCTAAAGAGACTCTGAGAGACAACCTTCATTCATCCATCTTCAATTTGTGGAGGGGCTGCATGACTTCCTCCGTCCTTTAGTTTAAAGGTCCAACTGAGAACTTCATGTGCGATCTTGGTTGGATGTACAATGGAAATGTGGTACACTTTATAATAATAGTCTGGTGTTCTAGTTACAGTGGATAGAAGAAGAGCCTCTGGCATGAGATATCATACCCTTTAGGAGTGGTTACATTGTATAACGACGTCCTGGAGACAGACACCAGAAAAAGCATTAGCGATTAATCAAGGAGAACACAAATTAACCGGTCACCAAGAAACAACCCAGTCAAGACATTCTTATAAATACATGATGCAGTTTCTGTGTAGTAAGTCACCCTACTCTATATGCATGGCTTACCTATAGACATTTGGTGAACACCTTCATCTGCCTAGCCGTTTACCATCGATGAAGAATTTAGTCCAGATTAAATTTGTGAAGCACAAAAGGGACGCCCATTCTACAAGAGAGTTTTCTCAGACAGTCAAGGTTGATGGGTGAGTACACAAAAAATGTAGACATCAAGTTTCAGTGGTAGTGGTGTGGCAATGTTATTAGAGTCAAATCAGAATTTCTAATCGTCAATATATCTGGGAATTTTTGTAGCAGCATTTGATCTATTAGAGTTTTGTTTGTCAAAAAAATGGATACCGTGAAATGTATGCCATCATCCCCAAGAAACTAGGACAAAAAACAAGGGGTAGTAGGGGCCAAGAGAGGACCCAAGAAAGTTGGACTATACCGGCATAACTGGTGGTTGCAGGAATACAAATACAATACTCATGTTTAATATGAAATATTTGTTTATAATGATTGTAATTTTTGTATTTTCACTATATTCTCTTTAGTGCAGTACCTTTTTGGTCTTGGCAATGCCCTGATGAAGCAATGAATGTGAAACGCGTCAGCTTATCCAGGGACCAATAGTCTGCAAAATATATATTAGGATCCAGTAGTGTGGTATTTTGGTACACAGTTATCATACACACACGGACCGGTATATCTTTTATGTACTGTATGTCTTGTTGTCATGTTTTTTATTCTTTTGCAATAAAAAGAATATATTTTTTTTATACATATATGAGTGTTGTATTTGTATTCCTGCAACCACCAGTTATGCCGGTATAGTCCCGCTTTCTTGGGTACTCTCTTAGCCCCTACTACCCCTTGTTTTTTGTCCCTTTTATTTGTTTGTGATTATTATTATTATTATTTTTTTTATGTGAATAGCAGCAAGTTATTCAGTGTTATGGAATGCAATCTTGTGTATTTTCAAAGTTGTGTATCTTGAGCCACTTAATCTTGGCCAGGATAAGAGCCTGTGAAAAACACTTTTGTTCATGTCAAACGGGTTTTGCGTTCCTATTCAAGTCTATAGGAAGGCAAAATTTGCTCGAAATAGGTCAAGCAGAGGTTGGGAGGAGGTCAACTGGAGGTAAAATTCACCTGTCGAATTATGGATGATCTCAGAAACAAAGTGATGCCATCAACACATGCCTAAAGCCGTAGACACAGGCCCTAAAATTATTGACAAATCTCAGATTGGATTTTCAAGGTGCCATTCTTAACCCCAAAAAAGCGAATATTTGGTTAATTTAAAATACAAAGATCATTTTATTAATTTGCAAAAACTCCTTAGACATATCTATATCCATAAAAAATATTTCAGTGCAGTTACATATTGCATGTAGGAGGCTCCCTAAAAAAGGCGCTCATTCTGTTAAGCCATAGCCCATAGATATACATATAGAAAATGATGTTCAATGTACATGTGTTAGTATAATAACTAGATTTAGTCCAGACTGTAGAAAACAATTAGGCGCTGGTCTCTATGGGTTTCACTGTTAACTGGCTTTCTCAGGAGACCATATAACCAAGATTTGGGGACGCTAAATCCACATTGGTAAGAAGCACCTGGTAGTCTTATGGCGCTTTTCCACTGCATGGAACCGAACGGTTCGGCTCACTTTTGTGCTTTTCCACTGCTGGTACCGCATGGTACGGTGTTGGAACGGTTCGGAACGGTACGGCGGCGCTTTTCCACTACATGGAACCGAACGGTACGGCTCGCTTAAACAGTACCACCTTAGTTGTGGTTCCAACAGGGCCGTACTGGTATCATATCCCACAATCCTTTGCATGCAGCCTTGACTGTTTGTCACTACTAGCCACTGATTGGTCAGAGAATCATTGTTATCCCACCCACTTACTTTAGTACTACTTTAGTGGAAAAGCAAACCATACCAAACTGTACCAAACCGTTCCAACACCGTACCATGCGGTACCATGCAGTGGAAACCCAAACAGGGCCAAGCAGGGCCGAGCCGCTACTTGCAGTGGAAAAGTGCCATTAGAGAATGGAATGGGCATGTAGTAAATATGGCAAGTAGGAATGCAAAACACTGTTCCATCAGATAGAGATTGTACAAGACGTATCTTAATAAGTAAACCATCCTCACACAAAGGCCAAAAGCCAAGTAGCACAGAGTATACTTGCAATATTTTGAAATAGGTTAGCCAATCCAACAGCAGCCTCCACGACCAGCTGCCTTTTTTTTTTTTTTGCTCTTCTCACATGTATATGAATGTGGTGCCATGTCAGTGAATTGTGCTTCCCGTTTTTGTATCTCTCATATATTGAGTAACATCATCTCAGGGTGAAGGTAAATGTCTCACCAACATGGAGATGCCCATGGACAACACACCGGACAGGATGCCAGCTGTAATCTGCTATCAATATTCTGTCATTCTCAATTCTCTGCCTGGTTTTCTTTTTCTATAAAGTATATGAAGACTATGTGCTGACACACCACACAGCTATACTGAGTAACTTGTATTAATTCCCTTTGCTGAGGTTCTACTTTGATGTTGTGTTTTATTAATCTTCTATATAGCATCATTGTCTCCTGTGTCATTGTGTACACATGTAAACCCTAACAATTAACTTTCCTTACTTGATCCCTCTCGGTTTGGTTTTAAATATCACATTTTGTTATATTCGTTCTATAAGTGCAAAAAAAAGAATACCTATTGCTGCTGCCAGAGTTATTGTGAGCTAATAACTGCTTGTGTTCTCTATCTCTGTTGATTGTTATCAGGTATGTTGTTCCGAGTTCTCTCTGTGGACTACTCCCTTGTTTTATAAAGATGTGGTGTTTTGTAATCCAGTCCTAGGTTGATGCTGCTCTTCCGCAGATACAGTGCAGTGAAAGAGTTGTCACCTTTAGAAAATAAGATTTTCCTGGCAGGATCACCAGGTGAAAATAGAGGTCCCCCCACCATGGAGGTTTGTTCTTTCTATTGGCACTTTTCCACTGCAAGTACCGGCTCGGCTCTACTCGGCCCTGCTTGGCCCGGTTTGCTTTTCCACTGCTGGCACCGCAGGGTACGGTGTTGGAACGGTTCGGTACGGTATGGTTTGCTTTTCCACTAAAGTAGTACTAAAGTTAAGTGGGTGGGATAACTACGGGGAAGGGTGGGATTCTCTGACCAATCAGTGGCTAGTAGTGACTGCATGCAAAGGATTGTGGGATATGGTACCGGGTATGGTACCTGTTGGAACCACAATCGAGGTAGTACTGTTTTTGAGAGCCGTACCGTTCGGTTCCATGCAGTGGAAAAGCGCCGCCGTACCGTACCGTACCGTACCATTCCTATACCATGCAGTACCAGCAGTGGAAAAGCACAAAAGCGAGCCGAACCGTTCGGTTCCATGCAGTGGAAAAGCGCCAATATTTGTGCTAGGGACCATTGTCCCCAAGACAGTGGGAGATAGGAAATCCTAAATTTTAGATTTGTCATCATGAGAGCAAAAGGTGAGGGGGAAATTTTCCAATGGGGCCAAATGTTCTGGTGTCACCTGTTAAAGAGTAGAATTCACTTCACTTTGGGGAGATTTTCTGTTATTAAAGTGGTAAGAAACGTTGTACTAGCACTTGTACCTACAGGCAAGCCTATATTAAGGCTTACCTGTAGGTACTGTGAATATCTCCTATACTTGCACAGTTTAGGAAATATTCAGAGTGCATGCAGCCAATGACATTACAGCCCGTGCCAGAAATGGCGGCTCCCAGCGCACATGAGTGGGAATGATGTCACCATGCCCCCGGCCACCTTTGGAGCCAGAGGCCACAAACCTGCAAGGAAAACCGGGGAAAGATGGAGGGGTTCGTTCTCAGGTAAGTCTATCATAATGTGCTAGTATTATGTGCTAGTATTATGTGCTAGTATTTTAATCACCTGCCGTTTGTTTACAACTGCTTTAATGTTGGCCATACACTAGAAGAATTCTATTCAAAATTTACAATTTTTGTTTCAAGAACATTTGTTCAATTTTCTATCCATCAGTTGAGTCAAATCGATGTTTGTTTTTGACCATAGTGATGAGAAAATTAGGAGTAGGATGGAAAATTTTGGCCTGACAAAATTTCTAGCAGTGAATGTGGTTTTCATTTAGGAAAGTCCATTGATTTCAAATGGAATGTTAAAAAGCAAAAAGGACATTTGGAAGTACAGTATTTATCAGCGTATAACACGCACCTTAATTTTAAGAGCGAAGTTTCAGGAAAAAAAACGTAAAATTCTAAATAAAGAATTTTGATTCAAAATAAGGATCAGTGCCCTTCAATGCAGCCTCACCAGTGCCCTTCAATGCAGCCTCACCAGTGCCCATCATTGCAGCCTCACCAGTGCCCATCATTGCAGCCTCACCAGTGCCCATCATTGCAGCCTCACCAGTGCCCATCAGTGCAGCCTCACCAGTTCCCATCAGTGCAGCCTCACCAGTTCCCATCATTGCAGCCTCGCTATTGCCCATCATTGCAGCCTCACCAGTGCCCATCAATGCAGCCTCACCAGTGCCCATCATTGCAGCCTCACCAGTGCCCATCAGTGCAGCCTCACCAGTTCCCATCAGTGCAGCCTCACCAGTTCCCATCATTGCAGCCTCGCTATTGCCCATCATTGCAGCCTCACCAGTGCCCATCAATGCAGCCTCACCAGTGCCCATCAATGCAGCCTCACCAGTGCCCATCAATGCAGCCTCACCAGTGCCCATCAATGCAGCCTGATCAGTGCCCATCAACGCAGCCTCACCAGTGGCCATCTGCAGCCTCACCATTGCATGAAGATTAAAGCCACCGGATTAAATAGTGCCAGGATCTCCTGCTTACTCCGTGGCCGCTATTATGCCAAGTCCTGCCTCCTGGATCGGGTCCTATGATAGACAGCACATGTCCTGGCGTTGGACCAGTGTGCTGTCTATCATAGGAGCTGGTCCAGGAGGCAGGACTTCGTAAAACAGCGCCCCCCGAGTAATAAGCGGGAGATCCCCGCTCTGTGTAGTCTGGCGGCACCCCCCCCCCCCTCCAAGGCATATATCGGTGTATAACACGCACACATTATTTGCACTCTGTTTTCAGGGAGAAAAAGTGTGTGTTATATGCCGATAAATATGGCACTTTTAAACTATATTTGTCAAGTCATTAAATGTACTTAGGATGTTCATACAAAAGTTTGTTCAAAAATCTACTAGTGTATGGCCAGCTTTACTTTTGTGTCTTTAAGCCGGAAGTGAAGGGAAATCTCCCTATTGCCACAGACAGGGGTCTATTCCCACTGAGAGAGAGACAGTTTAGGAGATGAGAGGACCCTGAGACTGCATGGAGACACAGGTGTCGCAGAGGTGCATAGAATACACTGGGGTCACTAGATGACACCAGATGCAATGTTAGCTTGGGGGGTCGCTGGGTAACACAGGATGCTCTGTAGTCACTGGGTACACAGGATGCTTTAGAGTCATTAGGTGGCACAAGATACTCTGTGGTCACAGGGAGTACATAATGCTCTGAGGTCACTGAGTGGCACAAAATTCTGAGGGGTTACTGGGAACACAGGATGTCCTGGAGTCACTAGGAATGAAGGCTGGTGCCTGGCATGGAGGATACGAGGAACAAAGAGACAGGTAAGGATTAAACATCAGGGGGCCTAACTTAAGCAAATTGACGCATTGCTGGAACACAACGCCAAGTGCCACTTCTAAATTTGAATTTGCACCAATCAAGAGTGCTGTCTTCTGATTGACCACAGCACTGATTAGAGTTGCAATCCTCTGATTGGCCCGTGCTCTGGGTGAACCCCTGCACGTCGAAGAGAGGACAAGGTGCTGAACTGGGAAAGAGCGCGACACCTAGCAAGGCACAGATAGCAAAAACTGACCTGGTAGGGGTTTTAACCCTTCCATACTCTACGACACCAGCCTTTTTCAACCAGATTGCCTTCAGGATTCTTTAGGGATGCCCTGGCAAATCCTCAAAATTGCCCCAAAATTGTATACAAGCCGTTGGGTGTATAAAGCCTGCCTTTTAGTTACATAAAGCCACAGGTTTTAATTTTGCACCATTACAACCTTCCAGGCATCAGCGTTCTAATAAGCAATGAAGTCAGCAGAAGATAAGGAGGACGTCAAATACCTGCACACCACCCTCCCCTGCCCCTCTGTCAGAACTGGGGTCACATTAGCTGAGAGATGGAGGGAAACTGAAGGAGATGAGAAACATTGGCGTACCAGTCAGTACCAGTGTCCAAAGGTGTATTTGCTTTGGAAGAATGCGTTACCTGTAAAATTTGGTATCCCGTATGTGGATGTTATGTAAAACGGTTGATTTCCTTTTTTCACATTTTCGAATAGGGTGCCTTAAAATTTTGCATAATTCTAAAGGGTTCCTTGACCGAACAAAGGTTGAGAAACACTGCTTTATGCCAAAGTAATAAAAATAAGTTTTGGCTACACATACACTTCTGGAAATTTCTTCAGTGGCCAAGAAAATGTATGCTTTTAATACACCATATGTGGAGAGGTACAATGACCTCTATAACAGATCTAAAGATTACAATAAAATGACAAAAGGGTTATAGAAAGATGATCTGGGAATAAAAGGATGAAGGTGGAGTTTTCCTTTAAGTAGCTGGTATATGAGTGACAGCGAGGGGGAGTGTATGCCGGTTACGGGGGGGACAGCCAGGTGTCACCCACTTATCGATTTTGTCAGAATAGCACATGAAACCTTCATCACACCCATGTTGTCCTGAAATTAGGGTTTACAGCCAAATACATGACTGACAGCCGAGCTAAATCACAGCTTCCGGAACATTCTACAAAGTGCTTATTAAATGTTTCATCAGAAGTTTATTGGTGTTGATGACTCATTGCCGTAACTATTCATAAACTGGGAACTGCAGAGGATTACAGGCGTGATAAATATTTCTATTTGTCTTTAGACTTATAAAATACCCTACATATAATATCATATATACAATATCCTATATACAAAATACCTGTATATAATATCATTGGAAGGAGGTGAAGAGAAATCTCTAATGAAGACAGCAAAAAAAAAGCAAATCTTCACACCCTCCAACCTATTTTTAATGCCATTGTATCCCTGTTACAGATTTCTCCCCTCACTTCCCATCTTGGTGTCAACGACAACTCAGATAACAAGGGATAGCATTGTTATAACCGTGGTGGCCCCAGAGTTCTTATACAGCTTAAACTCCATGTTCAGCTATGGTGTAGCTAACAGGGTGCCATGGCACTAATGTCAGTGGGGTATAACTGACTGAGTACAATGGTAGTATTTTCAGTGGGGTAAAACTGACTGGGTACAATTGCTGTATTGTCAGTGGGGTATAACTGACTGCAAACCATGGTAGTATTGTCCGTGGGGTATAACTGACTGCAAACCATGGTAGTATTGTCAGTGGGGTATAACTCACTGCGTACGATTGTAGTATTGTAAGTGGGGAATAACTGACCAAGTATGATGGTAGTATTGTCAGTGGGGTATAACTGACTGGGTACAATTGCTGTATTGTCAGTGGGGTATAACTGACTGAGTACGATGGTAGTAATGTCAGTGGGGTATAACTTAGTACAAATGGAAGTATTGTCAGTGGGGTATAACTTACTGAGTATGATGGTAGTATTGTCAGTGGGGTATAACTGCATACGATGGTAGTATTGTCAGTAGGGTATAGCGGAGTACAATGGAAGTATAACTGACTGAGTACAATGGTAGTATTTTCAGTGGGGTAAAACTGACTGGGTACAATTGCTGTATTGTCAGTGGGTTATAACTGACTGCAAACCATGGTAGTATTGTCAGTGGGGTATAACTGACTGCAAACCATGGTAGTATTGTCAGTGGGGTATAACTCACTGCGTACGATTGTAGTATTGTAAGTGGGGAATAACTGACCAAGTATGATGGTAGTATTGTCAGTGGGGTATAACTGACTGGGTACAATTGCTGTATTGTCAGTGGGGTATAACTGACTGAGTACGATGGTAGTAATGTCAGTGGGGTATAACTTAGTACAAATGGAAGTATTGTCAGTGGGGTATAACTTACTGAGTATGATGGTAGTATTGTCAGTGGGGTATAACTGCATACGATGGTAGTATTGTCAGTAGGGTATAGCGGAGTACAATGGAAGTATAGCTGACTGAGTACAATGGTAGTATTTTCAGTGGGGTAAAACTGACTGGGTACAATTGCTGTATTGTCAGTGGGTTATAACTGACTGCAAACCATGGTAGTATTGTCAGTGGGGTATAACTGACTGCAAACCATGGTAGTATTGTCAGTGAGGTATAACTCACTGCGTACGATTGTAGTATTGTCAGTGGGGAATAACTGACCAAGTATGATGGTAGTATTGTCAGTGGGGTATAACTGACTGGGTACAATTGCTGTATTGTCAGTGGGGTATAACTGACTGAGTATGATGGTAGTAATGTCAGTGGGGTATAACTTAGTACAATGGAAGTATTGTCAGTGGGGTATAACTTACTGAGTATGATGGTAGTATTGTCAGTGGGGTATAACTGCATACGATGGTAGTATTGTCAGTGGGGTATAGCTGAGTACAATGGAAGTATAACTGACTGAGTACAATGGTAGTATTGTCAGTGGGGAATAACTCACTGCATACGATGGTAGTATTGTCAGTGGGGTATAACTCACTGCATACAATGGTAGTATTGTCAGTGGGATATAACTCATTGAGTACAATTGCTGTATTGTCAGTGGGGTGTAACTGACTCCATACAACGGTAATATTGTCAGTGGGGTATAACTGAGTATGATAATAGTATTGTCAGTGGGGTATAACTGATGGAAAAACCAGAGTTAGACTTACCGGTAACTCTGTTTCTAGGAGTCGTCCAGGACAGCACAGGAGATATAGGCTCCACCTCCGGAGACAGGAAACACAAAGGATCAGGTTAATAAAGGGGCGGACACCCACCATCTTCCCCAGTCTTTATCCGAGAACTCCCCGGACATGGCATCTGCAATAAGACAAAAAACATGGTTATAACAGCATTATAGGGAGGGAACCCCTGCTGTCCTGGACGACTCCTAGAAACAGAGTTACCGGTAAGTCTAACTCTGGTTTTTCTCTAGTCGTCTGTCCAGGACAGCACAGGAGAGATCAACGAGAACTTACCAGATTAAGGTGGGACTACCGCCTGGAGGACCTTCCTTCCAAACGCTTGATCTTGCGCAGAGAGAAGGTCCAGTCTGTAGTGCTTGATAAATGTCGAGAAGCTAGACCAGGTGGCTGCTTTGCAAATTTGTTCTGGTGTCGCCCCTGCCCGCTCCGCCCAAGAAGCAGATAACGCCCTCGTGGAGTGGGCCAACAGAGAAAAAGGGCACTCTTTGTCTAAACTTCTATAAGCTTCTACTATCGCCTGTTTAATCCATCTGGCTATAGTATTTTTTGAAGCCTGCTGCCCCTTATTTTTCCCTGAATGCACTACAAATAAAGCATTGGATTTTCTAAAGCTCTTAGACAACTCTAGATAGCTTAATACACAGGCCCTGACATCTAAAAGATGAAACTCTGCTTCCCTTGGATTTGGAAGGGGAGGAACAGAAGGATGGTAACACCATTTCTTGGGCCCTGTGGAACCTGGAAGCCACTTTAGGTAGGAATCCTGGATCTGTACGTACCACCAACCTGTCTTCAAAAATTTAAATAAAATGTTCCCTAACTGAAAGCGCCTGAAGCTCACTTATGCGCCTGGCTGTAGAAATTGCTACCAGAAAGGCTGTCTTAAGGGTAATATACTTTAACGACAGGTCTACGCCCTGTGAAAGTTTTATCCAACCCTGTAGTACTATTGACAAGTTCCATTTAGGAAGAACCTTAAATGGAATTGGTCTCATTCTGGATAATCCCTTCAAGAACCTCACCACTAAAGGTTCTAAAGCCAGGGCTTTTTCCAGAAACACTGATAATGCCGCTTCCCGCCCTTGTCTGCACCTTCCTGCAGAAATTCAAGAATGGCTGGAACACCGACCTCCCGGTTATCGGTTTTTAGCCAAGAACAAAAAATTTTCCAATACTTAAAATAAATTGCCTGGGTGACCTTCTTTCTACTAGAAAGAACTGTGCGGATCACTGGGGAAGATGGTGGGTGTCCGCCCCTTTATTCACTAGATCCTTTGTGTTTCCTGTCTCCGGAGGTGGAGCCTATATCTCCTGTGCTGTCCTGGACAGACGACTGGAGAAAACCATGGTAGTATTGTCAGTGGGGTATAACTGACTGCATACGATGGTAGTGGTCAGTGGGGTATAACTGACTGCATACGATGGTAGTGGTCAGTGGGGTATAACTAACTGCATACGATGGTAGTGGTCAGTGGGGTATAACTAACTGCGTACGATGGTACTATGGTCAGCAGGGATATAACTGACTGCGTACGATAGTTCTATTGTCAGCAGGGGTATACCTGATGGGGTACAATGTTCCTGTTGTCAGTAGGGGTATAACTGACAAGGTGCAGTGATGCTATTGTCAGCAGCAATATAACTAATAAGGTACAATGTTACTATTCTCAATGAGGGTATATCTAATGGGATACAATGCACTATTGCCAGCAGTGGTATAACTAACAAGGTGAAGTGTTACTATTCTAAGAGAGTAACCTAAAGACCGTGTCCATATTAAGCCAGCGATGTCATCAGCATCCCTTTGTTATATGCCTGTGGGGCAGGGACTTCCCAGGGCGGCAGCCAGCTATCGTGACAAGTTCCCGCTGGTTTGGGCCAAACAGTAGCTCATTACTACTGCAGACTAGGGTTTTGTCCTCTGATTGCTTTTTATAGTCACTGCTCCCAAAGTTTAGGTCCTCTCCAAAACCCATCAGATTTTTTTGCCATCTGTGACCTATGAAGAAGCTTGCTCTTTGCTTCTTGTCCTGTAGACACGGGACAGGAGGAATTGATAGGAAGTCTATCCAAAGTAAGAGAAATCCCATCTTAGACAGTACTAGTGGGAACAATTGTGCTCAGTGGGAGATTTCCCTGTCTCAACCCATTGTGGTGACAACTCTAAATGTTTGAGCCCCATTCACAATGGTCACCAGGACAAATAGAGAAGGGGCATAAACAGGGGCTCCAACCTGCCACCATTGTATCCAAAGAGATTATAGTAACGCTGTTCTGTTTCTTTAAAATCACCTCTGTGGCTTTGATATAACTGGAGCTCAGCTAATGAGAAGATCAAACTAAATAGTTGCAATGTGATTTCCATGTAGTCTCCTTGGCGGTGACGGTGAGTGACTGATGCACGCACCGGCACCGCCCCCAACGAGGTCAGCAGGGATGTCCTGAATCATGATTGGTCCAGGCTGGAGTCTGGACCAATCACATCCAGGACATCACAAAAGTGGGGAGTGTCGGAGCGCAGTGCTCTGCGCCCAGGTGACCCCCTAGAAGGCCGCCAAGCGGCGCCTCTGCCGGGTGGAAACCCCCCCCCCCCATAGCCACCAGTGAGTCCGGCGCCCCTAGTGGGCTAAAAAATTCTTTTTTTTTTTTTAATCTTTTTTTTTTGGGGGGGGGGGGGGGGGCGCCACTGCTCCTTGGGGTTGATTTACTAAAAACAGAGCACTTTGTAAGTGCAGTTGCTCCAGAGCTACGTAAATGAGGGGAAGCTTTGCTGACTTCCATCATTCAATCATGTGCAAGCAAAAGGCGGTTTGTGTTTTTTTATTTTCCTTACATGTGATTGGGTAATTCTATGCAAAGTGAAGCTTTACCTCATTTACTAAGCTCCGAAGCAACTGCACTTGCAAAGTGCACAGTCTATTTGACTTTAGTAAATCCACCCCCCTTCTGTGGAAATGTTTTATTTGTGGCGCAGAGCACCACATAGAACACCAGGCTATGACAGTAAATGATGCTGGACACCAGGGATGAGCAAATCTGGCCATGTTCAGCTCAAGCTAGATTTGACAAACCCAGCTGGAAATCCACAAACCTAAACTTAGCAGCGAACCTTATCAAAGTCTGTAGGAGCTGCACCTTGTTTTTTTTTTTTCTGCCAATTTTAAGGTTAAAAAGCAAGCTATTGTTAAAAAAGTTGCAAAGAAAAAGGAGATTGGGACTTTACATGAGAGACATAAATGGGTTGGCAGGGAAAATGTCAGCAGCATTTATTGATACATGTAAATAAAACATACATGGCAGATCAAAAATGATAACATCAAATAATACAATACAGGTGAACACTCCCCAAATCCAATGAATGATGTCCAACAAAGCTAATTTCCAATAATATAGAGTAATAAACATATGCAGGATATAACAGAACTTGAAGTTCCAAGTAATGGAGTAATTCAAAATTTTACAAACATCATTGACTCAACGCGTTTTGTGGACCCAAATCGCCACTTCGTCAGGAGTAGATGTGTGTATTTTAGTAATCTACCGTGTTTCCCTGAAAATAAGACCTAGCGTGATTTTTGGGGATGGTTGCAATATAAGCCCTAGTTAAAATCCTTGTAAAAACATGTAATCCGTTTTGTAAAAAGATTATATAATGTGCATTGTGTCTGTTTGTAACTTTATTGGGGAAAATACCTTATTTACTGCGCCGCTGGGCGCTCAAGTGACCAGCGGGAGATCTTCTCCTCTCCTCCCAGCTGATGTCAGTGGCTCCTCCCTCTGCAGTGCTCAGAGCAGGGCTGATGTAAGCTAGGATCTCGACCCCTCCCTCTGCAGTATTCGGAGCAGAAAGGAAGAGCCCTGACGGCTCATGTGAGCGCCCAGTCACGCTGTAAATAAGGTATTTTTCACAATAAAGTTACAAATGGAGACTGAGGCCCCGTTCACATACAAGAGACGCTACTTCCCGGGGCGACCTCCGAGGTCGCGGTGCGAGCAGCGCGCCGCGACCTCGGAGCGGCCGGCACGGACTTCATAACATTGAAGTCTATGGCGGTCGCTCCAAAAGAAGCTCCGGACCCTTTTTCTAAGTCGGAGCGACTTGTGTCGCTCCTATTAGAACGGCGACCTATGAGGCGACCAGGTCGCCTCACAGGTCGCCTTAGTGTGAACGGGGACTCACTGGACATTATTTAATCTTTTTACAAAATAGATTACATAATTTTTTAATGACTTTAACCAAGGTTTATTTTTGGGATTACAGAATGTTATAATGCGGACTCCTGCGCTGACAGGGGAAGAGGAGAAGAGAAGACAGGGGACACAAAAACTTTAAAAAATATTTTATTGTTTTGTTCCAGGTTTTTTTAAAACCTAGAGAGGGGTAAATGACACAGCACAAGGACTGTGCTTTCTATCATGCTTCAAAGGATCAGGAGATATATATATATATCTATATATATATATATATATATATATATATATATATATATATATATTTTTTTTTTTATAGGGTTAGAACCACTTCAAGATCGTCCTTGTACATACCATAAATAAATAAAACATCCCCTGAAAATAAGCCCTAGTGTGTTTTTTGTAGCCAAAATTAATATAAGACCCGGTCTTATTTTCGGAGAAACACGGTATAAAAATGGGAAAATTAGGCATATATGAGGATAATGGAAGAGATGAATATAAAAAATGTAAAAAAAATGGGGAGGAGAAAAGGGACTTACATAGCGGCATGCAAAATGGCATGGAGAGTGGAACTGGCCCCAAATGCCTCCCATGGGAGCTGAGGGCACATAGGCAGGTAAGCCAGGTGGAACATGTCGCACACATCGCACGTGTGGGCTGAGTAGTAGAGGGGACAAGAGCCATAAGTATAGCACCGTATACATATATCTGTAAGAGGAGTATAAAGAGTATGTACGTAAAAATTAAGTATATATAGTAGTACAGGTGTTTACGAGTAAAAAAGGTATTGTGGTTGAAAAGATGAGGTGTGCAAATATTAGAATTGGAATGTGACAGTGAGTAGTCAAGATGGGGTAAGGGGGTGGATGGAAACAGACAAAAAACCATGGAGGAAAAAAGAGAAAACCTGTTGATATGAAAGCAGGTAGTAAAAAAATATCCCCAAAAAACAAAAAAAAAAGACAGATTAAAGTGGGTAGGAATGGGATAAGGGTGTGTGTGAAAATTAATGGTATACCATGAAGTAAGTGAGAAACTCCTGATGGTGTAGGGGCAGGTAGTGAGAAAATGCCCAAAGAAAGAGGGGAATGGGAAGTAAAGTGTGATGAGTAAGGATGAAAATGAGCGAGAAGGATGAGACAGACATGTTATTGTTAAAAAAGGCATATTGAACTAAGCATCGGCATTGGGGGTCATGTACCAATGCAAAAAAAAAAAAGTTCGACAGGGAGAGGGTCTTTTCCTATCACTCAAATTGCAACATTGAAAATAAACATATCCTTTAAAAACAACAAGCATAGGAAATGCCCTAAAGCTGCATACATGGTGTTACAGAATATTTGTAAAAGGAGGGGAAAGTTTTGGGACTTTAAATGAGATGCACGATGGGTCTATCGTGTGCCTCCATCCCTATTCAGTCGATAAACTATAAGAGAGGGTTGGGACTTTGAGTGAGAGACACGACAAGGCGTGGGGGGGGGGGGGGAACAGAGAAATCATATTTATTGGTCCATACATATACAGCAGATAAAAACATAGCATATTGGTACATCAACAGAGTAAAGGAAGGCGGGTAATTGGTCCCAGTTCCAGTGTACACAAAACCAGCATGGCAAATTTCCAAAATTTCATTAAAAAAAAAAAAAAACATAAAATCATGAACATCAATGGACTGCAATGGTCAATAATATTGAAGTATTTGATTGTAATATTGAAATCATTAAACTCGACGCGTATCATGGATCATCTATACCACTTCATCAGGAGTAGATGTCTGTTTAAAAAAAATATGTATAAAGGAAATGGCAAAAAGGAAATGCATGCAAACTGGAGGGATAGGGAAGAAGAGACGTAGTCCTCCAATCCCCAAAAAACTTACGTAGCTTGTGTAATGTTCTGGTACCTTTGGGTACCCTAGTTACTCTTTCATAAGTGTATGCGCCCCACCATTCTCTTTTGGTAAGGTGCGCATACACCTTTAAGACTGATGCTGTCATCACTGAGCGCCGGACTGGATGGCTATTTAGATCGCCGGCTCTCACTCACATGTGTTCGTTCAAACTGCTTTGTGCCTTGATGCTAACCTGTCTTGAAGCTCTCATGCTTGCAAGCATACCTCGCTGTCGGAACCATGCTGCGCTGATCCCTGTATCCCGCTACCGGATCATCCGCTCTTGCCGAACCTCTCCTCTGCTACATTGCTATTAGTGATAAGTACCCCACAGGGGAAACCTCTATAACCTTTATACTAAAGCTTACACTATCTAGCTCTGCATACTAAGGACTATTACTACATCTGCATTATCTAAGATTGCTAGCTCTTGAGCCTACTACCACCTGTTCTTGCACTGGGTTGATCTCTCTTGTATGTCCACCTGCTACTCTGTCATCTGCTACCATACATGATTGCTAAACCTATCTGCATCCCATCTGCTACTATCTTACTTTCAAGAACATTTCCTTTCAAGTGTCTGTCATCTACCATCTCTACCCAACCTGCCTCTTCAGCCTATCATCACTGTGTTACTATATACATAAGTCACTCTAGGAAACATCTTATTGAGTGTGTGTATTTACTTGCTGAATTGAGATCATCCACACATGATGAGTCATTGAGAGTTGGGATTGGTGTCTCAGCGTTTCTCTACATGACTACTGAAGTGGAATATTTCTGCAGCTGAAAATCCACATCATACGTAAAACGTAGGAGCGTTACAGCTTGCAGGTGGTTGCTGGCATAAGGAGCAGGCATGGCTCGGGTAGTCTCCCACGGGAGCTGAGGGCACACAGGGAAGGCAGAGAGGACCAAAGCATGCAACACAACATGAGCAATGTGGGCTAAGGTGCATACGTGTAGATAAGATACACATGGCAGCAGAACATGAGAATCTAAATGTAAAAAAAATAAATAAATTATATTTATATATATATATATTTATATATATATATATATATATATATATATATATATATATATATATATATATATATATATATATAAATATATGATATCAAGAGTATGCATAGATCTATGTAATGGAGATAACACAGTACTGCTGCCAAAGTAAGGATGTAGAAAATACAAAAAAAAAATACCAAAAAACCGAGCCATGCCTGCTCCTTATGCCAGCAACCACCTGCAAGCTACGTAAGTTTTTTGGGGATTGGAGGACTACGTCTCTTTTTCCCTATCCCTCCAGTTTGCATGCATTTCCTTTTTGCCATTTCCTTATACATATTTTTTTTAAAACAGACATCTACTCCTGATGAAGTGGTATAGATGATCCATGATACGCGTCAAGTTTAATTATGTCAATATTACAATCAAATACTTCAATATTATTGACCATTGCAGTCCATTGATGTTCATGATTTTATATGGGTTTTTTTTAAATGAAATTTTGGAAATTTGCCATGCTGGATTTGTGTACACTGGAACTGGGACCAATTACTCGCCTTCCTTTACTCTGTTGATGTACCAATATGCTATGTTTTTATCTGCCGTATATGTATGGACCAATAAATGTGATTTCTCTGTTCCCCCCACGTCGTGTCTCTCACTCAAAGTCCCAACCCTCTCATAGTTTATCTGTGTTACAGAATAGTATGATGTAGTCCTTTACATAGTATTACATATTTAACAAAAAAAAGGGAAAAATGGCACGGGGATTCCCTTAATATTCTAACCTGAGTCCAGGAAATAAGGGCAATGAGCATGTGGTTTCTTCTACCAGAGCAGCCCACGTGCCCTTTCAACAATGAGGAGATACTCAAGGTCCTCTTCTACATATATGATCCCTCAAATAGGATGGCCATTCTCCATGTGGCATTTATGATATTGTTGCTCTTTATATTTTTTATTGATCACATTATATCCCTTTGATGAAGCCTCTTAGAGGCAAAA
The DNA here is from genome assembly GCF_965119305.1 of Pelophylax lessonae. Classification (NCBI taxonomy): domain Eukaryota; kingdom Metazoa; phylum Chordata; class Amphibia; order Anura; family Ranidae; genus Pelophylax; species Pelophylax lessonae. Next base: position 731,077,596 of record NC_138769.1, on the reverse strand, counting down.
TATGTTGGGTTTGGTTTCACTTTTGGGAAATTTGTTTTGAGTACTTTATAGACTTTCTTTTTGGGGAGATTGTTTTTTATTTTTTGGGAGGTACCAGATATGGACAGTGGAGAAAGCTTTGCTCTGACTAGCTTGAAAGATCAAAGACCATCTCAAGAGGGGAGATGCTGGAGGATCTGATTCTGCAGTACACCGAGTACAGGTTTGTGTCAAGGGGCCTGACCTGAGGGGGGCCACCCCTGCAGGTAGAAGAGTCAGTGGACGGGTGTCAGTAAAGAGAATGCTAGTAAGTGTCCTGAAAAGAATATAGATAACCAAGCATATTGCTGGAGAGAAAAGAACAAGAGGACTTAACCCTTTCCATACATGTGGCAGTATGGATTAAGCAGTGCAGCTGCTTCCACACGCAACCTGGTAAGGCGAAGTGAGAGTTGTCCTTATCCATTGTGAATAGTTATAGTATCCCACTATTCCCTTCTCCCATCCAAGTTCCAAAATAAACACTAAAAACCAATACCTCTGGACTGCTTATTGTGTGACGAACCATTGGGAGTAAGGAGAGGTATGTGAACTGTACCCCAAGTGACTGTGCTGGTAATCAGAGGAGGCCCAACAAGTCATCATATAGGCAGGCCCTACGGTGACAGTGCTACACAAGTAAAGAAAGTTCTGATTTAGCACCAAGTAAAGAATGTTCTGATTTAGCACCAATGTCTGCTCAGATTTACTTCTGAAGCGAGTGAGAGCATGCTGCTAGAGAGAATGGTAACTGGGAAAGAAGTGAAAACTTTCATGGTAAACCTTCGGGATAATGGAGAGTAAGAAATAAAGAGGAGCAGCCAGCTCAGTGTCACCACGGAACCCTGCACTCACCTACAGAGAGCAGACCCAGGTCATCGCCATCCAACAGTTTGCAGCAATGGTAGTTCCTGCCAACAGATCAAGGAGGCCCTTTAAGAAAAAAAAAAGAGGAGACGCTCGGAAGGGGATATGCAGCACTGGTGCAAAGATTTTTGACACCCTAGGCGAAACCTCATTTTGCTGCCCCACCCCCCTCCTCCCCTTGGCTGAGTGTCAGCGGGATGGGATGGGATGAGTGGCAGCTGTGGTGGAGGGGTGGGGAATAGGATTAGTGGCAGCGCTGGTGGTGATGGGATGAGTGGCAGCTGTGGTGGTGGAGGGATGGGATCAGTGACAGCGGCGGTGGGGAGATGGGATCAGTGACAGCGGTGGTGGGATGGGATGAGTGACAGTGGGGGTGGTAGGATAGGATGAGTGGCAGCCGTGGTGGTAGGATGGGATGAGTGGCAGTGGTGGGATGGGATGAGTGGCAGCCGTGGTGGTGGGATGAGTGGCAGCCGTGGTGGTGGGATGGGATGTGATGAGTGGCAGTGGTGGGATGGGATGAGTGGCAGTCATGGTGGTGGGATGGAAGGGGATGAGTGGCAGTCGTGGTGGGATGGGAATAGTGGCATCGGTGGTGGTGGGATGGGAGGAGTGGCAGCAGTGATGGGATGGGAGGAGTGGCAGTGGTGGGATGGGATGAGTAGCAGCCGTGGTGGTGGGATGGGATGAGTGGCAGTGGTGGGATGGGATGAGTGGCAGCCGTGGTGGTGGGATGGGATATGATGAGTGGCAGTGGTGGGATGGGATGAGTGGCAGTCATGGTGGTGGGATGGAAGGGGATGAGTGGCAGTCGTGGTGGGATGGGAATAGTGGCATCGGTGGTGGTGGGATGGGAGGAGTGGCAGCAGTGATGGGATGGGAGAAGTGGCAGCAGTGGTAGTGGGATGGGCTGAGTGGCAGTGGGATGAGAGGAATAGCAGTGGTGGTGGTGGGATGGGATGAGTGGTGGTGATGGGATGAGTGGCAGCAGGGGTGGGATGGGACAGGATGGGTGCCAGTGAAGGTGGGATGGGACAGGATGGTTGGCAGCAGTGGTGGGATGGAATGAGTGGCAGCAGTGGTGGGATGGGATGAATGACAGTGGTAATGGGTGGCAGTCCCCCCTCCCCCCTCTATTAAATTTCAGTTCTACACAATTCCAGCGTATTCCACTGCCCAATTGTTGATCATTTATTTTACCTGATCAGAGGTTCCCGCACAGCTCTCTCTCCCTCCAGGCTGGGACCTTGCTTGTACAGGTGGCAGAGATACCTTCACCCACAGTACCATTTTCCTTAATTGCCGGGTGCTGGAATGCAGAGAGCGTCCCATGCCCGGCATCTTGCTGCATGCTCTGGTAGTACTGTTGTCCACGCAGCTCGGATCTCAGGACAGAGGTTGGGATTCAGCCGCTGCGGGACAACTGGCAAATATCTTGTCAGTGCGTGGAGGAGACAAGCTGCCGTGCGACTCCCTGCCACAGCTGATAGGCTAGATAGGCTACACTTGCCTAGCTGTGGCACTTTGGATGGACACTCTGGGAGGGGGGGTTTGGACCTCCTTAACTATGCCCCTGCCTGCCGCCCCTGACTGATATGCGCTCCAGGCCGGCGCCTACCTTGCCTATATATTGTAACTATGAATTGTATTGTGCTGTACTAAGTCATACTCAGAGCTGGCTATATAAAGAGAAAGGTACTCTTCCCCTGTACAGTCCATGGTTATTACACTGCTCAAAAAAATGAAAGGAACACTTTTTAACCAAAGTATAGCATCAGGTCAAGTAAACTCCTAAGATATTAATCTGGTTGGTTAAGTAGCATAGGGAGCTGTTAATCAGTTTCAGCTGCTTAATGAAATTAACAACATGAGCACTAGATGGGCAACCATGAGAAGACCTCCAAAACAGAATGGTTTTACAAGTGGAGGACACTGAATTTTTTTTTCCTACTCATCTTTTCTGACTGTTTTTCACTAGTTTTGCATTTGGCTGGGGTCAGCGTCACTACTGGTAGGATGAGGAGATACCTGGGCCCTATAGAGGTTGCACATGCAGTCCAACTCCTCCAGGATGGCACCAATATGTGCAATTACCAGAAGGTTTGCTGTACCTCCCAGCACAGTCTCAAGAGCATGGAGGAGATTCCAGGAGACCGGCAGTTACTCTAGGAGATCTGGACAGGGCCATAGAAAGTCCCTAACTCATCAGCAGGACCGGTATCTGCTCCTTTGTGCAAGGAGGAACAGGATGAGCACTGCCAGAGCCCTACAAAATGACCTCCAGCAGACCACTGGTGTGAATGTTTCTGACCAAACAATCAGAAACAGACTTCATGAGGGTGGCCTGATGTCCCCTAGTGGGTCTTGTGCTCACTGCCCGGCACTGTGAAACCCGAATGGCATTTGGCATTGAACACCAGAATTGGCAGGTCCGCCACTGGCACCCTGTGCTTTTCACAGAGGAGAGGAGGTTCACCCTGAGCACATGAGACAGACATGAAAGGGTCTGGAGAAGCCATGGAGAACGTTATGCTGCCTGTAACATCGTTCAGCATTACTGGTTTGGTGGTGGGTCAGTGATAGTCTGGGGAGACATATCCATGGAGGGACGCACAGACCTCTACAGGCTAGACAATGGCACCCTGACTGCCATTAGGTATCGGGATGAAATTGTTGGACCCATTGTCAGACCCTATGCAGTGGTTCCTGGGTTCCTCCTGGTGCACGACAATGCCAGGCCTCATGTGGTGAGTATGCAGCCAGTTCCTGGAGGATGAAGGAATGAATACCATTGAATGGCCCCCCGCTTACCTGACCTGAATCCTATAGAACCCCTCTGGGACATTATGCTTCGGTCTATCTGATGCCGCCTGGTTGTATCTCAGTCTGTTCAGGAGCTCCGTGATGCCCTGGTCCAGATCTGGGAGGAAATACCCCAGGACACCATCTGTCGTCTCATTAGGAGCATGCCCCTGCCCCAACGTTGAGGTATGCATACAAGGACGTGGGGGCCATACAAACTACTGAGGAGCATTCTAAGGTACTGCAATGAAATTTCAGCAAAATAAACTAGCCTACTGCATAATTTTTTCACTTTCGGGGTGACTTTGAATTCAGCCCTCTGTAGGGTGCTAATTTTCATTAAACAATGTGGCATCCTTTCCTTCCGAACACATTACCCAGTCCATACCAGTATAGATGCTAACACATTACCCAGTCCATACCAGTATAGATGCTAACACATTACCCAGTCCATACCAGTATAGATCCTAACCCATTATCCAGTCCATACCAGTATAGATCCTAACCCATTACCCAGTCCATACCAGTATAGATCCTAACCCATTACCCAGTCCATACCAGTATAGATGCTAACACATTACCCAGTCCATACCAGTATAGATCCTAACCCATTACCCAGTCCATACCAGTATAGATGCTAACCCATTATCCAGTCCATACCAGTACAGATCCTAACCCATTACCCAGTCCATACCAGTATAGATCCTAACACATTACCCAGTCCATACCAGTATAGATCCTAACACATTACCCAGTCCATACCAGTATAGATCCTTACACATTACCCAGTCCATACCAGTATAGATCCTAACCCATTATCCAGTCCATACCAGTATAAATCCTAACCCATTACCCAGTCCATACCAGTATAGATTCTAACACATTACCCAGTCCATACCAGTATAGATCCTAACCCATTACCCAGTCCATACCAGTATATATCCTTACACATTACCCAGTCCATACCAGTATAGATGCGAACACATTACCCAGTCCATACCAGTATAGATCCTTACACATTACCCAGTCCATACCAGTATAGATCCTAACACATTACCCAGTCCATACCAGTATAGATCCTAACCCATTACCCAGTCCATACCAGTATACGGTAGATCCTTACACATTACCCAGTCCATACCAGTATAGATCCTTACACCTTACCCAGTCCATACCAGTATAGATCCTAACACGTTACCCAGTCCATACCAGTATAGATCCTAACCCATTACCCAGTCCATACCAGTATATATCCTTACACATTACCCAGTCCATACCAGTATAGATCCTAACAAATTACCCAGTCCATACCAGTATAGATCCTAACCCATTACCCAGTCCATACCAGTATATATCCTTACACATTACCCAGTCCATACCAGTATAGATCCTAACAAATTACCCAGTCCATACCAGTATAGATCCTTACACATTACCCAGTCCATACCAGTATAGATCCTAACCCATTACCCAGTCCATACCAGTATAGATCCTTACACATTACCCAGTCCATACCAGTATAGATCCTAACCCATTACCCAGTCCATACCAGTATAGATCCTAACACATTACCCAGTCCATACCAGTATAGATCCTAACAAATTACCCAGTCCATACCAGTATAGATCCTTACACATTACCCAGTCCATACCAGTATAGATCCTTACACATTACCCAGTCCATACCAGTATAGATCCTTACCCATTACCCAGTCCATACCAGTATAGATCCTTACCCATTACCCAGTTCATACCAGTATAGATCCTTACACATTACCCAGTTCATACCAGTATAGATATCCAGCATGAGATTTTTCCCCATTCACATCTCGTGTGTTTTCTAAGTTTTCTTTTCATTTTTTTGAGCAGTGTATATTATATGTTATACCCAGAGCTGACTATTTACAGGGACAGGTACCCATCCCCCATACAGTTCATGGCGTGACTTCAAAATTTTTTTCTAAATATGTTCTTATAATGAGAAATGTTTTTGAACAATGACACCCCAGGAATAGAATGGTGCAGGTGACCCCCGTCCCGGGTGATTGCCCCTGACACGTTGGGCGGTGTCCTGCAGGTGGGGGGGCACTCTCGGGTGTCATTGTCTCGGTGTCAGCAGACACCTGTTGCAGCACGTGGCTTCCATGGATGGGAAGAGTGCATCCCCGCCCAGAGCTTGTACAAACTGCAGCGAAATAGCTCACGGGTCCCTGCTGCTGAGAGCATGGCATACAATGAGCTGTTATTACAGGAGGAGGGCGGCTCTGTGTATTCTCAGCAAGAACAACACGGTGTAGATCTCTCCTCCCAAACCACAATCTACTACTCCACTTGCGCAAAGCTGCAAAACTGCCACTGCCTACTGACACAGGGCAAAGCTGCAAACTGCCACTGCCTACTGACACAGGGCAAAGCTGCAAACTGCCACTGCCTACTGACACAGGACAAAGCTGCAAACTGCCACTGCCTACTGACACAGGGCAAAGCTGCAAACTGCCACTGCCTACTGACACAGGGCAAAACTGCCACTGCGTATTGACATCGAGCAAAGCTGCAAACTGCCACTGCGTACTGACACAGGGCAAAGCTGCAAACTGCCACTGCGTACTGACACAGGGCAAAGCTGCAAACTGCCACTGCGTACTGACACAGGGCAAAGCTGCAAACTGCCACTGCGTACTGACACAGGGCAAAGCTGCAAACTGCCACTGCCTACTGACACAGGGCAAAGCTGCAAAACTGCCACTGCCTACTGACACAGGGCAAAGCTGCAAAACTGCCACTGCCTACTGACACAGGGCAAAACTGCCACTGCGTATTGACATCGAGCAAAGCTGCAAACTGCCACTGCATACTGACACAGGGCAAAGCTGCAAACTGCCACTGCGTACTGACACAGGGCAAAGCTGTAAACTGCCACTGCGTACTGACACAGGGCAAAGCTGCAAACTGCCACTGCGTACTGACACAGGGCAAAGCTGCAAACTGCCACTGCGTATTGACATTGGGCAAAGCTGCAAACTGCCACTGCGTATTGACATTGAGCAAAGCTGCAAACTGCCACTGCATTCTGACACAGGGCAAAGCTGCAAAACTGTCACTGCCTACTGACACAGGGCAAAGCTGCAAAACTGCCACTGCCTACTGACACAGGGTAAAGCTGCAAAACTGCCACTGCGTATTGACATCGAGCAAAGCTGCAAACTGCCACTGCATATTGACACAGGGCAAAGCTGCAAAACTGCCACTGCCTACTGACACAGGGCAAAGCTGCAAAACTGCCACTGCGTACTGACACAGGATAAAGCTGCAAAACTGCCACTGCGTACTGACACAAGGCAAAGCTGCAAACTGCCACTGCATACTGACACAGGGCAAAGCTGCAAACTGCCACTGCATACTGACACAGGGCAAAGCTGCAAACTGCCACTGCGTACTGACACAGAGCAAAGCTGCAAAACTGCCACTGCGTACTAACACAGAGCAAAGCTGCAAAACTGCCACTGCGTACTAACACAGAGCAAAGCTGCAAAACTGCCACTGCGTACTGACACAGAGCAAAGCTGCAAAACTGCCACTGCGTACTAACACAGAGCAAAGCTGCAAAACTGCCACTGCGTACTAACACAGAGCAAAGCTGCAAAACTGCCACTGCGTACTGACACAGAGCAAAGCTGAAAACTGCCACTGCCTACTGACACAGGGCAAAGCTGCAAACTGCCACTGCCTGTGTGAAGGTGCAGGAAGTGGAGTGATGTGAAGTGTGAAGGTGTAGGAATTGGTGTGATATGAGGTGTAAAAGGTACAGTAATTATACTAATTTGAGCTGACGTGGTGCAGGAATTGGGGTGATCGGAGGTGTAAAAAAGTAGGACTAAAGAATGATCTTTGGTATAAAAGGTGCTCAAATTGGGGTGATCTGAGATGTGAAGATGGAGGAATTGGGGTGATCTGAGGGGGTGACAGTACAGGAATTGAGGTCATCTGAGGGGTGAAGGTACAGGAATTGGGGTGATCTGAGGGGTGAAGGTGCAGGAATTGGTGTCACCTGAGGGGTGAAGGTGCAGGAATTGGTGTCACCTGAGGAGTGAAGGTGTAGGATTTGGTGTGATTGGGTGGATTTGGGTGCAGGAATTGGTGTCACCTGAAGGGTGAAGGTGCAGGAATTGGTGTCACCTGAGGGGTGAAGGTGCAGGAATTGGTGTCACCTGAGGGGTGAAGGTGCAGGAATTGGTGTCACCTGAGGGGTGAAGGTGCAGGAATTGGTGTGATTGGGTGGATTTGGGTGCAGGAATTGGTGTCACCTGAAGTGGAAAGGTGCAGGAATTGGGGTGATCTGAGGGATGAAGGTGCAGGAATTGGGGTGATCTGAGGGATGAAGGTGCAGGAATTGGGGTGATCTGAGGGGTGAAGGTGCAGGAATTGGGGTTATCTGAGGGGTGACGGTGCAGGAATTGGTGTCACCTGAGGGATGAAGGTGTAGGAATTGATGTGATTGGGTGGATTTGGGTGCAGGAATTGGTGTCCCCTGAGGGGTGACGGTGCAGGAATTGGTGTCACCTGAGGGGTGAAGATGCAGGAATTGGTGTGATTGGGTGGATTTGGGTGCAGGAATTGGTGTCACCTGAAGTGGAAAGGTGCAGGAATTGGTGTCCCCTGAGGGGTGAAGGTGCAGGAATTGGGGTGATCTGAGGTTTATGGTGCTCAATTGTTTTCTGGCACATTGGCCGTCTAATGTCTGTGAACTTGACATTGAATGTAGGAAAGGTTGCTGACCCCGACAATTGGTAGTTAGTGATGGTAGTGGAGATATCACACTGTCTTGTGAAGGAATGAAACCAGATCTGTTTACATTCCTGAACTACAATCAGGCATTAATCACTTCTGACCCGATTCCCTAATGAACCATGAGTCAGCTGGTATCTACCATGGCGTCTCTTCAGATGGTTCTGGAAATATTTTACAGTGATGTCACTCTGTCAGGTCACACAAAATTTCCCAGGAGTGTGCATGGGCTGGTAGCATCTAGATATACATATGGATCAGGTAATATGCAGCAGGAAAGATACGTCACACGAATAGTGTAAATACCGGAGTTCAACTTGAGATCAGCTTCTTGTAATTCCTGTGCAGCAGAGCTCAGACTGAGAGGCAATCAGGTGTGCAGCAGTGTAAGAAGCATCCCGATAGGAGGAGAGAGCAGAGTGACAGAGAGATGGGCTCATCAGTCTGAGGTTTCTTCTTTCAATGTCCATTCACAGGGTAGGGAAAGTGAGACTGCAGCGCTGTCAGAGAAGGTCTCCTGTGAATCAGGAATGTGTGTTGTGAGACAGAGCTGTGTAAGGTTCAGGACTGGATGGATAGAATTGGTTCCCAGAATTGGGGTGATCTGAGGTGTGAAGGTGCAGGAATTGGGGTCAGCTGAGGGGTGAAGGTGCAGGAATTGGAGGTGATCTGAGGGGGTGAAGGTGCAGGAATTGAGGTGATCTGAGGGGTGAAGGTGCAGGAATCGGTGTCACCTGAGGGATGAAGATGCAGGAATTGGGGTCACCTGAGGGGTGAAGGTGCAGGAATTGGGGTCACCTGAGGGGTGAAGGTACAGGAATCGGGGTGATCTGAGGGGTGAAGGTACAGGAATTGGGGTGATCTGAGGGGTAAAGGTACAGGAATTGGTGCCACCTGAGGGGGGAAGATGCAGGAATTGAGGGTGATCTGAGGTGTGAAGGTGCAGGAATTGGGTTGACCTGAGGGGTGAAGGTGCAGGAATCGGGGTGATCTGAGGGGTGAAGGTACAGGAATCAGGGTGATCTGAGGGGTGAAGGTGCAGGAATTGGTGTCACCTGAGGGGTGAAGGTGCAGGAATTGGTTGATCTGAGGTGTGAAGGTACAAGAATTGGGTTGATCTGAGGGGTGAAGGTGCAGGAATCGGGGTGATCTGAGGGGTGAAGGTACAGGAATCAGGGTGATCTGAGGGGTGAAGGTGCAGGAATTGGTTGATCTGAGGTGTGAAGGTACAAGAATTGGGTTGATCTGAGGGGTGAAGGTGCAGGAATCGGGGTGATCTGAGGGGTGAAGGTACAGGAATCAGGGTGATCTGAGGGGTGAAGGTGCAGGAATTGGTTGATCTGAGGGGTGAAGGTGCAGGAATTGGGGGTGATCTGAGGGGTGAAGGTACAGGAATTGGGGTCAGCAGAGCTCAGACAGAGGCAATCAGGTGCACAGTAGTGTAAGAAGCATCCTGATAGGAGGAGAGAGCAGAGTGACAGAGAGATGGTCTCATCAGTCTGAGGTTTCTTCTTTCAATGTCCAGTCACAGGGTAGGGAAAGTGAAACTGCAGCACTGTCAGAGAAGGTCTCCTGTGAATCAGGAATGTGTGTTGTGAGACAGAGCTGTGTAAGGTTCAGGACTGGATGGATAGAAATACAAATCCTTTGGCAGATAAAATACCTCTCATACATCGATTTTAGCTTTTCTTCATCAGTTCAGCTTTAACAGGAACTGTGATACAAAAGAATATTGGAGCCGCAGCCAGCAGCTGCCCTTGTTTCCAGGGGTAACCCTATGGAACTCTTCTTGTCATTTTGTGACCTTGATCATCACTAATGACCTTCAGATCCTTCCTAAATCATCCTTCCAACCAAAACATTTATTTGGATGGACAAGGAAGGGCTGTAACCCCTGGAATGTTGCGGTCCCTGTTCACCGATGGTGCAGCGGAGGGTCTGCGGATCTTCAGTCTGGGTGGTTCCACACACAATGGTGTCCTTTAGATCCTCAATAAATGTTGGATTACAGGATTGCACTGTAGTCACCTGTAAAACATTGTAAGGATAATCCGGTGACACCGAAGACTGAGCCGTCCTTTGATGATTAGTCAGGGAAGCACGGCTTGTAAACCTGACAATAACACTTTTATAAGAAGAGGGAGAGCCATAAACCAGCCCCGGCACACAAACAAGACTTCAAGGTGCAAACGCTGTCATCAGACGCAGGATTGGCGTCACACAAAACCCAGAACCGCTACAGACGCAGCAATTCTACAATATAGCCGAGGTGCCATGCTGGGGTGCCATGCTTCCAGAGCCAACTGTCACACCTCTGTGTCATTCCACTTACCAGTTTATCATCAACTCAAATCAAGTCCTGTTTGCAAGCCCAGCAAGTGGGGTGTCAGAACCCCAAAACTCAGATGTTTTATATTTTCCTATTAGGAAACACTAAGGGGTCTGTTTATAAAAAAAATTCACAGCCCCCCGTCCAATGATGCTGCCCCTACACCTGTTCTGAGGGAATTGGATAAAGATGAATGTTATTAAGGCTAGGTTCTTTTATTATTGACAATAGTAAAATACCACAATATGACCACTAGATGGAGCTGAGGGACATAAGAAATGCATACATCTTTGTAATGAGGGATACAATGTAACAATTTTCGAGAGCGCTAGAGGGAATTAGCATAAGGATGCAACCAACGGTTCTCTAGAATTGCCATATTGTATCTCTGGCTACATCTGTTTTTACTGTGCTCACGAGTTCCATCTAGTGGGCATAATGTATTTTATTACTGCCCATAATTAACCTCCCTGGCGGTCTGATTATTTCAGATTTTAGGTACTGAAAGCGGTACCATTATTTTGCACGCAAATCTGTTCTATACATTTTAAAACTCACCTTCCCCTGCGATCCCCTGCTGTCCTCCCGCTGTGTGTTCGGCCGATGCCGGCACCTGTCTTTCGGTTCCCTTCCCTGTGAGCCTTGCGACGCAGGGGGGTGGAACCGGCGGCAAATTCAAAAATGTAAATACACCAAATGAGATGATAGAAAGCTGTGATCCTAACGGATTACACTGTATCATCCCATTTCACCACAGGATTTCACCTGGTGACTTTCCCAGTGCCCTGCCTGTGCTTTTCCAGTGCTTTGTGCCTGGAAAATAGAGAACGACCATAGGGTCCAAAAAGCGTTCTTTTTGCGCAAAATTGCTTTTAGACGAACTGGAAAACAGCGACAGCGAAACGCAGTTACATGAAGAACTGAGCGATAGCGATTCGTGGGAAAATTCCTCATCAGGTACGAAAAGTGACGACAGCGAGGATTCTGATGTCTCTTTCTGGCACATCGCTCTGTTGGAAATTCTGAAGAATCATTTGATATATTTCCCAAATTCCACAAGCTATGTGTCGGAAAGAGACATCAGAATTGTCGCTGTCCTCACTTTCCGTATCTGATGACCAATTTTCCCACCAATCACTATCGCTCAGTTCTTCAAGTAACTCAGTCTCGCTGTCGCTGTTTTCCAGTTCGTCTAAAAGCGCTTTTGCGCAAAAAAATGCTTTTTGAACGCCATGGTCGTTCAAAATTTTCTAAGCACAAAGCACTGGAAAAGCACAGGCAGGGCACTGGGAAAGTCAGCAGGTGAAATCCTGTGGTGAAATGGCTTTATACAGTGTAATCCGTTAGGATCACAGCTTTCTATCGTCATTTGGTGCATTTACATTTTTGAATTTGCCGCCGGTTCCACCCCCCTGCGTCGTAACGCTCGCAGGTAAGAGAACCGGAAGACAGGTGCCGGCAATCGGCCGTGCACAGAGCGGGGAGAGACTGTGAGCACGCTGGGGAGGACGGCGGAGGAGCGCAGGGAAGGTGAGTAATATTCTGGGATAATCTCGAGTGTGGCTCGCAGTGCTGTATCTTGGCCTAGGCCAACAAGGCCCAGGCCTAGGGTGGCACTTTGCAGGGGGGCAGCAAAAAAAAAATAAAAAAACAGCCTCCTCCCGGTTCCCGCATGAAAAGGGTCTCCGCCGCCTTGCGCTACACTTTTAATATAGCGCCAGTCTTATGGGGTAAATTGGGCCAGAGGGCAGAGTCCAGGAGGCAAATTGGTCTGGCACCCCCATAAAGCAGTCAGTGAAGAGGCTGCACTAATGGGCAGTAATGAGGCGGCACTGATAAGGCTGCACAGATGGGCACTGATGAGGCTGAACGTATGGGAACTGATGAGGCTACGCTGATGGGCACTGATAGACTCGTGGTCTGCAGTCCACAGATGACAGGGTGGGTCATAAACAGTAAAGGGCATGGCCTTTACAGGAAGGGGTGAGTCATATGTAAATTAGGGGGTGCACAAGTTTAGTCAGGCCTAGGGCAGCACAAGACCTAAATACACCACTGGTGGCTCGGAGTTACCGCTTTTGATACTGAAAGGTAACCCCCGAGCCACACTCGGGAATACCGCCAGGGAGGGTAAGGGACATTCATTCAGAAGGGAAAATAGCCTAAAGAGCATTAGTCTTCGCCCAATTCCTACAGAACTAATGTAAATGGAGATTAATTGGATGAATGGCTATGTGAATTATTCATAAATACACTCTTAGGACCCTTTACACATGTGTGACTTGTCCTACGACTTGCGACTGCAAAGTTGCATGACAAGTTGTACCCCATGATTTCCAATGAGTACCGTTCATATCTGTGCGACTTCAAGTAGCAGCAACTTCAAAGTGGTCCCTGCACTACTTTGGTTCGACTTTGATGTGACTTTAGGTCCATAGACACAGGCATTGCTTCAAGTCCAGTCAAAGTCGCGTCAAAATTGCGGCAAATAAAATGTGGCAAAATCGTAGCCAGGTTTCACAAGTGTGAGGGGAGTCTTAATATTTAAAGATTTTGGGCTTGTAGATGATTGGTCTGGCTTTCCCTCCCATTACACATAGGTCTTGACCCCTTGCTGCCAGTAACCTTTTAATGGGAGTCAGAGGCAGACTTCCCGATCTTGTTATCTCTGTGATTGGCTCATGGCGGTCACATGATCAACAGGCCATTCCATTAGTCTCAAAGAGGAATCAGGAGCTGGTGACCGCTCGGGTGCTGTGCTGGGAGCATGCCAGTGAGCGGTACTACGCTGCTGGGAACAAGTGGAACGTCACTCTCTCAATCAACATTCACAACATATTTCTGATCCTTATGCTGCTAGCATGAGTAAATATATAGGAAAGTAGAGCAGATTTACATTTCTTCAGGAACTTCCCGGTTTCTGGCCTAGGCAAATGATATCATACATCCCAGGAGTCTTCAGGAGGAGGAAGAGGGGCTTCCTTGTATAAGTACACCCTCCTGCCTGCATGCCTAAGCCAAAGGCAGATGGATTCCAGGAAGTAAAAGCTACATGAATCATCTGTCCTTACTCAAGATGGTGTGAGCCAGAAATGCTAAGGGGGGAGTGTCTTATCAACTGATTTCTCAGCAAAATAAAGCACGAAAAACAAGGATGGATTGGAGGAGTTAAATTGCGTTTTTGATTTGTGGTGTTCAGATGCAATGTATTTCTGCTTTGACTCTCTAGTGCCACACTGTGGCCATTAGCAAGACTGTGCTATGTAGAATTGAATAATTTATGCAGTGCCACGGTTCCCGCTCTGTCTAAAACTGAGCAAGTTCTGCAGTACCACCCTGTGGCCATTACTAGTACTGCTCTGCCTGTAACTGCTTTGCGGTGCTGCACTATGGTCAATCATAGGATGGGATCTGTGTTCGAGTCAAACGTAAGTTTGACTCGAACATCAGCTGTTCACTGAACACACGAACAAATGGAGCGCGTGGCTGGAAGTTTGCCCGCTAAGGACTGCCCCATAATGCACTGCACTGTTGCAGTGCATTGATTGCTGGTGATTGGCCAAAGCATGCACCTGACCTGTATGCTTTGGCCAATCACAGCACAATGTCCTGTCAGAGCCATGATTGGCCAAAGGCAGGGTGCCTTTAGCCAATCATGGCTCAGGGGCTAAGTCCACACCCCACACTATATAAGGCTGCTGCTTACACGGCAGCAGTGTATAGTGTGTGATAATAGAGCTTAGGCAGGTAGTTAGTGGATAGGGAGTTGCTAGTTTAGTGCAGTCAGTGTAGTGTACAGGCATACTCCACTTTTATAATGTAGAAGTATATTGTAGTCCTGGGTCCCCTCTCAGTGCTCCCCAAGTTTTGTGCCCCTGTCACTAATAGTTCAGGAGCGGTGCCAAGCTGACCAAGATTTCACATAGATGGCAATGGTAAAGATGGGGAGCAGTGCCATGCCAAGCTGACCAATGTTTCCCATAGATGCCAAAGAGCGCTGAAAACTGGACTGGGCAGGAAGGGGGTGAAAGTGCCCTGGATTTAATTGATTAAGGGGTACCCTATGACAGAATTTAAAAAAACAAAATGGCTTGGGTTCCCCCACAAAAATCGACTCCAGACCCTTATACGAGCATGCAGCCTGGCAGATCAGTAGAGGGGGGGGGGGGAAGTGAGCGCCCCCCCCTGAACCATACCAGGCTGCTTGCCTTATGGGGAGGGTGCTTTGGAGTGCCCCCCCCCCAAGTAACTTGTCCCCATGTTGATGGAGACAAGGGCCTCTTCCTGACAACCCTGGGCTGTGGCTGTCGGGGTCTGCGGGTGGGGAGGGGGTTATTGGAAACTGGAAGTCCCCTTTAACAGGAGAGCCCCCAGATCCCCCCCTATGTGAATGGGTATTGCGTACCAATTCACCAAAAATGTGTAAAAAAGTAAAAACCACAAAACACTTCTTTTTTTTTTAAAGGACTTTATTAAAACGAAAAAAGAAAAAAAAAAGAAAAAAAAATAGTGTCCCTCGATTTAAATCCATTTTTAATCACAACGCCCGCTGGACCCGAAAATAGAAAAAAAAAAAATTACAAAATGCTCTGCCTCTTAAGAGGCTACCTAACCGTATGCCCCATCGTCAACTTTGACAGTTCTTTTATAGGCAAGGGGCGGGGCCACCCGGCTATGTCACTTGGTGGCACTGCCCTTTCTGACGTCAGAAGGGGGCGGTTGGTAAAGGTGATGGACTGGCCAAGCATGTCTCCAGACCTAAACCCTATTGAGCATCTGTGGGGCGTCCTCAAATGGAAGGTGGAGGAGCGCAAGGCCTCTAACATCCACCAGCTCTGTGATGTCATCATGGAGGAGTGGAAGAGGACTCCAGTGGCAACCTGTGAAGCTCTGGTGAACTCCATGCCCAAGAGGGTTAAGGCAGTGCTGGAAAATAATGGTGGTCACACAAAATATTGACACTTTGGGCCCAATTTGGACATTGTCACTTAGGGGTGTACTCACTTTTGTTGCCAGCAGTTTAGACATTAATGGCTGTATGTTGAGTTATTTTGAGGGGACAGCAAATTGACACTGTTATACAAGCTGTACACTCACTACTTTACATTGTAGCAAAGTGTCATTTCTTCAGTGTTGTCACATGAAAAGATAGAATAAAATATTTACAAAAATGTGAGGGGTGTACTTACTTTTGTGAGATACTGTATGTTTGGTATGGAGTCGTCCATATTGTGTAATGTTAATCTATACCATCTGGATAAGATCTTGTAATTACGTTCCTGAGCTCTAGTTGTTATGGCGGCTTTGTGAGTGAACACCAATATCTTATCCCAATCTATGTCTTCAGTAAGAGCTAGATCTTTTCCCCATTTAGAGAAGTGTGGCTTTAATGGATAGGGCATGTGTTGGTCCTTCAGATTGGAGAAGTAGAGACGCTTTGCCTATTAGCGCTACCTGCCTGGAACCAAATCCACTCAACAGCACCACGCTACAGCCGTCAACTCTACTGCTCTGCAGCTTCTTTGCAGCGCCACGTTGTGGCCTTTCACGGTACTGCTCTTTTCTGAAATGAATCAGCCCTACAGTGTCCTTATGTGCCCATCAGTGGTACTACTCTACCTGGAACTAAATACAATCTACAGCGCCACACTGTGGCTATGAGCGGTACTGCTCTAAAATAAATTAGCTCTACAATGCCACCATGTGGCAATCAGCAGTACTGCTTCGTCTGGAACTAAATACACTCAACACAGAAACTGCCCAAACAAATTGGAAAAAAAATTAGAAAAAAAAAAACCCAGGTTTGGCTCGGACCTTATTAATTCTGAATAGATTGTCTTAAAAGGGGGAGACTGGCTGGTGTGTCCTAGATTGGAGGGTACGTAGGTTATTAATGATGATCAGCCAGCTATTATATTGCTTATAGCTGTATGAAATTATATGTGAGATTTAGTGTCCATTCACATTGATCCGACTTGTCAGGCGACTTGTCAGCCTGACAAGTCGCGGTCCTCACGCTCCCATTGTGTAGTACAGGAGCGTCACAAGTCGCTCCGACTTAGAAAAAGGGTCTTGTACTACTTCGGGGCGACTTGCATAGACATTCATTTTATGAAGTCCGCGCAAGTCACGCTGCACGCGACTTCACAGGTCGCCCCCTAAGTCAGAGCGACGTAGTGTGAATGGGGGCTTAGAAGGCAAGGCACTGAGTGTGTTATTGTTTTGTTGTTTAGTGTATTTATATTGGACTCTCTCTTGTTTTTGTGATTTAAGAAGGTATTTGGATAATTCATTTCTAGAAGGCTTATAATTATATTGACATTTATTTGTAACCGAGAGATTGGATTGTATGATTGTAGGTATTGGAAAATACATTTCTAAAAACTAATAAAAATAAAAAAAATACACACTATAGTGTCATACTGTGGCAATTAATGGCACCGCTCTACCTGGAAATGAATCCACTAGCACTATTATTATTATTAAGGATTTCTATAGTTTACGCAGCGCTTAACAATATTAGAGGG
Organism: Pelophylax lessonae; assembly: GCF_965119305.1. NCBI lineage: Eukaryota > Metazoa > Chordata > Amphibia > Anura > Ranidae > Pelophylax > Pelophylax lessonae. Next base: position 731,060,269 of record NC_138769.1, on the reverse strand, counting down.
AGACAGTACATTTACAATACAATAAAATACAAGAGGATTAAGAGGGCCCTGCTCAGAAGAGCTTACAATCTAATGGGGTGGGGCAGGTGTTACAAGAGGTTGTAAGAGTAGGGAATGAGCTGATGACAGATTAGTTGGCGGTGTGATAGGCTTCCCTGAAGAGATGAGTTTTACTGCACTATAGCCATCAGTGGTACTGCTCAACTCTCATTGAATAGTTTCTGCAGTGGCAAACTCCGACACCCTGTGGCCATTACCGGTACTGCTCACCTTGGACCCAAGTTAGCTTTCTAATGCCACACTGTGGTCATCAGTGGTACTGCTCAGCCTAGAAATAATTCCAATCTACAGTGACACACCGTAGCCCTCAGCGGTACTGCGTTGTTCAAAGAGGAAGTCATTTTTTCTTTTTTTGTTACCTGAAAGGTAAAAAGGCAAAATGTGCTAGTATGCATCTCCTAAGAACCCAAGACTCCGGCTGTGCTGCAAGCTGGAGCCGCCGGTCACGGCACAGGGCTCTGAAGAAACTAGATGGGCGGCCGTTCCTTTAGGGCGCATGCACTGATTACATCATCGGCGCAGTGTACAGTAAATATCTCCTAAACTGTGCAAGTTTAGGAGATATTTTAGGTACAAAACTCACAAGGGGGTTTTACAACCACTTTAAACTAATCAGTCTGCAGTGCCATCCTGTGCCACATAGTGGCCATCAGCGGTACTGCTCCGCCTGAAGCTAAATCTACTATACAGCGCCATATAGCGGCCATCAGCGGTACTGCTCTTCCTGGAACTAAATTGTCTCTGCTGCGCCACCACGTGGTCATTACCAGTACTGCTCTGCTTGGAACTGAATTAGACCTGCAGTGCTTCCCTGTGGCCATTTAGCACTACTCGGCTTGGAACTGTATAGGCTCTGTATGTGCCACCCTGTGGTCATCACTGGTACTTCTTTGTCTGGAAGTGAATTGCCTCTTCAGTGCCACCCAGGGGCGTACCTAGAGCATTTGGCACCCGGGGCGGATCCTATATCTGGCACCCCCCTCCCAGGCGACGAACTGCCCATTGACGTGTCACTTGTAAAATGTATGGAGACCCCCCTTTTACATTACACAGCCCCCGTTCCCCTGGACCCCTTTACATTACACAGCCCCCTTACCCCTGGACCCCTTTACATTACACAGCGCCCGTACCCCTTTACATTACACAGCCCCCCATTGGAACCCTTTACATTACACAGCCCCCATCCCCCCATGGAACCCTTTACATTACACAGCTCCCACCCCCCCCATGGAACCCTTTACATTACACAGCCCCCCAATAGAACCCATTACATTACACAGCCCCCCAATATAACCCCTTTACAATACAAAGCCCCCACTAATAGAACCCCTCTACAATAAATCCCCCCATAGAACCCCTATACAATACAAAGCCCCCCCCCATAGAACCCCTATACAATACAAAGCCACCAACCCAAAAAAGAACCCCTTTACAATACAAAGCCACCCTCCCCAGGAGAACCCCTTTACAATACAAAGCCACCCTCCCCAGAAGAACCCCTTTACAATACAAAGCCACCCCCCAAAGAACCCCTTTACAATACAAAGCCCCCCCCAAAGAACCCCTTTACAATACAAAGCCCCCCCCCCCTCCAAAGAACCCCTTTACAAAACAAAGCCCCCCCCTCCAAAGAACCCCTTTACAATACAAAGCCCCCCCCCCAAAATAACCCCTTTACAATACAAAGCCCCCCCCCCTCCAAAGAACCCTTTACAATACAAAGCCACCCCCCTCCAAAGAACCCCTTTACAATACAAAGCCCCCCCTCCAAAGAACCCCTTTACAATACAACCCCCGCCCCCCCTACCTTTTTAGGAGGAGAGCGAAGGAGGAGGAACTGTTTAAAGCAGAGGATGTGAGAGAGACTCACTGTCACTCACGAGCCCTGAATACACAGCGGTCGGCGCCTCGGCGGGAACTGCAGAAGTTAACTGTGCTAGTTAATGAGCAGGTGATTGGTTGATAGGCGGTCCTAGCAACCAATCGCCTTCTCATTAAGCAGCACAGTTAACTCCGGCAGCGCCCGCCGATCGCTGTGTATTCAGGGCTTGGGAGTGACAGTGAGTCTCTCTCACATCCTCTGCTTTAAACAGTTCCTCCTCCTCCGCGGCGGAAGCAGTCTGGCGGCCGGCCCCCGGGTGTCACTCTGGTCTTCCCTGACACCCCCCTAATGTGTGGCACCCGGGGCGGACCGCCCCCCGACCCCCCCTATTTGTACGCCACTGGTGCCACCCTTCCAGTATTGCTCTGGTCACACTTTGGCATACTTGCCAACTGTCCCTTTTTTCCTAGGACAGTCCCTGCAAATAGGAGCCTGTCCCAGGTAATTTATATCGTCCCTGGAAGCGCCTGTTAATCGGGCTGCCCATAAATGTTACGCAGATGTATTGCAGCTGAATGGGAGACTTATTCCAACTCTGCTACTTTGGCCTTAAATTTGAAATTCCCATTCTTAATTTCCTGTAATTCCCTCTATATTGAGTAGACTCTATAATCTGATAAGTAGGGGAGATTAATTATGCAGAGAGGGTGGAGCTTCAGGGAACTGGGTGTGGTAATTGATAGCTGTGCTACAAAGTGTCCCTGGAAATTTTTTTTAAATGTTGGCAGCTATGCTTTGGTCGTCCACGGTATTGGTCGGCCTGAAAAATGAATTAGTTCTGCAGTACCACCATTTGGCTCTGTCTAGAACTAAATCCACTCTGCAGCGCCACACTTTGGTCATTACCGATACTACTCTTCCCTGTAACCAAATCCGTTATGCAGTGCCACCCTGTGGCCATTAGCGGTATGGCTCTGCCGGGAACTATTTAGTGCACTCTACAGCAGCACACTGTAACCATCAGCGGTACTGCTCTGACTGGTACTTGAATCGGTTCTGCAGTGCCACCCTGTGGTCATTACCGGTACTGCTCTGCCTAGAAGTGAATCAGCCGTGCCAGTGCCACCCTGTGGCCATTACCTGTAGTGCACTGCTCTAAACTTTATTACATCTGCAGTGCTACACGTGGGCCATTTGCGGTTTTGCTCTACTCTGAAATAATGCAGTTCTGCAGTGCCACCCTGTGGTCATCAGCGATAATAATCAGCTGCCAGGATCACAAGCCAAATGTTTTCACTCTCTGACATTTGTATTGTCATTTCCAGTGGTACTTCACTTTTTTGTTGCGAAGACTAAATTTTCCTCTACAATCTTAAGAGTTTTTTAACCACTTGTCTGGGGCAATTTTTACATACTTGTGAAACCCATCATTTTTGGATTTTTTATATTATATATATATATATAATCAAAGAAAAACAATAGACGATCACACAAACAAGGATGCCCTCCAGCAACAATGGATCCCCCACCAGCAATAATAATAGACCTCCCCAGCAACAATATGTAGCCATGCAAAATACATTTTCCTCCAGGAGCAATAGATCCCCAGCAGCCAGAATCAATTGACCCTCCAGGACACCCCCAGCACCCCTTACCATTGCATACATTCAGTGCTGGAGGTACCGGAACTATGTTCTCCTGCAAAAACAGTATATATATATATATATATATATTATACACACACATACACACACACATACACACACACACACACACGCACACAGAGACCCTGGAGAATGAAATGGTGGCTGTTGCAATTTTGTTTGTCAACTTATATTTGCACAGCCATTTATCAAATGCCAATTTTCAGTAAAAACAATGCACTAAAACGAAATTTAGTACACAATATCATATCCAAATAGTTTTATTTTTATGTAAAGCAACTTTGAGAACAAGACCACTTGTGATAGCTTTAGGCAGTAAAAGGTACTCTTCATGGAGAGATCAGGGGTCTATTAGATCCCTGATCCTTCCTCTGCCCTCCAAGCAGGCATCCGATCAAACTGAGATCTGTTTGATCAGCTGCTTCCCTGGATGTACTGGCCAGCAAATGACAGTTCTGAACGTGGAAGGCAAAATCCTCCTCACTTCTGAGATTATTCGTCTCAGAAAAGATTGAGGGTTCCTCTATTTCCTCTGTTGGCCCAACCACTTGCAGCGTTCCTGGGCTCCTTGGTGGAACGAGAGAGCCTGGGAATTGAAGCAGGAGGGAGCAGCCCTGTAAAAGCTATCAGGCTGTAAAGCCACTTGGATCACTTTTACTGGAAAGTATATTGCCGATTTTAACAAAATGGTACCAGGATTATGGCTGCAGCTGCATAGTCCATCTCAGGTGCTAGAAAGAGAGAGTTACTATGTTCCTATGTAACAATGGGTGGCTAATAGAATGGACTGTTATGAGTTAAGAACACACACACATATACATATATATATATATATATATATATATATATATTAGTATTCAAGTTAAGTGTATGTGCAACATGCTCAGTAATGTGTCTGTATAACATATGTATGTATTTATTATATCTCACAAAGATTAAATGTGATTCCTCTGTCAATACCTTCATCTGCTTTTTTTTTTTCTCCAGAAGGATGGCATCATCTTTGTTCAGCCATCATCCAGGATCACCATCTACCTCTTGAACTAAGTTTCCAATTTAGAGTCATGTAAATCAGGCTGTTAGTCCAGTTCAAAATTCTGGAATACAGCATCCTCACTTTCTCCAACCTGCATACACTGCAAAAGCTTTAGAGCTTGTGCACATGGACACTTACCTGCTCGTGTGTGCTGAGGCTTAAAAACCCAAGTTGGGTGAATGGCTGTACATGGATGTGCTCGGGTAAATGTTGATGGCTTCCGCATCGGCATTTATCCACGGAGCGTGCATGTATGGCACCTCTCCCCAGATGCACCACGTTTGCATTTGGGAAGTAGCATGTTGGACTTTCCAGGTAACAGAAGGCGCTAAGGATGTTACACCTCAGCACACAGAAGCTGGGTATGTGCATGAGGCCTAAGAGGTATTATTAAAGCCTAACTCCAGCCAATTTTACTTTCTAATTACGGATAGAGGAAAGATGCTCTAACTGTTTTTTTTGTTAGGTTTCTAGTTCTGACTGTGACCCCATTGGGAAGAATTTATCTTACTTCCTGTCCCAGTGACACCTATGCAAGGAACAGGGGGAACAGGACAGGAAGGCAAAGACAGAAATACTGTAGAAACATTGTCAGACGTTTTAGTCCTTCCCCACTCTACTACAAATGGGTTATTTGTCCCCATTGGAGAGATTTCCAATCACTCCCTGTCCTTTATAGAAAGTCAACTCTTCCAAAAAGCAACACAGACAGCAATAATCAGGCCATGTCTGCTACATCAGAGATCAGACACAAATGCATTTTATAATGGTTCATACTTGCAGTGTAGTTCAGTTCAGGAGTGACACTGGATTTGGATTGGAGATCAGGAGAATGGAGAACAAGTCACCTTATAGCAGGGGTGGGGAACCTTTTTTCTACCAAGGCCATTTGGGTATTTATAAAATCATTCGGGGGCCGTACAAAATTATCAACTTAAAAATGTGCCTGTTATATTTGGTCAAACATTTAATTAATTTAATTAACTCACCCCTAATGGGATGGCTGCAACTGCTCCTCTTTGGTGAGGTGTGTGATGTTAGCTGGTATTGATGATGATGCTACTCGCAACTGGTTTTCCAGGTTTGCATCGGTCAGTCTGGAGCGCAGTCGACTTTGTGGTGGTAAGTTTTGAAAAGAACTGCTGGCGGGTAATGCTGGTGGTTATAGCTGGCTGGTACTGCTGGTGGGTACAGCTGGCTGGTACTGCTGTGGGTACTGCTGTCTCAGGCTGGTACTGCCTTGGGTACTGCTGTTTGAGTCTGGTACTGCTGGCTGGTACTGTGCTGTGGGTACTGCTGGCTGGTACTGCTGACTAGTACTGCTGGCTGGTATGGCTGGCTCAGGCTGGTACTGCTGTGGGTACTGCTGGCTGGTACTGCTGTGGGTACTACTGGCTCAGGCTGGTACTGCTGGCTCTGTGCTGTAGGTACTGCTGGCTGGTACTGTTGTGGGTACTGCTGGCTCTGGCTGGTACTGCTGTGGGTACTACTGGTTCTTCTGTGGGTTCTGCTGGCTCTGGCTGGTACTGCTGTGGGTACTGCTGGTTCTTCTGTGGGTTCTGCTGGCTCTGGCTGGTACTGCTGTGGGTACTGCTGGTTCTGCCTGGTACTGCTGGTTCTGGCTGGTACTACTGTGGGTACTGCTGGTTCTGGCTTGTACTGCTGTGAGTACTGCTGGCTCTGGCTGGTACTGCTGGTCCTGGCTGGTACTGCAGTGAGTACTGCTGGCTCTGGCTGGTACTGCTGTGAGTACTGCTGGCTCTGGCTGGTACTGCTGGCTCTGGCTGGTATTACTGGTTCTGGCTGGTACTGCTGGCTCTGGCTGGTACTGCTGGCTCTGGCTGGTACTGCTGTGAGTACTGCTGGCTCTGGCTGGTACTGCTGTGTGTGCTGCTGGCGGGAAATGCTGGCTAGCAGCGGCGCCGTGCTGGAGGAAGAGGCGATGTTTCCTGTATTGGTCACAGACGGAGTGCATTTGATATCACTCCGCCTGTGACTCACTCAGACTGTCAGAACGGAGCGGGAACTATACAGGAAGCATTGGCTCCGTTCTGCCAGATCAGCTGAGAGACACAGACTCGGAGGGCCGGACCAAATGACTTTGAGGGCCGCATACTGCCCCCGGGCCATAGGTTCCCAAACCCCTGCCTTATAGGGACCCCCGAATGACATTGAGTTGGGATTGCGGAACAGGACTAGTGTAGACCCGTCTCCAGGCTCTAGATTAGGACTAGAGATCAGGAGTATTCAGAACCTGACCTGGACTCCCAAATGACACTGGATTAGGACTGGGGATCAGGACAAGCGTGGACAAGATTCCTGGTCCTGGAGTGACACTGGATTAGGGCTGGGGATCAGGAGAAATGTGGACCAATCTCCTGATTCTGAACAGAGACGGCGCTTAGACTGAAGAGAGCAGGACAAATATGGATCGGTCTCCTGGATCTGGAGTGACTCTGGATTAGGACAGAGGAACAGAAGTGTGGACCAGTTTCCTAGATGAAGACTCACACTGGATTAAGATTTGGAGTTAGTGTGGACCAGTCTCTTGGATGTGGAATACGTAGTAATACTGAATTAGGAGAGGCTTGGGCCAGGGCCAATCTCCTGCATCGGAAGGGACACTGGAATAAGACTGGGGTTTAGGAGACATGCAGACTAGTCTTCTGTCTCTGGACTCCAGAGGGACATTAAATTAGTATTGGAGATCAACAGAAGTCTGGACTGGTCTACCTGGATTTGAAGTGAGACTGGATTAGAACTGGGTATTATGAGAAGTATAGACTGGTCTCCTGGATCTGGAGTAAGACTGATTTAGAACTGGTGAGTGGGAGAAGTGTGGGCAGGTCTCCTGGATATGCAGTAATACTGGATTAGAAATGGGAAATGGAAGGAGTCCAGACCGGTCTCCTGGATCTGGAATGACACTGAATTAGGATTAAAGATTAGAAGAAGTGTGGTTCATCCCCCTGGCTTTGGAGTGAGACTGGAATAGGGCTAGGTATTAGGATAAGTGCAGACCAGTTTACTGGATCTGGGGTGGGTCTGGATAAAGAACAGGGAATGGGAGAAATGTGGACCAGTCTCCTAGATCTGGAATGACACTATATTAGGACTGTGCATCAGAAGAAGTAAGAATTGGCATCTGGAGTGGTTCTGGATTAAGACTGGCAAATAGAAGAATTGTAGACCAGTGCTCTGGATCTGAAGTGACACTGAATTAGGACTGGGCATCAGGACCTGCATGGAACTCATAGTTGCCAACATTTGAAAAAAATTTCCAGGGACACTTTGCAGCACAGCTATCAATTACATACCACACCCACTTCCCTAAAGCTCCGCCCACTCCACCTAATTAATCTCCGCCTACTTATCATCAGATTATAGGGTCTACTCATTAAAGAGAGAATTACAGGAAATTGAAAAGGGAATTTCAAACTTAAGGCCAAAGTAGCAGAGTTGGAATAATTCTCCCATTCAGCTGCACTACTTCTGCCTAAAGATTAAAATTCCCATTACAATTCCCTGCAATTCTAATGTGTCAAATGTGCTCGGGTGTGACCATACAAAAAATGTAAATATAAATAAAGTGCAAAGTGTAAATAAGTACATTGCCGGGACAATGTAAATTACCCGGGACAGGCTCCTATTTGCCGGGACTGTCCCGGCAAAAACGGGACAGTTGGCAAGTATGGGACCTGTCTCCTGGATCTGGAGTGATAATGGATTTGACCTAATTATCAGGACAAGTGAGGACTGGCCTCTTGGATCTGAAAATAGACTGGATTGGGACTGGGGATCATAAGGAGTACAGACCGGTCTCCCGGGTGTGAAGTTATATTGGATTAGGACAGGGGAAGAGGAGAAGTGTGGAACAGTTGTCTGGATCTGGAGTTGCACTGGATAGGGCTGAGGATCAGGAAAAATGCAGACCAGTCTCCTGAATCGGGAGTAATACTAGATTGGAATTGAGGATTAGGAGGTGTGTAGACCAATCTCTTGGATCTAGAGTGACATAAGATTAGGATTGAGGATCAGGAGTTGTGTGTGTGGGCGAGGTCATCTCCACCCTAAAAGTGTGGGTATCTTTTAAACGGAATGTGTGCATCAATGCCCGGGACCAGGCGGAGAATGAAGTCATGTGAAAGTCCAACATTCAGGCAGCTCCCCCAATCAGCCATCACACTGTGTGTAGTAAAATGCAGAATTCATCTGAAAAGTGCTGTGCCACGTCACTACATACTGCAGAGGCGTAACTAGAACCTTCAGGGCCCTGATGTAAGAAACCATGAAGGGCCCCCCAGACCCCTGGCCGGGGCCCTTACCTTCAAGCCCAGGGCTCTTCCCACTAATCCTGGGGCTCTTTACACTCGTTGCATGGCCTTTTATAACGGTCCCGCAGCAGGATTCTTTCACAAGTTCTGCAGTGGGCCCCCTTCCTGCAATCTTGGGGCCTCCCCACAGTGGTGCAATGCCAGGGTCCGGTTGCAAGTGTGACCTTTGCGATCCTGGAAGTTCACCCACTGGTTTGCTACCGGGCCCCCTGGAGCATGGGGCCCGGTAGCGATTGCAACCCCTGCAACCCCTGTAGTTACGCCCCTGACATACTGCGACTTGTATGTTGCATCAGGAGGGACGCCCTCTCCACTAATCCGGCGTACCTCCTTTACCTCACTCCCAGTAACAGAATGGGGTCCCACTGTGAACATATCGCAGACCTCATGCATGCACTTCTTACCTCTTTCAGTTCCATACCTATGTGACCAGGTCATGGATCTCCGTAATGCAGGTTTGGTTCTGGTTGCTATTGGAGGGAGGAAGCCAGAACCTCAACCCCCTCGCTACCGGAGGACCCATCACCTTTACCCAGTAACACACCGAACAACTGGTTGTCTTGTGTCTCAGACTAGTGCTTGGTTACTCATAGCAACCACACTGCTTCCTTCTTGTCTTGCCAAGTTAACCCTATTGCAGTAGCTGAGCTTCATATCTCTTTGTGTTCTACAGACCCTGGTTCTTTTTATACACCAGAACCAACATGCATCTCTTTCAATCACTTCAGTTCAGACCAGTTGATACAACTTTACTTAAGAGTCATTCAGTAATACCATTCAATGTGAACAGGGTTCATTTCTTAAACCGAACTATGACGGAATTGATGTCTAGGCATACCTCTGCAAGGTAGTTGTCCATTACAGCTGTTCTCCAGGACCCTGGTGCCACCACCTCCTCCTCCACATGATTCACAGCATGTCTTGCCCCAAGAGCTTACAAAAAGCCAGCGAGAGCCCCCAAACCCAGCCTTCTCCCATATTTATATTACTGGTGAGTAGAGTAGGCTGAATCCAAAAGGCCTGGGAATTGAGCGCCCACACTGAACTTCCTCCCCTCAGCCTAGGCAAACCTCTAACTAACTAGAGCAGCAATAAACAGCCTGTCTGCATGTGGACAAATCTCCTGGATCTGGAGTGACACTAGATTAGGGCTGAAGATCAGGAGGTGTGGGAACTGGTATCCTGGATCTGGAGTGACACTAGATTGGGACTGTGCGTCAGGATAAATATGGACTGGTCTCCTGGATCTGGAAAACAATGGGATAAGATCTGAGGAACCAGTCTCCTGGATCTGGAGTGACACTAGATTAGGGCTGAAGATCAGGAGGTGTGGGAACTGGTATCCTGGATCTGGAGTGACACTGGATTGGGACTGTGCATCAGGATAAATATGGACTGGTCTCCTGGATCTGGAAAACAATGGGATAAGATCTGAGGAACCAGTCTCCTGCATCTGGAGTGACACTAGATTAGGGCTGAAGATCAGGAGGTGTGGGAACTGGTATCCTGGATCTGGAGTGACACTGGATTGGGACTGTGCATCAGGATAAATATGGACTGGTCTCCTGGATCTGGAAAACAATGGGATAATATCTGAGGAACCAGTCTCCTGGATCTGGAGTGACACTAGATTAGGGCTGAAGATCAGGAAGTGTGGGAACTGGTATCTGGATCTGGAGTGACACTGGGTTGGGACTGTGCATCAGGATAAATATGGACTGGTCTCCTGGATCTGGAAAACAATGGGATAAGATCTGAGAAACCAGTCTCCTGGATCTGGAGTGACACTAGATTAGGGCTGAAGATCAGGAAGTGTGGGAACTGGTATCTGGATCTGGAGTGACACTGGGTTAGGACTGTGCATCAGGATAAATATGGACTGGTCTCCTGGATCTGGAAAACAATGGGATAAGATCTGAGAAACCAGTCTCCTGGATCTGGAGTGACACTAGATTAGGGCTGAAGATCAGGAGGTGTGGGAACTGGTATCCTGGATCTGGAGTGACACTGGATTGGGACTGTGCATCAGGATAAATATGGACTGGTCTCCTGGATCTGGAAAACAATGGGATAAGATCTGAAGAACCAGTCTCCTGGATCTGGAGTGACACTAGATTAGGGCTGAAGATCAGGAGGTGTGGGAACTGGTATCTTGGATCTGGAATGACACTGGGTTGGGACTGTGCATCAGGATAAATATGGACTGGTCTCCTGGATCTGGAAAACAATGGGATAAGATCTGAGGAACCAGTCTTCTGGATCTGGAGTGACAATAGATTAGAGCTGAAGATCAGGAGGTGTGGGAACTGGTATCCTGGATCTGGAGTGACACTGGATTGGGACTGTGCATCAGGATAAATATGGACTGGTGTCCTGGATCTGGAAAACAATGGGATAAGATCTGAGGAACCAGTCTCCTGGATCTGGAGTGACACTTCATTAGGACTATAATGGAACAGAACAAGTGGACTGGTCTCCTGGCTCTGGAAAACAACAGAATAAGATCTGAGGAACCAGTCTCCTGGATCTGGAGTGACACTTAATCATGACTGTGGATCATGAGTTATATTGACCAGTCTCCTGGAGTAATACTGGACTACGATTAAGGATCAGGAGGTGTGTGGACCAGTCTCCTGGATCTGGGGTGACACTGGATAAGGACTGTAGATTAGGATAAGTATGGACTGATCTCTTAGATCTGGCATGACACTGAATTAGGGCTGTAGATCAGGATACGTATGTGCGGGTCCCCTGGATCTGGAGTGACACTGGTTTAGGAGGTGTGTGAATTAGGGTTGCCAACTAATCCCTTTAAACCAGGACACATATTAATTATACAGGTTCTGAGGCTGATATAATGCAGATAAGGCACTAAGTGAGTTTAATTACCACCTTAATCAGCCACAGAACTGTGTAATTAATGTGTGTCCTGGTTTAAAGCGATGAGGTGGCAACTCTAGTGTGAATCGCTCTCCTGGATCTGGAGTGACACTGGATTAGGGCTGTAGATCAGTCTCCTGGATCTGGAGTGACACTGGATTAGGGCTATAGATCAGTCTCCTGGATCTGGTATAACACTGGATTAGGGCTGTAGATCAGTCTCCTGGATCTGGTATAACACTGGATTAGGGCTGTAGATCAGTCTCCTGGATCTGGAGTGACACTGGATTAGGGCTGTAGATCAGTCTCCTGGATCTGGAGTGACACTGGATTAGGGCTGTAGATCAGTCTCCTGGATCTGGAGTGACACTGGATTAGGAGTGTGGATCCTGGATCTGGGTTTCCTGCCATTTAAAGTTGAGTTTTGGGTCAGGACAGATCTAGAAGTCTGAGCAGGTTTACATGGACAATGAGGAGTCCTTGTGATGAAGGTGAGTCCTGGATGTTCTCGGAGGGTGGGATAAAACTCTGGCATTAAGAAAACTGCAGAATCTACAAACACCTGAGATCTGTGTGAGGCTCCTGGGCCTCATGTCTCTCTAAACGAGGTGGATGTTTCTGTCCAGGATTAGCCATTCAGTCCCATCTTCCTACAGGTGAAGGTCTTTTGGAGTTGCAGGAGGTCTTGGTGCAGGTTTTAGGTGCCCCAATATATTTATTTATTTATAACATCAGGAAATGTTTCATTTTGGTTTTCTTCTTAGATTGCATGATCTGGATGTAATGGATGTGATTCGCTGTTTTATCTACAATTCTCACTATGGTTAGTTACAACTCAGTGCCTGACGTGGAGGAATTTGTAGCAGCGGCTCCTTGATGGGGGGTCATTTTCTATTGTTTCAGCAGTTTGTGTTTATGATCCCATCAGCATGCCTGGAACTCTGGAAATAATCAGCTGTCTGAGGCTCAGGTTGGGCCACCTGGTTGAATCTGGGGGGGACCCAGGTTGGGCCACTTGGGTGAATCTGGGGGGGGGGGGGGGAGAACCAGGTTGGGCCACTTGGGTGAATCTGGGGGGGGGACCAGGTTGGGCCACTACGGTGAATCTGGGGGGGGGGGGGGGGACACCAGGTTGGGCCACTTGGGTGAATCGGGGGGGGGGGGAGAACTAGGTTGGGCCACTTGGGTGAATCTGGGGGGGACCAGGTTGGGCCACTTGGGTGAATCTGGGGGGGGGGGGACCAGGTTGGGCCACTTGAGTGAATCTGGGGGGGGACCAGGTTGGGCCACTTGGGTGAATCTGGGGGGGGGGGGACCAGGTTGGGCCACTTGGGTGAATCTGGGTCGGGGGGGACCCAGGTTGGGCCACCTGGGTGAGATCTATGCATGTGCGTAGATGTGCATTTGTTGTAGCGATAGGCAGGTGCATTGTCATGCGCCAGTGTGTGTTTTTTTTTTTTTTTTTTTTTTTTTTTTAAATGTGTTTTTTTGAGTTAAGGATTTGCTCTGGAGAAAGTTAACAGCCAATGGACCAAGGCTTGTTAATACCCATTGGCAACATATTCAAATGCACCTTAGATGTGTTTTTAGGGCCAGTTCACACCATAGAAACGCAGTCCAGATGCTTCTGCATGCGTTTCTTTGATGGGTTCCAATGTTTGTTTTTTTTTTTTTTTTTTTCATCACCTTAAAGGCCAGTTTACACAATAGAAACGCAATCCGGATGCGTTCTGGATGCTTTTTGCATGCATGTTTTTAATGCATTTTTTTTTTTTTCCTTTTTTTTTTTCCTTTTTTTTTTTTTTTTTTTTTTTTTTTTTTTCTCCACTTTTTTTTTTTTCACCCTAAATATTGATGCATTTTACCACGTTAAAGTCTAGTTCAGTGCAAAGAAAATGCAGCATGTCTGACTTTTCTTCTGGAACTGACCCGACATTCCATGCGTTTTTGATGCAGAAAAAATGTACTGGACTGCATGTGGTGTGAAGTGGCCCAAAATAAGGATGTGTGTTTAGGTGCGTTCACACCACACTGCATGGGGTGGGAATTGGCCCTAAGGCTCCATTCACACTTGGCCGTTTTTGAGCGTTTGTCAGCTCCAAAAAGGTTCCAAAACGCCCAACAAGTAAAACCCCATTCATTTAAATGGCCCCTGTTCACATCTGAGCGTTTTAACGCCTGAAGCAAAACGCCTGTAGCTGAGAAAAGTACATGAGCTGCTTTTTGGGCTGATTACCAGCGTTTTTGATAGATGTCAATGCCTGCCTCCAAAAAACGTCTGAAAATCGTGGTAAAAAAACGCGCGAAAACGCTACGCCCAAGTGTGAATGCAGCCTTAAAGTATAACTAAAGGCAACCCCCCCCCCTTTTTTTTGTTTATTTTAGTTTTGGATAGAGCAGAGAAGGATTAGAACCCCTTTCAGCTTTTATTGCTGCCTGTGTCCCCATTAGGGAGATTCACCCTCTCTATTTGTCCTGTTTACCATTATCACTGAAAGTAAAAGAAAATCCAAAATTTTGGGTTGTCCCCAGAATGGTAATAGAGGTGAAATCTTCCAATGGGGACACTAGTTCTGGTGACTTGGGGGTCCCCAAGAAATTCCCTTGATTTGCAGGGATTTCCTCTCACTTCCTGTTTGGCTATGGGACAGGAAGTGAAGGGAAATCTCTGCAATGGGACACAGATGGTAAAAAAAGAACCTTACAGCGGTTCTAACCCTCCCATTCTCTATTCAAAATGGGGGGGGGGGGGGAAGTTTTCCTATAGTTCTAATTGAATGCCTTGCCATTTGCTTCTTTTGACCTCCCAGTACAGTAAGGCTGGGTTCACACTGGGTGTCCCCGCATCCAATTTGCATGACAAGAGAGTGTAGCCGGCTCTCAATGGGGCCGGTTCACACATTACCGTGGCGGCTGCGGAGCGGATTGCACAGGCGTCCTGTGCGTCTTTGGCTCTGTTTCAGGTTCGAATTTAAGAAAAAAAAAAAAAGTTGGGCCTGGTTTGTCCCTGAAACGGAGAACAGGGACGCATTGGACCCTTGCTGTGGGACATATCCGTATTAGGTGTGACCCCGGTCTTAAATGATGGGAACAGGTAAGGAACCTGGACACATACATTAAAGCATAACAGTGTAAATGGGTCCTCCAAACATTCATGTCTTCAGCTATCTCCCAGGTCTAGGTCTGTTTAGCTGCTCCCAGACATCACAGCCATGTCTAGGATCTGTTTGAGAAGTTTGTCACAGGATCACCTTCATGAAGGGATTCTTTACAGTAAGAGCAGTAAAGCTGTGCAATGCTTCATCATAGGAAGGTGTAACCAATAATGGAATTAATAAAAGCACCATGAACTTAAAGAAAGAAATGGGAACTTCAAAATGTTGCCGTCGTCACCAAAACGGGAGGAAATCTTCCAATGGGGATACCTGTTCCGGTAACAACTCTTATAGGGCTTGTTCATGTGCCTCCCCCTCTGACAAGCAATGTGTGGTGAATCACTTTTTAGAGGGCGTTTGACAGGTGGTTAGGAGGGGATATGTCACCTCCTCACTGCCTGTTTTAACCCTGAAAATGCAGACTCATTCATAGAATAGGGCCGCTCTGCGGTTGCAGCATGCTGGGTGAGCATTTGTCAGGGTTAAAACCAGGGCTTTTTTTCAGCGGGAACGCAGTTCCGGCACCTCCAGCACTGAATGTATGTAATAGCAAGGGATGTGCCGGGTGGTCCATTGATGCTGGGGGATCTATTGTTACTGGTAGGGATTTGTTTTTGTGTCAGTGTCTATTGTTGCTGGAGGGGGATAAATTGTTGCTGAGTGGGAGAAGGGTGTCTTATGTTGCTGGTAGGGATCTACTATTGAGGGAGAGGGCTATTGTTGCTCTATGCTGGAAAGTCTATTGATGCTGGCTGCCAGGAGATATGTTGTTGCTGGGGTGGATCTTTTGTTTCTGGGGATAGTATTTTGTTGTGGACAGTCCATTGTTGCGGTGTAAGGGGGGGGGGGGGGAGTCTATTGTTGTGTGGGAGATCTGTTGTTGCTTAGGGGGAACTATTGTTGGGGTAGGGTCTATTGTTGATGGGGATGGTCCATTGTTGTGGGGAATCTGTTGTTGCTTGGGGGGACCTATTATTATTATTGTGGTAGGGTCAATTGTTGCTGGCTCCAGGGGATATATTTTACTGCTTTTCTTGTTATTGGGCAATCTATTGGTAACACCCCATCCTACTTGAATGGTGACCCAGATTGTGGTAAAATCCTGACAGAGGTTCGAACCCTTCCTTCATTTCTTTTCAAGATCAAGAAACTTGCCATAAGGGGAATGAGAGGCTTGATTGTGAAAATGCAGGTTTCCTGGCTCTAGTCATGTCTTTGACCAAAAACACGTGTAGCGATAAGGGGTTCTGTGTTTTTCTCTGCAGGAGGGTGGTTCTGGGTTGGTGACTTAGAAATACTCGGGCATCAGCCCCAGCCAGGTCTCATGTGTGATGCATTTTATTGCAATCTGTAACTTGTTGGGCAATCCTGAAGGAAGACAAAGTTTCCCCCTTACACCCATTGACACTTGTGCAGACTTTGGACATCAGTCACATGACAACCTGTACCCCATCTTTTCCAATGATGGCCATTCATATATGTGCGACTTAAAGTTGCAGCGACTTCAAAGTAGTAAGGGGGGGGGGGGGGAGTCTATTGTTGTGTGGGAGATCTGTTGTTGCTTAGGGGGAACTATTGTTGGGGTAGGGTCTATTGTTGATGGGGATGGTCCATTGTTGTGGGGAATCTGTTGTTGCTTGGGGGGACCTATTATTATTGTTGGGGTAGGGTCTATTGTTGCTGGGGATGGTATTATGCTGTGGACGGTCCATTGTTGCTGTGTAAGGGGGGGGGGTCTATTGTTGTGTGGGGGACATTATTATTATTATTATTATTATTATTATTATTATTATTATTATGGTAGGGTCAATTGTTGCTGGCTCCAGGGGATATATTTTACTGCTTTTCTTGTTATTGGGCAATCTATTGGGTAGGGGGTGGAACCAATTGACGGTGCTCAGAGGGTGGGTAGGGGGTGTTACCAAGGGACGGTGCTCAGAGGGTGGGTAGGGGGTGGAACCAAGTGACGGTGCTCAGTGGGTGGGTAGGGGGTGGAACCAAGGGACGGTGTTTAGAGGGTGGATATGGGGTGGAACGATGAATGCATCCACAACATCTAATGATTCGTAAGCTGCAAAATATCACGTTTGTTATTGGGCTTATATATTCTTTAACCATTTCTGGACCGGAAGGATTTGCCCCCTTTTTTTGTGAATTGCGCTGTCATGCGACACTGTAATCACATAAAATTGATGTTCTTTTTTTTCCCACAAATAGAGCTTTCTTTTGGTGGTATTTGATCCCCTGTGCAATTTTTATTCATTTATTTTATTTGCGCTATAAACAAAAAAAAGAGTGACAATTCTGAAAAAAAAAACAAAAAAAACAATATTTTTCACATTCTGCTATATAACATTCCTAAAAAAAAAAAAAATGTAAAAATCCAAAATTTTCATCCTTCTAGGCCAATTTGTTTCCTGCTACATATTTTTGGTAAAAAAATTCCAATAAGTGTATATTGATTGGTTTGTGCAAAAGTTATCGCGTCTACAAACTACGAAAAAGATTTATGTCATTTTTATTTATCTATATTTTATTTTTTATTTTTTTTTTACTAGTAATGGTGGCAATCTGCAATTTTTAGTGGGACTGCAACATTGCGGCGGACAGATCAGACCCCTAACTGACATTTTTGGCGGACCAGTGACTTTACTACAGTAATCACTGCTAAAAATATGCACTGTTACTGTAATAACACTGGCAGGGAAGGGGTGAACACAGTGGTGATCAGTTTAAGTGTGAGCCTTTTCTAACTGTATGGGGGAGAGACTTGTGGAATGACCATAGAGACCTGTGTTCCTATATAGAAGGATCACAGGCGCTCTGTGATCATTTCAGAGAGAAGAACGGTTTGCTGTGTTTACAACATCCGACCTTTCTTCTCTCTCAGCGGGGAGCGTTCGCAGGTGTCAGGCGGTCGCCGTCCTACCCCCCCCCCCCCGCCCCAGCACCATACGCGTGACCGAAGTAGGGCTATGTTGTTTAGTGCAGCCGAGCCAGCCAGCCACAGTAAATCTGCTGCGGGCAGGCGGTCGGCAAGTGGTTAAGTTCCCCTCACCTTAAAGTAGAACTACAGGCAAAGCTTTTCCATTTTTAATAAGGGAGGGTTATAACCTCTGTCAGTGTGTGTGTGTGTGTGTGTGTGTGTGTGTGTGTGTGTATATATATATATATATTTATTAGTGGAGGTTCTAATCCTCCACTCTATCCCAAGACTACAAAATATGTTTTGCCTTTAGTCCTACTTGAATGGTGACCCAGATTGTGGTAAAATCCTGACAAAGGTTCTAACCCTTCCTTCATTTCTTTTCAAAATCAAGAAACTTGCCATAAGAGGAATGAGAGGCTTGATTGTGAAAATGCAGGTTTCCTGGCTCTAGTCATGTCTTTGACCAAAAACACGTGTAGCGATAAGGGGTTCTGTGTTTTTCTCTGCAGGAGGGTGGTTCTGGGTTGGTGACTTAGAAATACTCGGACATCAGCCCCAGCCAGGTCTCATGTGTGATGCATTTTATTGCATTCTGTAACTTGTTGGGCAATCCTGAAGGAAGACAAAGTTTCCCCCTTACACCCATTGACACTTGTGCAGACTTTGGACATCAGTCACATGACAACCTGTACCCCATCTTTTCCAATGATGGCCATTCATATATGTGCGACTTAAAATTGCAGCGACTTCAAAGTAGTTTGAGTAATACTATGGTCCAACTTTCACGCAACTTGAGGACCATAGACTTCAATGTTAACCCTCAAAAGTTTCATGAAAGTCGTACCTGAAAGTTTTACATGCAACAGTGGGTACGACTTTGCAAAGGGACAATTCACATCCAAGTCACACCCATCCAAAGTTGCGTCAAAGTTGTAGCATTGTGAATGGAGCCTAACTTATGAAATGATGGTGTCATAGCATTGTTAATGGAGCCTAACTTATGAAATGATGGTGACCTTAAAATATGACCACCTTGGGCAGGGAGGCTGTGTCCTTTCCCCAAATCTGGGCTGAGGTGTCCTGTGACTCTCACTATATCCACATGTTTAGGGATGGTCATGAGTTTAGAAGACCTTCTACATTCGTGAAGGAACATACAAGTTGTGGTTTGTTTTCTGACTTATAATTCCTATTTTTTCTCCTCAGGTTGATCTTCGGCTACCATGAAAATGCCCTGATTGACCCTGTTTTTAAAGAAATTGCCCCCAAGTTACCCTTCTCTTGTTTGCCTTGGGGCAGATGGATGAGACCGCTCCTGTAAACATGGTGACCTCCAGGAATGCTCCTTCGCCGCCAATACCTCCATGCCCTCCCCCCCTTCCACCTGGTGGCCTTTCCACACAGCCTCTGCCTCCTACGTCATCCACCGGAGATTCCAATCCCCCACCACCACCACCTCCGGCAAGATTCTTGTTACCCCCACCTCCCCCGCCACCTGTGAGAGGCTCCTTAATTCCTGTATCTATCAACAACACGTCCGTTTCCACTACCACCCCTTCTGCCCCATTACGTTTTGGAGACCAACGCAGACCCAAACTGCGCAACTTCAACTGGGACGCTTTGCCTGTGGAGCGAGTGATGGGAGGACGCAACCTTTGGACCTGTGGCCCTCAGGGGACGAGCCTACAGATAGATGTCGCACGCATGGAGGAGTTGTTCGGGCAGAAGGAGGAGCCACGCAAACCAAGGGGGCAAAGAAGCTTCAAAGCACGACCGCTCCAAGGGGAGACCGAACCAGAGGTGAGATGTGGTAGAATGTAGGAAATGTTAAAAGTTATAATTGTAGAATTATTTCCCGACCAATAAATAGTCTTAGTATTTCTTCTTTTGATTTTTATTGGGACCTTCCAACATTTTGAAGAGGATCGTACCTTTTTTAAAACCCCATGTAGGATCAGAGGATAATCCCTATAGCGATTAATAAAGATCTATATAGAGAAATCAGGACCTTCTTCCTACCTTAACCAAAATTGGCTTGAATAATTAAATGGCCCCTAACACTGGATATGAGTTACAGAAGATCTGTGACTTACTCCATAAGCAGGTCCGTAGGCCAGGGATGTCTGCATTCCCTTAATCAAAGTAGCAGATCCATCCAGCCACAGTGTGCACAGATTAGGAAATTGACTGACTGGCTCCCAACTCCTGTGTCATCTTCCTCCTCCAGGACACACAGCAGCTAGTATTCAGTCCCTGTTTCTGATGCCCTCTCTTCCACCTACTTGTAGCATACCCTACTAGATAGGTGCTAAATTTAGATAGCTTGAATTAGTATGTGTTTTTTGATGAGTAAATTTAGTTGCCACCCTTTAGCCAGAGTGGCTGTGATTGTTTGGTAAAAGCATAGTTTGCTCACTTTACTCAGTGCAGCTGCATTCTGCTAGTCCGGTCTGCTCAATGTGTTAAGCTGCTGCCAGTTTGATAACTCCCTCTGCATCCAGAGAGTTTGAGAAGTTTCTGGATGATAGGTGTGGAGCTATGCAGCTGGCAGCATGATTATTGATACAGCTCTGGCCAATCCTAGTGAGGCAGGCTCTGAGGGCATGCTGGGAGACTGTATATGTTCTGTAAGCACACTGCACTCAGTGTCATTTCCTGGAGAGGATTATTCCAACCTGGAGGGGATGCTACCTTCCCAGGCAATGCTGCTATGTCTTAAATCAATATAATAAATGCAATTTGAAAAAACAAACATAAAAGTCTCTCAAATGATATAGGTCTGCTTCAACTTCAAAATCAATATAATGAGTTGAGTCCGTGCCAAGGTGACGTAACAGTAAATGCAGACAAAAAGTGCTTCAGAAAATCTAATGTTCTCTGTGCCAGGGTGAAATAAATGTGGGTGGTTTTGTACCTCCCCTATTTATTATAAAAATGTATTCTATTGTCTATTCTTATAATAGTCCATCAAAGCTCTGATAAGGTCAATGGAGGGTATGCTAACAATGCTAGCTATAAAAAATAAACACACTGCTTAAATAAACAAAGATCTAATTTATTATAAAGAAAGTAGAAATGCTAACATAAAACACTAAAGGAATATTACAGAGCATATAAGACAAAACAATTACATATAATATGTTACATATTCGTCCTCGGGATTCGATAACTTTCAGCTGGTCTCAAGCACACAGGAAGGAGAAAGAGAGAAGCCCAAGAGCCATGATGGCCCACAGCCAAGAGCCAGCAGCCAAGAGTTAAGAGAGAGAATTCTAGCTGGCAATTCTTACAAAAGTCCACTCAGACACCACCCACATAAACACCCACTGTCTTCTTGTCCAATGACAGTTCATACCATGCCCCCTTCCTACTCAACAGGAAATATCTCATCTTTCCAGGAAGCATGTTATATTCTTCCACTAGGGGCGCCATCTGTCCACGAATCACTGTTTTTGACCTGGGTCATCTTTATTCACCGCTGGCCTTTGATGTTGGAATTACCTCCCCAGGAGATCTTATCTGAGGCTCCTCTACACCCATACCTCACAATAGGAGGTTTATGCGAGAACATCCTGTGAGCCTTGTCAGGAATGTCCTGCTGGGCACTTTGCATTCCAGACCAGGTGTGGTTAGGTTCAATTATCCAGAAGCATCTGATATCAGAACACTTAAAACTACATGTTGCCTCCAACACAGGGTGGCCTCTTGCCGCAAAACACTCCAATATTGACATTCAAACTTTGAAGTGACAGTATTGTGAGACAGTGACACCCAGTGGTAGTCGGATTCTTACCAGAAATAAGGGAGATATGAGCTTTGGACTGTTTAAATAGAAGATCCAGTGTATGAATGGCAAAGAGTGATGTGCTCTCGCTGGGATATCCTAGATCTTGTCCACTTCACAATTGTAAAGATCCGGTAACTCAAGGCACAATTGCCAAAGAGATATTACCCATAAGAAAAGAAGGGAGCTGATGGTGCATTACCCTCAATAACGAATTTATAAAAAAATTGCAGCTCCATTCCCAGTAGACGACTCCTAATTGGAAACACGTCGGAGGGAGCCAGCCGCGCTGTCATATGCCACGGACCGTTCTGCAGGCGGCCGTGCATTTTTAAGAGCCTTATTTTCCATCTGTAAATTTCGTTGTTGATGTAAGTGTTTGCCAATTTTTTTATAAATTCGTTATTGAGGTTAAGAAAGGAGGAGGAGGCTGCTTCTGCTTTTAATATAGCTTGTCTGGAGAGAATACCTAGTCCTCAAGTGTATTTAGTTCCTGTTTTTGGGGGTATCCAACTTAATTTTCTCAACCCTATCCAAGTTTAAAAAAAAAAAAAGGAAAAAACACCCTTAGACTGGTCATTGGAGAAATGTGCGGATGAGCCTGTGTGCCTGGTTGTGGGGCAAAGCTTGCGGGGATGACTTGGCCATTATTCTTGTGGCTCCTATTGGAGTATCTAGAAAGGGCTGGCAATGACCAAGAGATGAAGACTGAGTTGAACACCGAGAGATGGGTTCACGTGTGGGAGAATTAGTCAACTGTGCAGAAGGTTATGCAGTTAATTCGTGAAGCACACTTTTCTAGATTGCTGAGTTTTGGGGTTCTTTTGTTAAGCATACAAATATTCAAGACAATGCAAATTGTGGCTTTTAACAGATGATGGCTAAGAGTGGCAGACACATCCAGTCGGCTGTATGAAAGTGCTCTCTAGCGCATAACACAATAGTGTAATGGTAGTTTGTCAGGCAGCCATTTCGTTCAAACGCTGTCGCAAGCATCCATCTTGTGTTTCGAGCTCAGCTGACCGCGTTAGAAACCAAATGGGTCATTTCTTACCAGCCTCATCCCCCAGCTCCTTTTGGCAGTGTTAATTACCCCCTGGGTCACTGAATGCAGGTTCCTGCGCAGCTGACACTTTTCACACCTTTATCATAAACAAGCAGACGGACATGGCTAGCCGCACTGTCTCTGCCTGGTCAGAAGCCTGTCGTAATCTGAGCAGATGGCCAGGAAAGCTGTCTGGTAAATTCCACAGCAAAGGGTCATTCGGAAAATGACCACAGTTAACCCCAAACGTCCTAACTTTATACATAAGCAAGATGTGTCTCTAGAAAATATATATTTGACTGCCAGATAACATACGGATCGAATTAAGATCAAACTTGATCACTGTTGTTGCTAGGGGAGACAAGCTAGCGATCAGATGCCTTACAGGTCAGAGGTTATTCCGAGATAACCCATGTTTAGTGTCTGTATAAAAGCAGATTCAAAACTGTACCATAAAATATCGGTTTCAAGCATGTAACCGTTGCATATTTCCAGATATGAGTTATTTTAATAATCTGTCTAAACGGGATGTGTCTTAGCATGTGTGAGCCTCCAGGGGGACCGTCCATGGACCCAGAGCCTATTGGCCAAGTACTTCTGGTGACACCCCCTGGATGGTCAGAGAAAAGGACAGGAACTGATAGAGTTCAGTTCTCATCCTACCATCCAAGCAATAACATCGCTCATGGGGAACCGATCATACCTGTTCAGCTTCTGAAACTAAGGTAATGCCAGGACTGTTTTTAATGCAAGTATTTTCATTCTTTATCTTTGTATTTCTAAATTGCTGTATTGTGTCTTTATTTCTTTGTAACCCATTTTTCTGTAAATATTTTTATTTGCACCAATCTTCACCTTTCTTATAATTAAACCTTATTTTGAAAAGTGTTAACTTTTTTGTCTCTAAGCTCTTAAAACGCAAACTGACCCAAAAGAACCTGCCTCCTGAAAGAGCGCTACTGTTTAGGCTAACCTATCTAAACATTCTTGTCTGAGGTGACCGTGTGTGTTACAGATGGTTATTCTAAAGTCATAATTGGTATTTCTAAAATTACAAGCGTCCTCTGGGCTCATTATAAACGTAGAGGTGGTGGCAGAGAAAGGGTTAATTGTTAGCCCGGTGACAATCGCTCTGTCTGCTGGCATCTAGATTGTGGTCCCGCAAGCTGGACAATCTGTGTGCTGGGTGCAGCTGAGAGTGGCATTGCTACGCAAGTGATAGCAGGGTGTGAGATTGCTTGGTCTTTGGTCACAAGGTGGATGAGAAGGCCAGGGGTCTGATACCCACCACCGTCAGAAATAGGTCATTCGGATTTGAATTATTCTTATTAGAATGAGTCTGTCCTCCCGCAATACTTCTTAAGGCTATGCTGTAGACTGCCTTTAATCCTAATGTAAGGCTCCGCATTACTCTCTGGCAAAAATCATGACTAATATTGATGGTGGCTTTGTCCATTCTAATGGGTTTCTTTTCAGTGCTAACGGGTGTTTTTGTTTGCAGATGACATTACTGGACTCCAAAAGAAATATGAACCTGGGGATTTTCTTGAAACAGTTCAAGAGGTGAGATTTGCCTTTTTACAGCTTGTTTTTAAGCCTTCTGGGTCTTTGATTTACTTTTTTTTTTTTTTTTTTTTTTTTTTTTTTTTTTTAGGTTTCCTTGTTTTAACCCAAAGTCTTTCTCTTTTAGGCCAGTACATGTGATGGTAGAAGATATTCGGAGAGGAGTCGGATCAAACTTTGGAGCTGATAAACTGGGTGAGCTGCAGAGACTTCTTCCTGAGAAAGATGAGGTAATCCTTTGCCTGTTTTATGTGTAGAGGGTGGCTGGGCTATCTATATGTAAGGCAATAAGCCATTTTCTTTATCCCACTCAGATGAAGAGGCTGCGGGCCTTTAAAGGAGACCGAAGTCGCTTGTCTGATCCTGAATTGTTCATGGTGATGCTGGTGGAGATTCCTAGGTGAGGCCTTTTTATCAACTCCCAACTGCAGCAGCTTGTGAACCCCTTTCAATCTAATAAGGAAAAGGGTCAGGGATCACCCAAAGACATTTAAATGGCATCTCCACTCTCCATGTTGCTGACTTTGGATATTGTATGGTGTATGGCCGCACCATCTTCTACTTGGCTACTAAAACAAATCATCCTTTGTGTTCCAGACAGGATGAACACTTTCCCTGTTTTTGCTTTGGCTGCTTGTACCTAGCAGCGGGGCACAATTTTATCTTTGGAACTAGGGGACACTCCTAGTTATCTGTAAGTCTTAAGGGCCATACACACTATAAGATTTTCTGAAGACATTTACCTTTTCTATGTAGTGCAAGGGCCTGCCAGATTGCATAGGAATTGAACGTGTTTAGGTTTGACCTCATATTATCTGGTTTTGGTAAATCTAAAGGAAAAAGTCTTCAGAAAATCTTATAGTGTGTATGGCCCATTAGTCTCAAGTAGAGGCTTTAAAGGGGGAGCATAGCAAGCACTCATAATGCCTATTGAGTGGTCATAAAGCACCAGACTGGAAACTGCATTGGGTCAGCTGGCTCGATGCACCAAGTGAAAACACCAAGGCACTTAGTTGAGGGCTTGCTTTGTAGAGCAGCAAGTCACAGCGTGGCCTACAAACTCAAGGCCATCCTTGAGGCTGCAGCCTCGGTGATTAAACTATATCATTCCAATAGGCTCCTCTGTGGGGTAATGTTGGCGATGAGGCTCCAAAGTTTATTGGGCACTGGATGGCATTCCATATCAAAACCCACTTGCTTTATGCTGTGACCAGTTCATGTAGTCATTTGCTTCTTTTTCAATCTTTATCGGTTCCCTAACCCACTGGGAACATCTGCCACATTGGTGTAGTCCACACTGCAGGTTTCCTCTTCAGGTGGCACACTTTTTTTTTCCTTGATACCATTTCTAGATTTTGTAGCCCTGACCCCTCACTATTTCCAACACTTTCTTTGTGTGCCTATAATCGTATTGGTTCCTGTCTTGGAATGAATGGATGGAGCATGAGACCTTCAGATATAATTTGCATGGCAAAATGCTTGTGGATATCTGACCATCACACCTACAGTACATGAGCTTATTGGACTTGGCATTGTGAAACCATGGACATTAATTTAAAGTTAATTGTGGACAATCGTTGCCACACGATTACAAGAGCACAATTGTCAAAAAAAGTCTTTCTTTAGGACTAACGGTACCCTTCTGTGGAAACACCTGAATGCAAGCCATGAAAAATACTGTATGGTCTGCACCCTAATGTTTTTTAGTTCAGTTTTACTATTTGAGCCTAAAGCCTCGTACACACGCAACGAATTTCCGCCGACCGGTCGTCCGTCTTTTGTCCAGAGTGGTGTCTGTTGGTTGGAATGTGCTCTAGACTGCAGACTAATTTTCCCGCACGACAGAATTCTACTTCAGAAGTGATGTCATGTGTTGGATTGCTTTGTATGTGTTCTTTCATCTCTGAGCATGCCTAGTCTTGCTCATAAGATTTTTCCCTGTCGAAATCTGTACTGACTGCACGAAAATCGGACGCGTTTTGACGGAGGACAAAACTTTTATAGCCTGCACACCAGAATTTTTTCGGCCAAAAAGTCGGAGTCGGTTGTCGGAAGCATCATACTAACAAGCCGAAAATCGGCAGATCGGTCATCGGACGAAAATTCCCGGCCAAATTTCGACTCGTGTGTACGAGGCTTAAGTCTGTTCAATTTGAATCCTATACCCAACTTACTGATCTCTTCTGAATTGAATGCACGTAATCTGTAAACTAAAAAAATTGGGGACAGATGTAATAGCAACTCTATCATCATGGTTTGTGTTCCTTCTGTTGCAGCTATTCACAGCGCCTGCAGGTCATGATACTGAAGGAGGAATTTTTCCCGCAGCTCAACTCTTTGAAACAGTCAGTGGAAATTCAGACAGCAGCAGCAACAGGTAGTGTGTGGTGTTTTTCTGGTGGCGTATGGTAATAGAGGTGACCTTAGTCGGTATGGCTTAAATGGGAATAAACACTCCAACCTTAACATTGTAGTCCCTCTTCTACATATTCCAGTGGGCTCGTGTAATTTCCATCTCTAGGTTGTCATATCATTGTATTTATCTTTTACCCTATTCCCAGCTTCATCTAATTGTGTATTTTGTTTTTAGAGCTTCTGCAGTGTGAGGAGCTTCACACCATCATCCACTTGGTGCTAAAAGCTGGGAACTACATGAACGCTGTGAGTTGTTAATATTTGCTTGTCTCTCAACACTGGAAGGCAAATGCTTTGGGGTTGAGGAGCACAGTCACTGGCCAGGTTACTGACGAGAAGGGCAGCCACCAGGCAGGGTCGGGGGCGAAGAAGCAGTCACTTAGGGAGGTTTGGGTGTGGAGCTAAGGACGGAAGTGACTGGGAGGAAGGGAATTTGCTGAGGATGGGGAAGCGGAGGAGGGCAACCACTGGGTTGGTGAGATGGCAGTCACCATAGAGGACCAACGAAGGGAAGGGAAGAGAACAGTCACTAAGAGGATATGTAAGGAGGGAAGCCATTCGGAAGGTTGAGATTCACTGGAGATGAGGGCAATGGTGTGGCGAAGGCAACCACCAGGGAGGGTCCAAAAAGGGAAAAGAGAAGCCCCTGGGATAGGGAGGAGGTCACTGGTTGGAGGAAATGCACTAGAGAGGGGCTTGATTCTGGGTGGCATGTGTGAAGGGCATACGTCAATGGAGGAAAAAGGGCAGTCACTCGGGATGGGGTGGGGGGTGTTGGTTTGAGGAGTTTAGAGGGCAGTCACCAAGAAGGGGATGGCAATGGGGAAAGGATGCCCCGGGGGGGGGGGGGGACTTTTTAAAAGTTCTTATTTAGTGTTTTCTGTGCCTTTTGATAGAAGTTAAAGTCAAACCAAATTTGTTGAATTGGAGTAACAAAAATACAATTATTTAACAAATCTATTTGTAAATCATATAAAAGTTGGACTCCAGCAAATGGTGAAATACAGTTAAAAAAATTGTGAATAGTCTTATGTAATTAGAGGGGTTATGATTTGTATACATCTTTGCCAGGCAACTGACCTATGAAGGTGACACCGAATTGTAGAATACATATTATGTCCACTCCTCATCTGCTGGCTGGACAATGGAGGAGCAGGTCACTCAGAAGTCTTTACTCTGCTCTCTCCTCTAGCACATTTTCTAAGCTTATAGGTGGGTCTGCAGGATGCTATTCTGCCCGGCGTCCCATCTCCTTCAGTACGGACTCCTGGTTACTTTTGCCAACCTTCAGTGAAGCTGCCTGGTTCACCTGCACCCTTCTCTGTTTCTTCCACCCTGTCTGGCAGGTTTTATCCTATTGATCTTGTTGTTTTGTCTGCAGGGTGGTTACGCTGGGAGTGCCATGGGTTTTCGGATGGGATCTCTTCTGAAACTGGCGGACACTAAAGCAAATAAACCTGGAATGAACCTTATGCATTTTGTAGTCCAGGTAAGAAGAGAGACTTTGCTCTCCATGTTACAGAATGGCAGACGAGAAGTGGCTAGTAGTTCTAACAGAAAATTACTGGGTGGCGCCATAGTTGGTCCCTACTCTAGTAGATTGCTCAGCTGGGTCATTCTTGGACCCTCAGAAGACTGGTGAGTGGGGCCATATTGCTTCCTCTGGTGGTAGAATGATGGAAGGGCCATGGGTGTTGCCTGCTTTGGCAGGGAGTGTGGGAGAGGCCACCTCCTTGCAGTAGACTGGAAAAGCTTTGACTTTTTTTTTTTTTTTTTTTCTGCTACTCAGGAAGCTGAGAAGAATAGTCGGGCACTGATGAGTTTTCCGGAGAAACTGACTCACATAAGCCAGGCGTCTCGGTAAGCAGCTCCATAAGCAACCTATGAAATATCTTATTCCTTTCTTGACTGTGGAGATGGCCACATTTCCCACCATCATATTTTAGGTTTATTCTTCATAGAAAGATGGCTGTAATTATATATATATATATATATATATATATATATATATATATATATATATATATATATATATATATATATATATATATATATATATATATATATATAAAAATACATATACAGTGTTGGGGTAGTTACTCAAAAAATGTATAACTAGTTACTTCTGTAAATTGGAATGAGATTACTTTACTAGTTACTGCATTTGAAAAGTAACTTCACTACTTATTACTTTACCTTCCTCTTTCTTAATTGACCGTGTAGAAGAAGATACATGACACTCTTTCTGCATAGAGTTTATTGTATAAACACCGGCTTTGGGAAACATGAGAACAAAACCTGAAAAAACAGAATAAAACATAAAGTGCAACAAAAAGTCATAAACTTCATCCCTCTCTATTCTTCGAAATAACGATTGTATCGCACGGCTTGGGTAACGCAGGAAAGCGCGTTCCTATAGCCTAGTAAAGTAGTGTAGTTACCTCCTATAGCCTAGTAAAGTAGTGTAGTTACCAATATTAGTATTGTAACTAGTTACGTTACTTCGTTACCAAAAAAAGTAATGTAGTTACTGTAATCCGTTACTTTGTAACTATTTACCCCCAACACTGTGTGTGTGTATGTATGTATGTGTATGTATATATATATATATATATATATATATTTTTATTATTATTATTTTTTTTTTATACTGTACATTTATTTCATTTTTCTAAACCCCAATTTTAGTTTTTTATGAGCTTGAAGTGACCAAAAGGTTGAAACTCTAGGTCCTTTGAACAATGGCTGTTGTTTTTGTGCCATTGTACTGTCCACAAAGGCAGGGTGAGGTACAATACAATTTCAACCTTGGGTACCAGAGGACCTGGCCAAGAATATTCGTCTTTATTTTATCTCCAGGCTGTTCTGTGTGGTTGGGGTTGTTTTTTATGTATTTATTTTATTGCTATTAATTTATGTTTTTTATTTTATATTTTTTTTTTTTTTTTTTTTCCTGAATCGGTAATGCTCAACCATTCTGTCTGTAAAGGTTCTCCTTTTATCCTGGTCTTGGTATAGCTAGCAGTAGCTTTGACTTGTTATTTCTTCAGTTCTAAACTGAAGACGTGACTTGGTGAAGCTAAAAGACATCTTTTGACATTACAGAACAAGTCCATTTGAATGTGACTAGCTACTGCTTGCTAGACTCAACCCCTAATTTCTCTAACTTTTCCTTTTCATCTCTAGCATTACATCCCTGGAAGTGGAGAGTGACCTGGAAACTCTCACTCAGCGGCTTCAAAGTACTAGGGAAGCCCTCCGGGACCAGCCGGATCTGAAGCATGAGATGGCACCCTTCCTGCAGGTGAGCGGAGACCCAGCGTAGCACGCTAGGAATAGGCTTGAAAGTACAGATTTATGGAGTTCTGCCAAAGCACAGGTGGGGCTCATACAGTGCCTCGAAATGAAAAAGTTAAACCACTCGAAATATTCCACGTTTTGTCATGTTGCAATCAAAAACCTAAATGTATTTTATTGGGATTTTATGTGATAGAAAAACACAGTGGCACAAAATTGTGAAGTGTAAGGAAAATTATAATTTTTTTTTTTATTTTTTACAAATGAAGAAAATGAATTGAAACGTTTGGCTGCATTTGTATTCAGCCCCCCTGAGTCAATACTTTTGTAGACCACCTTTCACTGCAATTACAGCTGCAAGTCTTTTTGGGGATGTCTCTACCAGCTTTGCACATCTAGAGCGGGACATTTTTATCCATTCTTATTTGCAAAATCGCTAAAGCTCTGTGAGATTGGATGGAGAGCGTCTGTGAACAGCAATTTTCAAGTCTTACCACAGATTCTCAATTGGATTTAGGTCTAGACTTTGACTGGGCTATTTTAACAACTGAAAATGCTTTGATCCAAAGCAGCCTTTCTCAACCATTTCAACACAGAAGAACCCTGGAAATAAATTTCTGATCTCGGAGAACCCCCTGCTAAAAATTAAAAATCTACAACTCATGACACATTAGTGTGACAGTCAGTGGGAAGAAAGTGATCCACCAATATCGTTTTTTTTTTTAATACCGATATTTTGGTCATCGGATATCGGTATTGACCGATATTTTCGGACATTTAAAAATGTTTTTTTTGTTTCCCACAGGTACTTTGGTGGAGGGTTTTGGGGGTCTAAAAGAACCCAAACCCCTCCTCTGCACTTAAAAGCATTCAAAAACGCCAATTTTGGCTATTTTTGAATGCTAACATTTTTTTTAATTTGCCGCTGAGTACCCGGAAGTAATGTAATGACATCACTTCCGGGTTTTTTACATGGAGACCCGATCAGAGCCGAATGCGGCTTTGATCAGGTCTTCTCTTCGGCCGCTGTGCCGGAAGGATGCCCGGGTCTCACGGGTGGGATGGTAGACCCGGGCGAGCCGCGGGAGGGGGGACATCCCCCTCTCGCTCCTTGTAATGACAGCCGAGCGGCTTTACAGCCGCATCGGTTGTCATTCCATGACAGCCGACCGTCGGCTATGGACGCCGGTCCCAGGATGAGGCCTCTAGCTGCGGGCATCACTCCGGTACAGCACTTTCCCGAAATATCAGTAACCTCAGGGGCCGATTCCGATATATCTGTGAAAGTGCATATCTGCATTCCCAATCGGTCGATTCCTACTCCTTACTCTTGTCATCATTGGGAAGAATTACCCCCTTACAGATAGCTGAAACAACAATGGTGTCATTGGGAACTTATCAGAGAGGCAGAAATTGCCCATTGCTCAAGGAACCCCTAGCAACCTCAGGAGGAACCTTAGAATTCCACAAAACCCTGGTTGAGAAACCCTAATCTAAACCATTCCATTGTAGCTCTGGCTGTATGTTTAGGGTCGTTGTCCTGCTGGAAGGTGAACCTCTGCTCCAGTCTCAAGTCTTTTGTAGACTCTTAACAGGTGTGTTTTTTTTTCTTTAAGATTTCCCTGTGTTTGGCTTCGTCCATCTTCCCGTCAACTCTGACCAGCTTCCCTATCCCTACTGAAGAAAATCATCCCCACAACATGATGCTGTCACCACCATGTTTCACAGTGGGGTTGGGGTGTTCAGGGTGATGTGCAGTGTTAGATTTCCACGACACATAGGGCTTTGCTTTAAGGCCAAAAAGTTAAATTTTGGTCTCCTCTGACCAGAGTACCTTCTTCCACATGTTTGCTGTGTCCCCCACATGGCTTCTCGCAAAGTGCGACTGGGACTTCTTATGGCTTTCTTTCAACAATGGCTTTCTTCTTGTCCCTCTGCCATAAAGGGCAGATTTGTGGAGCGCCATCTATTAGTTGTCCTGTGGACAGATTCTCCCACCTGAGCTGTAGGTCTCTGCAGCTCTTCCAGAGTTCCCATGGGCCTCTTGGATGCTTCTCTGATGAATGCTCTCATTGCCTGGCCGGTCCGTTTAGGTGGATGGCCATCTCTTGGTAGGTTGCAGTTGTGCCATACTCTTTCCATTCTCAGATGCTGGATTGAACAGCGCTCTGTTAGATGTTCAAAGCTTGGGATATTTTTTTATAACCTAACCCTGCTTTAACCACTTAACCAGTTCCGGACCACGCGCCTTTTTACTGCGGCAGGGTGGCACGGACAGGCATAGCGACGTAGGTCTGCGTCACTCTCCTGAAGGCCGCTAGGGGGCCCATCATCAGCGGGGAAGCCGATGCGGGTGTCAGGCGGCTCCGATTGCCGCCTGTCACCAGCGATCTCTCCCCGCCTTCTCCCTGAAATGATCACAGAGCTCATGTGATCCTTCTATATAGGATCGCGTGTCTCTGTGATCATTTCACAAGTCCAACCCCCCCACAGTTAGAATCACTCCCCTAGGGTCAGATCTGTCCGCCACAATGTCGCAGTCCCGCAAAAATGCAAAGCAACATGAACAGGAAGATGACAGCATGTGGTCAAGCAGTAGCACATATTGCAGAGCAGACACTGTCTCAGGGCCCGAACTAACAGCAAGATGAAGCAGCCTCAGAGGGTGAAGCAATGGGCAATGTAGTGCACTCCACAGTGAAAAACAGTCATTCGATTATCCACTTCTTAACCTCCGCTGACAGTGGATAAACACAGCTTGTGCAAAAATACCATACATCGGTAGTGTCTCCTCATGAGTCATCCACTGTATGCAGGATCAGTCCCTGTCGCTCAGAGCAGGACACCGTTGAGCTGTACCATGCCATCTCCCATGTGGAGGCGGAGCCAAATTGGGAGTTGGCGGGGTCGGGGAGGCGGCGGCACGGCGGAGTGGAGGAGGTTGCTAGATGCCAAACGGCTCTAGCAACCATTGCTGTGTGGGCTCTGCAGCAGAGAGCCACAGAGTCGGATCAGATGCAGTCTGGTCCTCCGGTCCATTCCAGATGGTGCACGGCACGGGTCACTCACAGTAAGTGACACAATCTGAGTCAGGCAGTTAGCAGTTCTGCAAAGTCTGGCCAGCAGTGCGCCCCTAGGCGGCAGTGCGCCCTAGGCGGCTGCTGCCTACTTCGCCTAGCGGGAGCGCCGGCCCTGTCTGCGGTTGGCAAGTGGGTTGCACTTCTCCACAACTTCATCCCTGACCTGTCTGGTGTATTTCTTGGCCTTCATAATGCGCTTTGTTCTCTAGGGTTCTCTAACAAACCTCTGAGGGCTTCACAGAACAGCTGTATTTATACTGTGATTAATTTACACACAGGTGGATCCTACTAATTCAGTGACTTCTGAAGGCAATTGGTTCCGCTAGATTTTAGTTAGTGGTATCGGAGGGCTGAATACAAATGCACGCCACACTTTTCAGATCTTTATTTATATAAAAACATTTGAATTTTCTTTCACTTCACAATTATTTGCCACTTTGTGTCGGTCTATCACAGTGATGGCGAACCTTGGCACCCCAGATGTTTTGGAACTACATTTCTCATGATGCTCCACTACACCGCAGAGTGCATGACCATCATGGGCAATGTAGTTCAAAAACATCTGGGGTTCCAAGGTTCGCCATCACTGGTCTATCACATAAAATCTCAACAAAATACATTTTTGTGGTTGTAATATGACAATGTGGGAAATTCCAAGGGGTATGAATAGTTTTTCATGGCACTGTATGTTTATGTAGCACCCTCCTAGGTAGGTGCTAGTGAGAGATTATAGTTTTTTTTGGCTCTGTCTGCCTATCGGAGAAGCAGCAAGCAAATCTATATTGCTCTCCGTCTACTAGAGAGCAGGATCTGTGAGTTAGGTCTGCTCATGGTGTGTGATCTGGTCTAGGGAGTGTTTCACTCATAGGGATTCATATTGGACAGTGGAGGAAATCTGACCAATGGGTACACAGGCTTTAATACAGCCCCAGTGATTGGTACAGACTGATTGTCTTTGTGAATTCTGGGGTGTAGTATAAAAGCCAGGAGCACATGTGCTGCGGGGTCTTTGACTGGTGAGCAGACTCCCGGAGGGAGGGTGGCGCCTGTCTCCTCCTCCTCTGTAGCAATGGCAACACGGTCACAGGCAGTCTGCCCGGGGATCAGAAGGAAGGAGCTGAGCCCAGAGGTCCATGAGAGCTGACCGAAGAGGTAGAGACACTGGAGACCCTCAAAAAAAGAATAGTGAGTACAGGGAATCGTGTCTAGGAGCCTGACCTGAGAGGGGCCTACCCGGTGTAGGATAGTCAGAGGATGGGTGTCAGCAAGTGGAGTGAAAGGGGTTACTAGATGTGTATCCCGAAGGTATCATCTTAACAAGTCATCTACAATAGAGACTTAATCCTGAATTCATCTAAGTGGTAAGGTGAATCAGCAGCCTGGCTGCATCCTCAGACAGGAGTCCTCATCTACTATGAATAGTTCCAAGTTGGAGTATCCCACTCTTCCCTTCTCCCATCCCTAATTTAAATAAAACCACAAAAACAACTACATCCCCTAGACCAGTGATGGCAAACCCTGGCACCCCAGATGTTTTGAAACTGCAATGTAGTTAAGCCTCATGGGGACATGTAGAGTGCATGAGCCTTATGGGGGGGAAATGTAGAGCGCATGAGCCTCATGGGGGGGGGGGGGGGGGGAATGTAGAGCGCATGAGCCTCATGGGGGGGAAATGTAGAGCGCATGAGCCTCATGGGGGGGAAATGTAGAGCGCATGAGCCTCATGGGGGGGAAATGTAGAGCGCATGAGCCTCATGGGGGGGAAATGTAGAGGGCATGGGCCTCATGGGGGGGGAAATGTAGAGGGCATGGGCCTCATGGGGGGGGGAAATGTAGAGGGCATGAGCCTCATGGGGGGGGAAATGTAGAGGGCATGAGCCTCATGGGGGGGGAAATGTAGAGGGCATGAGCCTCATGGGGGGGGAAATGTAGAGGGCATGAGCCTCATGGGGGGGGAAATGTAGAGGGCATGAGCCTCATGGGGGGGGAAATGTAGAGGGCATGAGCCTCATGGGGGGGAAATGTAGAGGGCATGAGCCTCATGGGGGGGAAATGTAGAGGGCATGAGCCTCATGGGGGGGAAATGTAGTTCCAAAACATCTGGGGTGCCAAGGTTCGCCATCATTGCCCTTGACTGTTCATTGACTTAGCTAGAGAGTAAAAGAGTTAAATTGTGCATTCTGCAGTTGCTAATGGTAACCCAGGGGGACCCCAAGTTGAACAATCCAGCAGTCCTCAAGGGGGCAGTGCTAAATTTCTAAACCTGGTGGAAACCACATGGCTTTGCTGCCAATAGTGTGCAAGTTTCATCTTTTATTTTGAGGGAAGAGCAACCAAAGAATAGAATTGTCACCTCCCCTAAAAATTCTACGTCTGCAGGGAAATTTCTATTGAACAGATTGAACGGGGTTTGTTGTTTTTCATATTTTTCTTCATTTAGCAGCTATGGGAAATCTTACACACTTACTTGTGCCATTCTTTCCATGGTTATACCATGGGGCCAAGGGTTTTTTGACTCCTGTTCCTTACACCAATATGAGGTGACCCTTTTATATGTAGTTCAGATAATGTCTGTTCCCTCTGGCAGGTAGCGGAGGTGGAGCTGTGCGAGGTTCTGTGCTCTCTGCAGAGTCTAAGGGACACCAGGTGCGCTGTGATGGATTACTTCTGTGAAGATGAATCTACCTGCAGACTGGAGGACCTCTGCCTCATCTTCACTACTTTCTGTGCCAAGTTCCTGGCTGCCGCTCACGTAAGTGAAGCTTTTGGTAATAATCTATAGTTTTTACGTAAAGTTGTACTCATAAGTTTACGTACCCTGGCAGGATTTATGATTTCTTGGCCATCTTTCAGAGAATATGAATAACACAAACTTTTCTTTCACTCATAGTTAGCGTTTGGCTGAAGCCATTTATTATCAATCAACTGTGTTTACTCTTTTTAAATCCATAATGACAACAGAAACTACCCAAATGACCCTGATCAAAAGTTAACACTTTTGATGGTGATTTTGGCCTGATGAAATGCACACAAGTTGACACAAAGGGGTTTGAACCAGAGGCGTAACTAGTAGAACTTTCAGGGCCCCAGGGCAAGAAACCATGACGGGCCCCCCGGGGGCTCTTTCCTTTAAGCCTGGGGCTCTTCCACTGATCCTGGGGCCCTTTACTCTCGTTGCAGGGCCCTTTATTACGGTCCCGCAGCGGGACCCTTTCACAAGTTCTGCAGTGGGCCCCCTTTCTGCCATCTTAGGGCCTCCCCACGGTGGTGGCATGCCAGAGCCCGGTCGCAAGTGTGACCTTTGCATATTGTTGGATGTACCTGTATTGACCCATCCTGGTGTTCAGCTTTTCCATGTGAAAAAGGGGACCCAACATGTTCTGTTAGTTTTCCATTTGCGAGTTTCCTTTTAAAACCGCGGCCCTGCCCGGAAATGATGTCAGCGGAACCCATCAACCACTTCCGACTCTTCCAAGATGGCTGCAGACCGGAAGCGCGTCCGGTCCCGCCGCCGTCTTGCTCCTTTACCGTGAGGAGACACCAGGAAAACCGAAGCGGTGTCAGCCTGAGGGGGGGGGGGGTGTCAGCGCTGCTTGCCTATGGGCAGGGACACACATCACCCACCCCTCCCTCCGTACAGCCGTGTCTGCCGGAGGGATCGCTGAGGCTGGCCGGACCAGCCTGGAAGATCTTCGGGGCCAAACCAGGTACGGTCTTGGAAGGGATGCCCCCGGCATCCTGACGGCTGGGGGGATGGTTGCAAATATCACAGTGCAAATATCAATATTTTAGCTATAAACCTATAGCTAGTGCTATTAGTAATGTGTTTAAGTTTAACAGAAGTCAAAAACCATATTCATTAATTTACATAAAGGTCAGGTTACTATAACCTAGCCAGAAGAGACTTCCCTCTTACATCAGAGTCTGCAGGAATCCCCCTTACAGTAGAAGGGGAACTCCTATGTAAAGGGGAACTCTGATGTAAGGGGGGATCTGGTGACCAAAGACCACCTTATATCCGAGTCTACTGCGTTCCCCTTTACATCAGAGTTCCAACTTGCATCAGGATCTGCAGAGTTCGCCCTTGCACTGTAAGGGGGAATCCTGCAGAGATTCTAAAGTAAAGAGGGTGATCTTTCTATTAGCGTCCCCTTACATTATTGCATGCACTGGCCCTTTACATCAGTGACCTCCCCTACCCCTCAAAATCAGACTGGCCTGGCGGCACTGTCGCTGACTCATCAGGTGCACCGTGCAGGGCTTAGTCAGATGGCTCCAGGTTGGAGGCTCTGGTTCTATTGCATGGATAAAACCACGCATGTCTGACACCTCCTCCACCCCCCAGCAGCACTCTCACTCTTGAATCCTTTCCAGACTCTTCCCCCCCCCCCCCCCTTTAGAGACTGCAGACGTGATAAAAGACAAGGGCTGGTCATAGGTTGCGGCCATGATACAGGAGATGGTTAAAGGCTGCGGCCATGGTACAGGGGGTGGTCAGACTGCAGCCATGGTACAGGAGATGGTTAGAGGCTGCGGCCAATGGTACAGGGGGTGGTCGGAGACTGCACAGACATGGTAGCGTCCTCCTCACCCCCTCACATTAGTTTCCTCCTCTGTCCCCCTTCATCTTACCTGTCCACATCAGTGTCCTCCTCCTGTGACCCTTTCATCTCTCCACAGGCACATCAATGTCCTCCTCTGCCCCCTTCACGGCTTCACCTTGCAGTAATGTCCTCCTCTGCCCCCTCACTCACATGATAAAAGACAAGAGCTAGTCGGAGGTTGCAGACATGATACAGGGGGTGGTCGGAGGCTGCGGCCATGTTACAGGAGGTGGTCGGAGGCTGCGGCCATGTTACAGGAGGTGGTCGGAGGCTGCGGCCATGTTACAGGAGGTGGTCGGAGGCTGCGGCCATGTTACAGGAGGTGGTCGGAGGCTGCGGCCATGGTACAGGAGGTGGTCGGAGGCTGCGGCCATGGTACAGGAGGTGGTCGGAGGCTGCGGCCATGGTACAGGAGGTGGTCGGAGGCTGCGGCCATGGTACAGGAGGTGGTCGGAGGCTGCGGCCATGGTACAGGAGGTGGTCGGAGGCTGTGGCCATGGTACAGGAGGTGGTCGGAGGCTGCACGGACATGGCAGTGTCCTCCTCCTCTGTCCCCCTTCAAGTTACCTCTTCATATCAGTGTCCTCCTCCTGTGACCCTTTCATCTCTCCACAGGCACATCAGTGTCCTCCTCTGCCCCCGTCATGGCTTCACCTTGCAGTAATGTCCTCCTCTGCCCCCTCACTCACATGAGTGTCCTCCTCGGGTCCACCTCTGCTGTGGTGGCGAGGCACCGTCGAGAACAAGTGTATTTTATTAAAAAATGGCGCCGGATTGTGTCATTACGTAACTGCGCTTGGGCCTGCCCTGCCGAGCTTGTACAAGCTTTTCCGAGCCCTCCAGGCATTGGAACCGCGCATGCGCAGTTACATTGTCTGCCCGTAGCCATCTTTTTTTTACGGGTACAGCTGCCTGTAACAGGCATTTATGGGCAGCCCAAAATGGGCTGAAATTTATGGGCTGCCGTAAATTAACGCAGTTGGCAACGCTGTGCTTTTGGGGCTATGTCTCTGCTAAAGGTACAGGCCGACTTTGCCGCATTGAGGGGCCAATGGACGGGGCTATATATTGTAAAGATTTCCATGAGAACCTTCCATCAGCCAGAACAATGAAGATGGGCTATGGATGGGTCTTCCAGAATGAAAATGACCTGGGACATAACACCAAGGCAACAAAGGAGTGGCTCAAGAAGAGGCACATTAAGGTCATTGAGTGGCCTAGCCAGTCTCCAGACCTTAATCCTATAGACAATTTTTGGATTTAGAGAAGATCTGTAAAGAGTGGACCAAAATCCCTCCTGCAAACCTGGTAACCCAACTACAAGAAACTAGAGATGGCCTTGCGGTTCGTCCGGCGGTCGGTTAGTGGCAAATTTTGCTTGTTCGCAACCCGCCAATTTTGCGAACACATGGCGTTGTTCACGGCGGCCATATTAGTTTACATTGGGGAGAACTTTGACCCATGACACAGCCGTCAGGTGGAACGGAACAGCCGATTGAAACATTTCAGCACATGGACATGCCCCCCTACCTTATAAATAGACCAGAGCTGTCGGCCGTTTCACATTCTTTTTGTCCGCATAGGGAGAGGTCTGCTGTGTTCATCGGGGAGAGATTGCCAGACACATCGCTCTGTTAAGATCCACAAAAGTCCTCTTTAAGGGCTGGTATTTATTTGGTAAAGGTGTACAGTCTTTTGTCAGTGTAGGGACAGGTATGCTGTGTTCATCAGGGACAGAAATTGCCAGCGACACAAATCGCTCTGTTAAGGTCCACAAAAGTCATTTTAAGGGCTGCTATTTGGTATTGGTGTGCAGTGCACTATATAGAGGTGTAATCCACGTATAATATACTTTGTAATATAGAAAGCATATTATAGTGGATTTGTATTGTGCACTGTGCAGCATTGTGACAGGTGTGGTGACTGAGCGTTGCTGCAGCAATACTACAAAAAGTGACAAAAGCACTTTTAATGTATAACTGGTGTGATAGACCAGTGGCCCCCCAATACCACCTATTGAAGTGGGGTATTATTTAACAGTATACTGTTCTAAGAGTGTATTGTATTCCTGCAAAAATGTGGCCTCTTTTGCTGTGTTAACTGTGCTACACACAGTAACAACAGTTACTTGCCGATTATTTGTAGAACTGGTGTGATAAACCTGTGGCCCCCCCAATACCACAGATTGAAGCGGGGTGTTAGCTACCTTTTTCCAGATATACTGCGATTCTCTAGAGACTTTTGTCACAGGGTAATTTAAAAAATGACAGGCAGAGGAAGAGGCAGGCCCTTCCGCAGGGGTAGGGCAGGAGCAGTAGGCCGGAGCCAAAGTGTGAAGTTTCAGAAGGTGCGTTCGATTACGTCAAAGGACGCACCAGACTTGGTTGAGTGGCTCACTCAGCCTTCCTCTTCTGCACCCTCCTCATCCTCTCTATGTGCACCCTCTTCACTCTCTGCTGTGTGCACCCCCAAAGACACCACCACTTCCATATACCCTCCGCTTGAGTCACTGGAATTATTTTCTGATCCATCACAAATCATTTGCGATGCGCAGCCATTCTCGGCATTGGATCAAGAAGAGGAGGTAACAGCCGCCACTCAGCAGTCTGACGACAGTACCCAGATCAGCCCAAGGAGGTTGGTCCCCGCTGTTGCTGCCTACTCCGAGATCTCGAATGTTAGTGGTGGGGAAGGTGACGTGGATGATGACGTGTCTATGGATGTCACGTGGGTGGCCACGAGAGGAAGAGGAGGGGAGTTCAGAGGGAGAGACGGACCAACAGATAGGGAGAAGAAGCAGGCGGAACTTGCATTGCACAAGAGGTACAAAGCAGACTGCAAATGTATCAGGAGCGAGCCATCAACCTTGTACAGTCGCATCTGGCGCTCCCAGGACGCCGTCACATGGCTCCGCAGTGTGGGCTTTTTTTAATGTGTCCGTTACTGATAACAGTGTTGCCATTTGCAGCCTTTGCAGTCAACGCACAAGTTATGGTAAGCCCAACACTCACCTAGGGACGACCGCCTTAAGAAGGCACCTGAACTCCCAT
The DNA here is from genome assembly GCF_965119305.1 of Pelophylax lessonae. Lineage (NCBI taxonomy): Eukaryota > Metazoa > Chordata > Amphibia > Anura > Ranidae > Pelophylax > Pelophylax lessonae. The sequence goes on along the minus strand of NC_138769.1, from coordinate 731,019,551 downwards.
CACTGAGCCCAGTGGGAGCAACACCGTCAGAACCCACAAAGCCGGATAACCCTCTTGCCCAACGTTTGACTGCTGGCTCGTCGGAACTGATAGCCCGCCAACTACTGCCATATCAACTGGTGGACTCTGAGGCCTTTTGTAAATTTGTGGCCATTGGAACACCACAATGGAAGGTCCCAGGCCGGAAATATTTTGTCGCAGGAGGGCATTCCAGAGCTGTATGGCCATGTTCAGCGGCAAGTGAATATATCTCTGGCACACAGTGTCGGTTCCAAGATACATCTGACCACAGACACATGGTCTAGCAAACACGGGCAGGGAAGGTATATAACTTTTACTGCCCACTGGGTGAACCTTCTGACGGCCGTCAAGCATGTAACCCGTGGCACCCGTGTAGATTTGGTTATACCGCCACGGATTGCATGCAGGCCTGCCTCTTCTCCTCCTCCATCCTCCCTCTCCTCCTCGGCTGACTTCTCCTTTTCCGCTGCTACCGTCTCTTCCGCTGCGCCGCCCTAGATCCCCAGAACCTATTCCACATGCCAGGTGAGACGTTGCCATGCTGTGCTGCGTCTGTTGTGCCTGGAAGCCAAGAGCCACACTGGACCTGCACTCCTTTCAGCTTTGCGTTCACAGGCAGATCAGTGGCTGACACCGCTCAATTTGACAGTTGTTAAAGTGGTGCGACAACGGTGCCAATCTGCTGAGCGCGCTGTAACAGGGCTAAATGACACACAAGCCATGCATGGCACACCTCCTGAACTTGGTCGTGCAGCAATTTGTTGCCAAATACCCTGGGGTCCAGGACGTCTTGCGGCAGGCCAGGAAAATCTCTAGCCATTTCAGAAGATCTTACACAGCCATGGCTCGCCTTTCTGACATTCAGCGGCGACACAACCTGCCCGTCGGACGTCTTATTTGTGGCTGCCCGACGCGATGGAACTCTACGTTGCATATGCTCGATAGGCTGCTCCAGCAGAAACGTGCAGTTAACGACTACCTGTACGAACTCTGCGGCAGGACAGGTTCTGGGGAGCTTGGGTTTTTTCACCTCGCCAGTGGCTGCTCATGTGGGACGTATGCAAACTTTTGCGGCCATTCGATAAAAAAACAAACTGGTCAGTGACGGCCAGGGCGCCATTAGTGACATCGTACCTTACGCCTTCTTTCTGGAGCGTGCATTGCGTCATGTCATTGATCAAGCCGTCGAGGAGCAGGAAGATGAGGAAGTCGCAATCTTGGATGAATTCCCAGTGGGTGCTACTCCATCTGAGACAAATCAACAAAAGGAGTCTGAAGAGGAGTCGGAGGAGGATGGTGCTGGGGCGGATGAGGAGGAGCAAGAAGAGCATGCTTTAAACCTTTCTGGGATCTCTGGTGTTCTCCATGGATGGGGGGAGGATAACGAGGATGACATTATCCTGGATGATGAGCTGGAGCCAGGCCACTACACTGCTTCCAGTTTAGTGCATATGGGGGCCTTCATGCTCCAGTGTTTTTTAGGGGGACCCCCATATAAAAAGCATAAAAGGCAAGGACCAGTACTGGGTGGCAATGTACTTAGACCCCCGGTACAAACAAAAAATGGCGGAAATGTTACCAGCATCACAGAGGGTGGTCAGAATGCAGCACTTCCAGGCCTTGCTGCGAGAAATGCTGCATTCTGCTTTTGCGTGCGCTGGCAGAGGAATTTCCAGTCACAGAGAGACAGTTGCGGGTAACAATCTAACAGCGCCTGCAAGAAGAGGGTGGTTTGAAGAGGTCTTGGTCACTTCAGATATGAGATCCTTCTTTCAGCCGAACCATCGACAGCTGTACTCCGGATCCAGCTGTACTCCGGATCCAGCATCAGGGAACGCCTAGACCGACAGGTGTCCGACTACATTGGTTTAATGGCCGATGTGGACACTCTGAGGAGTGATGAACCCCTGGACTACTGGGTGGGCAGACTTGACCTCTGGCCAGAGCTTGCACAATTTGCAATTGAAATGTTGGCTTGCCCCTCATCCAGTGTCCTGTCCGAAAGGACGTTCAGCGCAGCAGGGGGGATCGTGACCGATAAGCGCACTCGCCTAGCTCATGACAGTGTAGACTACCTTGCATTTATAAAAATGAATGAGGCATGGATCTCTGAGGAATTCAACATGTGTGACCAGTAGACCATGTTTAGTTGAAATTCTTCATGACAGGCCACAAATATCTGCCAGACCGCCATCCACCAACAACAATTCCTGGTCCTTGTCTTCGCTAAATACAGCGGCATAAAAGGCATTTCAAGTCCATTGAATTGCCTAATTTTTGGGGCCTTTCATGGCCGACAATTATTTTTTCTGCCAATGCCTAATGAACCTTCAGCCACAGAATACAACATTCTTAGCTGTCAGGTTAAACGCATGTGGGCTAATTTTTGGGGCCTGGAATGGCCGACACTTACTACTTTATCTTGTGAATGCCTAATTTTTTAGACTGGAATTGGAAATCAATGGGTCTGTAAAGGTTCCGCCAAATTGTGGAATGGATGCGGACCAATTTTACAGATGTGTGAATGGACCCAATATGTATTTGACATGTATTTACCGGCTGCTGTCAGTCCTGGCTGATTTAGGGGGAAAAAATGTTTTTTGCTGTAAAAAAAAAAAATGTGTGTGTGTATGTATATGTATGTATATATATATATGTATATGTATATATATATATATATATATATATATATATATATATATATATATATATATATATATATATATATATATATATATATATATATAATTTTTAGGGCAACTTTTCCAATTGCAATACTTCTGTTATGACACTGTCCATGTGCTGGGACTATTTTTGCACAGCTAGTACGTCTTTTATGGCTGCAAATATGACCTAAAGGTTTTTAAAGTTCACCTCCCATTAAAGTCAATGGGGCCCATCACGAACTTGCGGTTCGCAGACATTTGAGAAAATTCACGGCTGATGTTCGCAAAATGCCCCGGTCGATGTTTGTCTATCGCTACAAGAAATGTCTTACCTCAACAAGGGTTTCTCCACCAAGTACGAAGTCAAGTTTGCTTTGGGATAAAATCCCTATTTTACTAATTGAACTGCAACTCAATTTATAACCTTTTGTATCATGTGTTTTGTCTGGATCTTTGGTTGATATTCTGGCTCTATCATTTAAAATGCATCTATGATAAAAATAACTAATTTCATTCATTTCTTTGTAAGTGGACAAATTTACAAAATCTGCAGGGGGTAAAATAAATATTTTCTCCACTGTAGTGTGTGTGTGTGTGTGTGTGTGTGTGTGTGTGTGTGTGTGTGTGTGTGTGTGTGTGTGTGTTATACATAAATCTATATCTCCCTACCCCTGCGAAGGCTTCTGGTAACTGGTTCCTATATTACTGCACAGCCAGGCAACACACAATTTAAACTTGCATCCAGACACATAAATTAGTCAATGTGCTTGTTTTAGTTGCTTTATTGTAAAAAACAACTTGGATGGGGTATAGGGATTATGGGATTCCCAACTTGTCATCCTCCATTGTTCAAGTCCAAGTCCACTTCCTTCCTATGTAAGGAGAAAAGATCCTTCTTGCTAGAAACCTTCAGTCTCTTGGATCAGTGGGAAAGTCCCTTTTTAAAGACATGAGCTCTCAGCCCCTCTGGAAAATGGTATAAAAATTTGAAAAGCTCCATGAAGGACTGTTTCCACTGCTCCCAGCTTAACTGCTTGAACTACCAGCCCTCCTGGCAGTTTGTCTACCAGCCCACCTGACTGCTCTGAAGATCTCCCAGGACAATGGGTTAAAAGGTTAAGTACAGCCAGGGCTTTTTTTCTCCGAGCATAGGTGCAGGTACTCCCCTCTTCTGAGTCACCTCTTGACTCCACCCCCTACCCACCTCAGAGCGCTGTCCTTTGGTTCCACCCTCTACCCTCCTCCCAGTACCCCCCCCCCCCCCTTTTAGAGAATACAGAACCAAGTATCATGTTGTATAGAATTTGTTAATGACAACTAAAGCAGTAAAATAGATCCCCTGGAATCAGCAACAATAGTCCCCCCAACAATAAATCCCCCCCCAGCAACAATAAATCCTCCCCTGCAACAAAAGGCCCCTCCCCAACAACAAAAGCCCCCCAGCAACAATAGTTCCCCCAAGCAACAATAAATCCTCCACTGCAAACATATCCCCCCACAAAACAAAATGCCCTCCAGCAACAATAGATTCACCCCAGCAACAATAGATCCCCCGGCAGCCAGCATCAATAGGCCATTTAGCTCACCCCACTGACCCCAGCACCCCCTTGCCATTGCATACATTCAGACTGGAGGTGGCGGAACTGCGTTCCCCCCGCGTTCCCGCTGAAAAAAAGCCCTGAGTACAGCGCCCTCCTTTGAAAGCTTGCTACATGTGGCAGTCTCTCCCCTTGTAAATCCCTGGGTGTGCTGATGTACTTACTCTGTCCTTCTTGCTTCCACTGCTCTCAGGCAAGAATCCTGTACAAAACCGTGATTATAAATGTATCTTCCTAAGCAAGCCGAGCCCAGCCTGGAGGCAAAGCCCCCCCCCCCCCAGATGTAGGGGATCCCTCCTAGGCCACCGACAGCCTCCTCTACACTCTATCTTCCAATTGACTCCTCTGCTGGCATGGCTCCACCATATTTTAAAGGCTGACTCGGTCACCCTGCCAGAGCATTCTGCCTGGGGATTGGCCAATTTCCCTCAAGTGGCTTCCACCCACTAACTTCTAGAAGTTTCTCCAAACTTCCAGACCTAGGGGAGGTACCAGAGACCTGCCTCTGTGTCATTCAGCCTAACCTGTAGCACACTAGTGGGTGCTACACATATAAATATGATTATTATTGTTTTAATAATATAGCTTTTTTTTTTTTTTTTTTTATTTATTATTATTATTCGATTTGGAGAGAAGATATACAATATATTTATTTATATTTACTAGAATGATCCTATCTTCTGTTTGTGCAGGACAACAAGGAAAGGGAGAAGGCGGAACACCGTAAGGAACGCCTGGAGAAACGACGTTCTATTGCCAGCTGTTCATTACAAGATAAAGACCTTCAGGATGTAGAGTTGGAGTTTTTACTTCTTCGACTTCCTCGCAGAGGACGTCCTAGTAGAGGACCACGCCCTCTCCCTCGTAGCCACTCCACTGAGGTTCTTAACTCCCCCCCAACCAAATCCCCAGCTTCCACTGCAACCAAAGTTTCAGAGCCCATCAGAGAGGAGGATTCTCCTTTGCCTGAAAAGCCACAACAAGGGCTAAGGAGACAACGGGAGGACAGCACAGGGAGTGATGGACAACAACAGGAGACTCCTGGGAAAATGAACAGGAGGCACACATTGGCATGCCTTCCATACAGGGGTGAATTGGACCTACATTCAGTGGTTGTTGCCTCCCCCAGTGATGTGGAGTCAGACAACCTTTCAGTCTCTACTCCAAGTACCCCAACCACCAGCACTTCCCTCAGCCAAATCCTGAAGTCTTCGAATACTGACACTCCTTTGCAGAAGGACTCTTCTTCTCCTACATCAGGCTCCCCAAGCTCATTCCACTTAGGAGGACTGTTTCAAAGAAGAGGAAGTTTGAAAAGTTCAGAACCTTTAATAATGCAAGGAGCAGACCTCTCCCCACGAGGGGGCAGTGAAGCCTCTGCCCTCGCCAACTTTTTCAGACGGTTTGATAATGCTCTGCGCTCCCCTAAATGAAGATAAACTCTATTCAGAAGGTTTTAAAGTTGAACTGTAAATGTGTGCATCTGGGTTGATAATTTCTGATAAACTCTGAAAAGACTATATCGCCTTGGTTGTAAAACCCTCCAAATGCTAGATGTGGCCCTTAGCCGAGAAGGCTGGTGGAGATGGTTTACACAGAGGGAGGGACACACATTGTAGTGGTCGTGTTTTTTTAATCTTGTAAATTTCATAATGGACTGTATCTCCTATGCATGGAGCTAGGCATGTGACACTCGCCAGCACAGAAGAGCTGGACCCAGATAGTGTCAGAGTGAGGCTGTAGGAAAGGGTGGGTTAGAGGACTGATACCCCGATAGCAGCACTTTTTTTTTTTATGGAGTCTGGGATATGACTGGAAAAGATGCAGACCCAGCATTTTATCTGTTGAGAAAGAAATTCTTTAGTGGACCAAGCCAGACTGTTCTGCTTTAATCTTTCTGTTCCCATCATGCACTTAACTAGCGTCAAAATGTTTGTTTTAATGTGCAGACAGGATGGCTTGTTAATGGATTTAATAAAGGGGATTTACACTGGAGTGATTGTGCAATTACTGTATATCGCAGGTGGTGGTAGAACCTGATGACCTTTTGCCTTCTGGTGCATTAACTACCTCAATACTGGGCACGTAATCCCCCTTCCTTCCCAGGCCAATTTTCAGCTTTTAGCTCTGTTGCATTTTGAATGACAATTGCGCGGACATGCAACACTGTACCTAAATTTGTGTCATTTTTCCCCACAAATAGAATTTTCTTTTGGTGGTATTTGATCAACGCCAGTTTTTTTTCTTTTTTGGTGCACAAAAAAAAAAAATACAGACAAGTTTGAAAAAAAAAAATAATTTTTTTTGTTTAGGTTATAAAATTTTGTAAATGGATACGTTTTTTTCCTGCACTGATGATGCCGCACTGATGAGGAGACACTGATGGGGTGGCACTGATAGGTAGCACTGATATGTGGCACTGATAGCACTAATATGCAGCATTGGTGGGCACTGATAGGCAGCACTGGTGGGCAATAATGGGCACTGGTGGGCGGCACTGATGGCAATAATGGGCACTGGTGGGCAGCACTGATGGCGATAATGGGCACTGGTGGGCGGCACTGATGGCAATAATGGGCACTGGTGGGCAGCACTGATAGACGGCATTGGTGGGCAGCACTGATAGGGAGGGCACCACTGGCAGGCTCTCTGAGCTCTGTTTGCCATCCCTGGTGGCCATCCCTGGTGAGTAATTAGAAATACTCACTGACCCCCCCAGGCTGCAGTACAGATCCTCTCTTCTCCTCACTGACAAGAGATTGAAGCCGCTACAATGGCTGTGTTTACATTACATGACGGCTGTGATTGGACACAGCCGTCATGTGATCACGAGGGCCAATCACAGGGCCCTCCTGCCGCATCTTGTTGCTCTGTGTCCAAGGGACACAGGCACATCGAGATCGCGCCGCTGCGCGTGCCCGCGGTGGCGCGATCTCGCTCCTTCTGAAGGACGTTCCGGAACGTCCGATCAGAAGGACGAGACTCCCACCCGGCCGTATATGTACAATGGCCCGGGTGGGAGGTGGTTAAAGAGAAGCTAAGGCAGCAGCTACAATTACTGTAGCTGCTTACTTTTAATCTAAGGACACATACCTGTCCTCATCCGAGCCGATTCTTCAATGCAGGCACCGGCATCTCTAGTAAGAAAACCAGGAAGTAAAGCCTTGGGGCTTCACAGTCTGATTCCTACTGCGCCTTCGCTAGTCGCTTTGTGAATGGTCCCGTAATCTGCTGGGACCTGTGATGTGTCCCAGAAGACTGTGTGTGTGGGGGGGGTCAAAATTCTGGCTCAGGTCGGCTGGTGATTTGAGCCGGAAGTGGGAGCGGGTACCTGTCAAAATCAGGTACCCCCCCCCCAAAAAAAAGTGCCAAATGTAGCAGTGGAGGGGGGAGAGTGTGCACAAGTGCCGCTTTTCCTTTTGGGTGGAGCTCCGCTTTGGGTATTTTCAGTCTCAGCCAAGAGGGGAGAAATGTGTATTTAGGCCAAAAAACTCCTGCGATATGGAGCCGTAGTCATACGTCACAAAAATTTCTGGATCTATACAGAACAAAAGGTATTTTTATATTAAATCAATTTTTTTTCTATGCATTGGAGTCAGTTCACTAAGAGAAAATACTGCATGTGTTTTTTTTTTTTTGCAAAAATAACACGTGGTATTTATCGCAAAAGTAGTCAATTCACCAAAAAACATGGTATATTATTTACGGATATATGTTATATACGTTAAATATATGTTTCAGGATATTTAGCCATTGCATTTTATGTTTTTTGGTGGTGTTTTTCACAATTTTTATTTTTTTTTTTTCAAACTACAGTCAGGTCCATAAATATTGGGACATTGACACAATTCTTATCTTTTTGGCTCTATACACCACCACAATGGATTTGAAATGAAACAAAACAACACGTGCTTTACTGCAGACTTTCAGCTTTAATTTGAGGGCATTTACATCCAAATCAGGTGAAAGGTGTAGGATTTACAACAGTTTGTATATGTGCCTCCCACTTTTAAGGGACCAAAAGTAATGGGACAATTGGCTGCTCAGCTGTTCCATGGCCAGGTGTGTATTATTCCCTCATTATCCCATTTACAAGGAGCAGATAAAGGTCCAGAGTTAATTTCAAGTGTGCTATTTGCATTTGGAATCTGTTGCTGTCAACTCTAAATATGAGATCCAAAGAGCTGTCACTATCAGTGAAGTAAGCCATCAAAAAACAAACCCATCAGAGAGCAAAAACATTAGGTGTGGCAAAATCAACTGTTTGGAACATCCTTAAAAATAAAGAACGCACCGGTGAGCTCAGCAACACCAAAAGACCCGGAAGACCACGGAAAACAACTGTGGTGGATGACCGAAGAATTCTTTCCCTGGTGAAAAAAACACCTTTCACAACAGTTGGCCAGATCAAGATCACTCTCCAGGAGGTAGGTGTATGGGTGTGAAAGTCAACAATCAAGAGAAGACTTCACCAGAGTGAATACAGAGGGTTCACCACAAGATGTAAACCATTGGTGAGCCTCAAAAACAGGAAGGCCAGATTAGAGTTTGCCAAACAACATCTAAAAAAGCCTTCACAGTTCTGGAACAACATCCCATGGACAGATGAGACCAAGATCAACTTGTACCAGAGTGATGGGAAGAGAAGAGTATGGAGAAGGAAAGGAACTGCTCATGATCCAAAGCATACCAGTTTTTGAAGGGAAAGAAGTGGAATGTTATGCAATGGCCAAGTCAATCAACTGACCTGAATCCGATTGAGCATGCATTTCACTTGCTGAAGACAAAACTGAAGGGAAAATGCCCCAAGAACAAGCAGGAACTGAAGACCGTTGCAGTAGAGGCCTGGCAGAGCATCACCAGGGATGAAACCCAGCGTCTGGTGATGTCTATGCATTCCAGAGTTCAGGCTGTAATTTACTACAAAGGATTTGCAACCAAGTATTAAAAAGTGAAAGTTTTATTTATGATTGTTAATCTGTCCCATTACTTTTGGTCCCTTAAAAAGTGGGAGGCACATATACAAACTGTTGTAATTCCTACACCGTTCACCTGATTTGGATGTAAATACCCTCAAATTAAAGCTGAAAGTCTGCAGTTAAAGCGCATCTTGTTTGTTTCATTTCAAATCCATTGTGGTGGTGTAGAGAGCCAAAAAGATTAGAATTGTCGATGTCCCAATATTTATGGACCTGTCTGTAACTGCCTCAGAAGGCGTACAGTAATAATGTGAAACGATGAACACATTCTAGGGTGCTTTCATTCACTAAATATGCTCCCTCTGATTAAGTGGCGGTTCACACATATGTGAAGTCAGACATTGCATGTGATTTGCACCACACCGCTATGCAAATCACATGCGATGTCTGTGCGTTGCGAATTCAGCCATACAGATTACAGTATATTTTGATGCATTGCCAATGACTTCTAAGAGCCTCCCAATACCATTACAAAAACGCTTGTAATCTTCCAAAAAAGAAGCTCATGTACTTTTTTGAACTTCAGGCGCTTTGCTTCAGGTGACAAAACGTTCAGATGTGAACAGGGGCCATTGAAATGAATGGAATTTTGCTAGTTGGTCGTCTTGAGACCTCAGAAATGTGTTTTACGTGCTGAAAAAACGATCAGGGTTGAACAGGGCCTTAACCTCCCTAGCGGTCTAAGAGTTGGTTCACACTGCCGCGACCATAAATCGCCCCATGTCGGAGCGACTTTTTACCGCAACTTCAGCACGACTTGTGAATTATTTTGTGCGACTTATATGACAGACGACTTTGTATTTGGCCAATCAGAATATGATGTATTTTGACCTAATTCCCCTTTTCTGTTTTCTTTTTTACTCATTTCCTCATTGCCCACCAGTGCCACGTATCAGTGTCCACCAGTGCCACAGCCCACCAGTGCTACTTATGTGTCCACCAGTGCCACGTATCAGTGTCCACCAGTGCCACTGCCCACCAGTGCCACGTATGTGTCCACCAGTGCCACTCACACAGACCAAGCAGAGATAATGAAATATATATATCATATATACATATATATAGGCATGGCTGCAATGTGGGGAATGCCTGGCTAATCTCTTTCTTCTTCCTGGAAAGTCTGATAACAAGTCGCTTCAAATAAGATAAGGATCCGACTTGGAGGCGACTCCCATTGAAGTCTATTGACACAAGTCGTCTCAAAGTAGTACAGGACCCTTTTCTGAAGTCGGAGCGGCTTCAGTAGTGCCAATTAAGACGGCTCTCATTAATTTACATTGTATTTGTTATGACAAGCGACTTGAGGGCACACAAGTCGCCTGACAAGTCGTGCTAGTGTGAATGGAGTCTGATTGTCAGAATTTTTGTGCTAAAAGCGGTACATTGTTTTGCATGGAAATGTTTTTTTTATATTTTAGGCCTGTAATTCTTAGGAATAACCCACTTAAATCTGTCCAAACAAGAGTCTTGTAGACATCCCGGGTATGATTAAAGTTTGAAACACGAAATTATAATCTAATAATAATAAATTTAATTAAATTCTTCATTGTTTTTGAAGTGGAGATATTTCATTATGAGGGAGAATCTGTACTCTGACATGACCGTGCCAAAGAATGGAGTGGCAAGTAATGTATTGGTTGTCCAATACCACTTCTGCAGGGGTTTCCCCACCACTCCCTGAAGAATTATTAGGCCCAGAAATTTCCAAAGGTCATCTTTGGTCAGTGGTTCCCACTTTCTGCATCTTGCAAACTTACGATGTGTAGCCAATTGTTGCTCTTTGTACCGATTTGTCTTGGTAACTATTTTTTCAATAACCTCATCGGTCAGAAATAATTGTAGGTATGCCAAAGGGTTGTCGTGGTCAATGTCAACTTTCATACCAGGTGCTCCAGTAAATGGGAATCTTGGGGAGACTGCCTAATCCATACCGCAGTCAATAGAGCACCAAGTTCTCACATCGCTGAGCTCAGTCGCAGAGTCGTCGCTGTTGTCACTTTTAGTACCTGATGACGAATTTTCCCATAATTCGCTACTCGGTTCTTCAAATAATTCCTATACCCAGTCACTGTTTTCCAGTTCGTCCAAAAGCGTTTTTGAGCTAAAAGAACGCTTTTTGGACGCCTTGGATGTTCTCAATTTTCCAGGCACAAAGAACCACAAAAAGTACAGGCAGGGCACTGGAAGAGCCTCTGGGTGAAATCCTGTGGTGAAATGACATCATACAGTGTAATCTGTCAGGATTACAACTTTGTATCATGTCATTTGTTTTATTGATTTTTAATGTCCCTCTGGTTCCAACCCCCCCCCCCCCCCCTGCGGATTTTTACATTTTTTTTTTTTTTGGGAATGTTATATAGCAGAATGTGAAAAATAGTGATTTTTTTTTTTTTTTTCAGAATTGTAGCACTTTTTTGTGTATAGCACAAAATAAAAATCACACAGGTGATCAAATACCACCAAAAGAAAGCTCTATTTGTGGGAAAAAAAGGACGTTTAGGTACAGCGTCGCACGACCGCGCAATTGTCAGTTAAATTCACGCAGTGCCAAGTTGAAAAAAGTGGCCTGGTCATTAAGGGGGCAAATCCTTCTGGTTAGTGGTTAAAATAAAAAAAACTGTTTAGACCTGGTTCACACTGGTCCAACATGTCGCATGACATGTCAATATCAATGGTTCCCAATAAGAGCCGTCTTAACTGGTCCCACTTTGAAAATGCTTTCTGCACTACTTTGGTCCGACTTGGGCATGATTTCAGCCCATTGATTTGAATGCAAGTCGGGATCATCATCTTAACTGATCCGACTTGTGCTCTGAGTATCTTGAGGGGGAACCCTATGCAAAAATTTGAAAAAGAAAAAAAAAAGTTTTTTGTGTGGGGTCCCACCCTGAGACCATACCAGACCCTTCGTTCTAGTATGGATTTCAGAGGGAAAACCCCAGGCCAAAAAAAAAAAAAAAAAACACGGCGTGAGGTCCCCCCCAAAATCCATACCAGACCCTTATCTGAGCATGCAGCCTGGCAGGTCAGAAAAGAGGAAGGAAGAGAGCGCCCCTCCCTCCTGGACTATACCAGGCCACATGCCCTCAACATGGGGGGGGGGGGGCTCTGTGCCACCCCACAGCAACTTGTCCCCATGTTGATGGGGACAAGGACCTCTTCCCGACAACGCTGGGCGGTGGTTTTAGGGGTCTGCGGATGGGGGCTTATTGTAATCTTTAACAAGGGGGGCCCCCAGATCCTGACACCAACCTATGTGAATGAGTATGGGTCTGGTATGGATTTTGGGGGGGCCCCCATGGCATGTTTTTTTTGGCGTGGGGTTTCCGTTTAAAATTCATACCAGGCATTCATACCAGACTCAAAGGGCCTCATATGGTTGGATCCCGTTCATTGAAGTCTCAGGGCAAAGTCAGATCAGAAGTTGTATGACTTTCGTGTCGTATGAATGTAAACATAGCCTAACCACTTGAAGACCAGGCTTTTCTGGCATTTTTGTTCACATGTAACAATCCGATTTTTTTTTTTTTTTTGCTAGAAAATTATTTGGAATCTCCAAACATTTATATGTGTTTTTTTTTTTAGCAGAGGCACTAGAGAATAAATTGGTGGATTTTTCAATTTTTTTTAATGTCACATGGTATTTGTACAGTGGTATTTTAAATGCAATTTTTGTGAAAAATTTTTACTTTTTCTTAAATATTAATGCAAAAAACAAAACCACAATACATAACCCGATTTTTTTTTTTTTTTTTTTTTTGTAAAATATAAAAATGATTTCACACCGAGTAGATAGATTCCAAACATGTTATTCTTTAAAGTTGCGCACGCCCACACAACGATGAAAAACGACATCAATTTTACTATCCATAGGCGAAGCATTAAAAGCCTTTACAGGTTACCACTTTATATCTACAGAGGAGGTCTGGTGCTAGAATTACTACTACTGATACTGATCTCATGTGTGGGACAATCGCTGTTTGCATGCGTGCGGGGCCTTTGTGCGCTAGGACGGAGAAGGATGGGGGCACTTTTTTTTTTATTTATTTATTTTTACACTTTTTACATTCCTTGTGACAGCCATAAAAATGAAAGCAAAACTTCTTTGTGACAGCAATAGGCCCCTGACAGGTGCTCTTTATGGAGGGATCTAGGGTTAATCAGACCCCAAACTCCTCCTTTGCACTTGAAAGCATTCATAACGCCAAGATCTGGGTTTTTGAATACTTTATATTTAAAAAAAAAATGGCGCTATTGACAGCCAGTTAAACCGGAATACCGTATATACTCGAGTATAAGCCGAGTTTTTCAGCACATTTTTTTGTGCTGAAACCGTCCCCCTCGGCTTATACTCGAGTCAAGGAAAAAAAAAAAATTCCCTGTCCGCTCCGACGGGCTTAAGCTTTAAAAATGACGCCGCCCGTCGCATACATGTCACCGCGCACGCGCCGCCGCCGCTCGTGTAATTTCGGCTATTCCCGGCCTCTCCTGAGCGGCGGCGCCGCTCGGGAGAGGCCGGGAATAGCCAAAAGTATACGAGCGGCGGCGCATGCGCAATGACGTGTCGGCGCCGGGCGGCGCCATTTTTAAAATGAAGGCGCCTCTGGGACGGGTAAGTGAAACAGCTTCACTACCTGCCATTATGCAGGGCTGCGGGCATACTACAAGGGATGCAGTGCTGCGGACATGGTCCACCTGTACCATGCCCACAGCACTGCATCTCCTGTAGTATGCCCACAACCCCAGGTCCTCTTGCACCACGCCAGTACCCTGCATTCTCCTGTACCATGCCAGTACCCTGCATTCTCCTGCACCATGTCAGTCACCCTGCATTCTCCTGTACCATGTCAGTCACCCTGCATTCTCCTGTACCATGTCAGTCACCCTGCATTCTCCTGTACCATGCCAGTACCCTGCATTCTCCTGCACCATGCCAGTCACCCTGCATTCTCCTGCACCATGCCAGTCACCCTGCATTCTCCTGCACCATGCCAGTCACCCTGCATTATCCTGTACCATGTCAGTCACCCTGCATTCTCCTGTACCATGTCAGTCACCCTGCATTCTCCTGTACCATGCCAGTACCCTGCATTCTCCTGTACCATGCCAGTACCCTGCATTCTCCTGCACCATGCCAGTCACCCTGCATTCTCCTGCACCATGCCCGCCGCCCTGCATGCTCCTGCACCATGCCAGTGCCCTGCATTCTCCTGCACCATGCCAGTGCCCTGCATTCTCCTGCACCATGCCAGTACCCTGCATTCTCCTGTACCATGCCCACCGCCCTGCATTCTCACCCTAGGCTTATACTCGAGCCAATGATTTTTCCCATCTTTTTGTGGTAAAAGTAGGGGCCTTGGCTTATACTCGGGTCGGCTTATACTCGAGTATATACAGTAGGTGTAATTGCTTCCGGGTTACCATAGTGAAGACCCGATCAAAGCTGATTCTGGCTTTATATGGGTCTCTGGTCAGCTGGCAGATGTGCTGGCTGGTAGCTCGGGTCTCCCGGTGGGACAGGAGAGCCCCAGAGAGCTGCGGGAGGGGGGCGGGCAGCTGCAGGCATCATTCTGGCACAACCACTTGAAGTCAGATAAATGATGTACCAAGTAACTGATTTGGTGGCAAGTGGTTAAAGAGGTTTGCATTGGGGATCTAGAGTATTTGTGAGCAGGAATACTAAGAATTATGTCTTAACCACTTCAGCCCCGGAAGATTTGGCTGCTCAAAGACCAGGGCCTATTTTGCGATTCGGCACTGCGTGACTTTAGCGGACAATTGCGCGGTCGTGCAACGCTGTACCCAAATTAAATTGACGTCCTTTTTTTCACACAAACAGAGCTTTCTTTTGGTGGTATTCGATCACCTGTGCGATTTTTATTTTTTATTTTTTGTGCTATAAACAAAAAAAGAGCGCCAATTTTGAAAAAATAACAATATTTTTCATATGAAATTCTCAAAAAAAAAAAAAAAGTAAAAATCAAATTTTTTTTTTTTAAACATTTTAGGCCAATTTGTTTTCTGGTACATATTTTTGGTAAAAATAAATAAGCGTATTTTGATTGGTTTGCGCAAAAGTTATTGCGTTTACTAAGTACGGGAAAGATTTGTCATTTTTTATTTTAACTAGTAATGACGGCGATCTGCGATTTTTTTTTTTTTTGCGGGGCTGAGACATTGCGGTGGACAGATCGGACCCCTGACTGACATTTTTGACACTTTTGGGGGTACCAGTGACAATACTACAGTAATCAGTGCTATAAATATGCACTGTTACTGTAATAATGACACTGGCAGGGAAGGATTTAACTTTATTGGTGATCAAGAGGTTAAGTGTATCCCTAGGGGCGTGATTCTAACTGTCGGGGCGTGGCTTGTTAGATCATAACAGAGACATACGATCCTACATAGCAGGATCACATAGCCTCTGTCATGATGTAAGGGAGAATGACAGACAGCTGTGTTTGCATCAGCCGTCTGTCCTTCTCCCTCTCCTGCGGGAGATCGCGAGTGGCCGGCAGTATAGGTGTGCGCAGCCTATTGCATTAGGGTGTGCACCCCAAAGCACTAGGGTGTGCACCCCAAAGCTCAAACGCATGCCTTTCTCTGCAGCCTCAGCTGCACTGCACAGTGAATGAATGGAAAGTGCGCTGTGCTGAGCGGCTTCCTGTTCATTCACAAACTGAAGCATAGTAAACCTAGTTGTGTTCACAATGTTCATTTGGAAAAGGAAGGAACCAGTAAATTACATATTTACTAGCCCCTTTCCCCACTCTCCATCCTGCAGCGTAGTGATTAGGGTGTGCCCAGGCACACCCCCTGCGCACGCCTATGGCCGGCAGACATTGGAGCCGCCGGTCACTAGGCTGGCTAGGCAGGGAATGAGCTGGGATGGGGAGCGTGCTCGCCCCCTGCAGGCTCTTTGGTAAGTGACGTAGTACTACGTCACTTTGCCTGTAAGCGGCTGCCTGCCGCAGTAAATGTACAGGAGGCAGTCGGCAAGTGGTTAAAAGAGAAGTATGGGGTTTGGTGTTATTGCCCAGTTATACTTACCAGGGTGGATGGAACTACACTAAACGAAGGGTGTGTCCCTACGCACCATAAGCATTAAAATATAACTTTTATTTATTCCTATAAAACGTTGTCTGGACTGTATATATATGTACAAAAAGGAAGGGCGAGTTTATTGGTTGGCCAATAATGTACTGATTTAGTGCAGGGTTTTTCAACCTTTTTTCACTGAAGCACCCTTTAGAATTCTGCAATCGCGGGGCACACTGGGAGGTGAGTTTAAGCACACTTGCATGTTTTTTTTTTGCGTTCCTGCACATTGCAGATGAAGCACCCTCCTAGAAAGGTGCTAGGTAGGGAGTATAATTAGCTCTGCCTGCTTTTCAGGAGAGCGGTAGGTAAAACCTAGTTGCTCTATCTGCTTAACAGGGGGGCAGGATTTCTAGTCAGGCCTGTTGCATGTGTCTATGTGTGATTCATCTGGTCTGAGGGAGTGTCCCCAATGTGTCCAATAGGGGAGCTTGTTGGACAGTGGAGGAAACCCAGCCAGTGACGCACAGGCTTTGTAACTGTCCCAGTGGGTTGGCACAGACAGTGGTGCATCCTGGGATATGTTATAAAAGCCAAGGGTCCATGTGACAGGGTGTCTTTGGGCAGGAAGCCAGGTCCCAGGAGGAGGGTGACGGCTGTCTCTCCTCCTGTTTGCTAAGGAAGGTGGTCACAGGCAGTTGGCCTAGTGAACCAGTGGTGTGGCTAAACCCAGAGATCCAGTGAAACTGTTTTTCCAAGAGTGGCTCTGCCTTCACCTCCACAGTCAGTGTCTGTGAGTACAGGGGAGTTTGCCAAGGGGTCTGCCCAGGAAGGAGACAACTCCAGTGGCTAGAGTCGGCAGACGGGTGTCAGCACACAGGCAGTGATAGTAAAGTGGGTGCCAAGTTGTTAACCCTGAAGAGAATATTTAAACAGGAACAGTCTATTTATCTTCACTTCTGTGGCAAGGTGAGGCAGCGGCCTTGCCACACACTAAAGATCGTCCTCAAGTTTGTGCATAGTTTATAGTTGGAGTATCCCACTCATCCCTTCTCCTATCCAAGATCTCAATAAAAACACAAAAACAACATCCCCTGGATTGATTATTGTCTGAGACAAGAACTGTTACTGCCGTTTATCTACTGTCAGTTGCTAATGGTAACCCAGGGGACTCAAGAAAGTGTAATTCTTAGCAGCTCTCTAGGGGGCAGTGCTACACATCTTTCAATGGGCTGCCTTATGCGCAGAGTTGCCTTGTAGCTGTAGATATATGTGGGTAGTATGTACTGACATGACAGGGCAGTAGACAGGGGGTAGGGCAGTCAGTGATTGGTATGGTAGCAGCAGTCAGCGGAGTCTCTGGCAAGAAGTGTCCACTCTGCGGCTCTCCGTAACACCATGGGAGTGTAGAATCGAGCCTCCTGCTCTGGGCTCCTGGATCTCCTCCTACAGGATCACTGGGTGCAGGTCCAGGCTGAGACTCTCCTTGGAGCAGGAACTGGTGGCACTGAACTGGCTCAGCAGTGGCCCCCAACCAGACACCCCTCGAACGGGACCTCTAAGGCGCTTCGGTCCCACCAGGCGCTTCGGTTACCGCACCACTGAAGATGAGAGGGAGGGAGACTTTCAGGGCTGTTTTCTCTGCTCCTTCTGCTGCATCAGCCGTAGCAGTCATTGTGCGAGGAGTGCAAAATGGCCACACCTCCGGTCCCGCCCAACACCTCCTGCAGCAAGGGTAGAAGCTGGGAGAGGGGACCTGCAGAAGGCAAAGGCAAGGGGAATGCCACAGACAGCCCCTCTCTTGCTGGCCTGTTCCTTCTAAATAATCTACGCAGGCGAGTGAGGGGAAACCAGGGATGCTGTGTGGGCTCTCAAGGCCCTCCTTAGCTACCAATGACGTCATTGGTTGGCAGGACGTGGGTGGGGAGCCCGCACAGCATAGAGTACCCTAACAGATTTTATGCATGTTTAAAAGGCACAAGACCAGCACTGTAATTAAAAAAGGTTAAAGTGCAGTAAAGATTATTATGTTTAACTGTCTTACGTAGTTGTGCTCTTGCTGAGGCACCCCCGAGGACTCCTTGCGGCACACCAGTTGGAAAATCCTGATTTAGTGCACACAGTAATAAATGATCAAGGCAAAAAAGAAAATGCTACAATGTAAACTAGTGAATGTACAGCTTGTATAACAGTGTAATTTTGCTGTCCCCTTTAAAATAACTCAACACACAGCCATTATTGTTTAAACCTCTGACAACAAAAGTGAGTACACCCACAAGTTAAAATGTCCAAATTGAGCCCGAAGTGTCAATATTTTGTGTGGCCACCATTATTTTCCAGCACTACCTTAACCCTCTTGGGCATGGAGTTCACCAGCGCTTCACAGGTTGCCACTGGAATTCTCTTCCACACATGATGACATCACGAAGCTGGTGGATGTTAGAGACCTTGCGCTCCTCCACCTTCCATTCGAAGATGCCCCACAGATACTCAATAGGGTTTAGGTCTGGAGATATGCTTGGCCAGTCCATCACCTTCACCCTCAGCTTCTTTAGCAAGGCAGTGGTCGTCTTGGAGGTGTGTTTGGGGATGTTTTCATGTTGGAATACTGCTCTGCGGCCCAGTCCCCGAAGGGAGGGGATCCTGCTCTGCTTCAGTATGTCACAGTAAACGTTGGCATTTATGGTTCCCTCAATGAACTGTAGCTCCCTAGTGCCGACAACACTCATGCAGTCCCAGACCATGACACTCCCAGCACCATGCTCGACTGTAGGCAAGACACACTTGTCTTTGTACTCCTCACCTGGTTGCCGCCACACATGCTGTACACCATCTGGACCAAATAAGTTTATCTTGGCCTCATCAGACCACAGGACATGGTTCCAGTAATCCATGGCCTTAATCTGCTTGTCTTCAGCAATCGGTTTGCGGGCTTTCTTGTGCATCATCTTTAGAAGAGGATTCCTTCTGGGACAACATGCATGCAGACCAATTTGATGCAGTGTACGGCGTATGCTCTGAGCACTGACAGGCTGACCCCCACCCCTCCAACCTCTGCAGCAATGCTGGCAACATTCATACGTCAATTTCCCAAAGTCAACCTCTGGATATGATGCTGAGCAAATGCACTCAACTTCTTTGGTCGACCATGGCGAGACCTGTTCTGATTGGAACATGTCCTGTTAAACCGCTGTATGGTCTTGGCCACCATGCTGCAGCTCAGATTCAGGGTCTTTGCAATCTTCTTATAGCCTAGGCCAACTTTATATAGAACAACAATTCTTTTTTCAGATCCTCAGAGAGTTCTTTGCCATGAGGTGCCATGTTGAACTTCCAGTGACCAGTATGAGAGAGTGAGAGCGATAACACCAAATTGAACGCACCTGCTCCCCCATTTACAGCTGAGGCCTTGTAACACTAACGAGTCACATCACACCAGGGAGGGAAAATGGCTAATTGGGCCCAATTTGGACATTGTCACTTAGGGGTGTACTCACTTTTGTTGCCAGTGGTTTAGACATTAATGGCTGTGTGTTGAGTTATTTTTAGGGGACAGCAAATTTACACTGTTATACAAGCTGTACACTCACTACTTTACATTGTAACAAAGTGTCATTTCTTCAGTGTTGTCACATGAAAAGACATAATAAAATATTTACAAAAATGTGAGGGGTGTACTCACTTTTGTGAGATACTGTACATCCCCACAACTAAGGAATTTGTAAACCCAAAGAATGACCCAACGATCCAATTGAAATTGTTCTATAATTGCAGCTCAGAAGGAATGATCTGCACAGCCAAGTGTCCATGTCCCAAGTTATATGTGGGGAAGACCATTTGGCAGTTTCAGCAATGGATTTTGGAGCACATTGGGGATATGACAATTAACTAGAGATAGAACTAGACATATGTGACAGATGCATTGTAAGGAACCATACCAACTGAAGTTCTGGGTTATTGAACAACCAAAACTGGGTGCAAGAAAGGCAAACCTGGATAATTATTATTAAAAACAGAGGCAAGGTGGATTTTTATGCTAAACTCGCATGCACCATCAGGCTTGAATGAGGGTTTCCCCTATTTGCCGTTCATCAAGAAATGATTAGATCTTGCAGTGTGCATCCCGAGTTCCACTTTAAATGGAATAGAAGACCATAATAATTTTCTAGACTGTAAAAAATGGTTAGAGAAGGCTAGGAATGTAAAGAAGGTTTTTGCTGAGATCTATACAGGAATATAAATTTGTCCTTATTAAATTGTCTCAATGACATTTAGCCTTCTTATATGTACATTCAAAGATGTCTCTTGGCGATTTGAGTGAATTTTTGACAATCCCCCAGATTGGGAGACCGTTTTTTTTTTCCCCCCAATAGATAGTGATATTCCCCACTGAAATTGCGTCTGGATGTATATTTACGTCATGACGCGATTCCGCGGTAACGTGATGACGCAAATGCAGAAATTACATGGGAAAACCCTATAAATAGAGGGAAGAAGGGGGAGGCCGCCATTTTGACTCTAACCCTATGGGGATAGTTTGGTCCCCTTCATTTTCTTGCTTTATTTTCGGACACTTTTTATTTGGTGCATTTTTTTTTCACTCCTGATGAAGCTTATTTATCAAGTGAAACATGTAGAGTTACAGGTTTTTTGGAGTACATGTCGCTTGGTTCATAGCTGCACCAGCTTTAGATATACATGTTCAGGGTTTGCTCCCCCAATTTTTTGCTTGTTTATTATGTATTCGGTCTGACCAGACTTCTGGGGTTGAGCACCCCACCCCCCACACACACACCTGTACTCTATCAGTGTCCACTATCAAGTAGATATAGGAGGAGTCCCTTGTAGTGCATTGGCACATCTCTCCCAGCAAGGAGTGTTGTCTCCAAGGGTTATAGAGGCTGGATTCACCCCTTTTTTATGGATAGTGTAGGACCCACTGACAATAGGGTACTTTGACGTAGTGGTGGGCTTGAGCACGATATGGCCATATGGTGGGACCAAATCCCCATTTTTATTTATGGATTGTCTCCATATTTGATAGTCATTTCTTTTGCATGTGTGCACTATTCTTTTTTAATATACATGTCGCTTGGTTCATAGCTGCACCGGCTTTAGATATACATGTTCAGGGTTTGCTCCCCCAATTTTTTGCTTGTTTTTGGAGTACAGCATGGTTTGTGGGGAGGGTGTTTTTTTTAGGGTTGGCAGGTAGTATTAGTGCTATTAGCACCTAGCTTTTTTATGAGGCAGGCTTGATCAGCATTTCTAGCCTTTAGAAACAGACTAGATCTTGCATTTGTTCGTTCGTTAGCCAGCCATCTAAAGGCCTGTACACACGATACGAAACCCGGAAGTAAAATTTTGTCCGACGAATGATCTGCCGATTTTCTGATAGTATAGTGCTTTTGACAGCCGATTACGGATTTTCCGATTACAAAATCTGGATGTGCAGGCTATAAAATTTTTATCGTATGCGAACACAACGTCCGATTTTCGTTTAATTAGTACAGTTTTCGTCCGAAAAAAATCGTAAGAGCAAGACTAGGCATGCTCAGAAATGAAAGAACATATACAAAACAATTCAACACATGACATCACTTCTGAAGTTGAATTCTGTCGTACGAGAATTTTCGTATGAAAGGAAACTCACTTTCCATATGAGACTAGCATGCAACAAAAAAACGGATGAAAGATCGTTCCGATAATCTGATCGTGTGTACGAGGCTTTACTCTGCGAGCTATTTACATCAGGAAGACTTGACGAGCAAGAGGAGCCTGACAATTGAATGGTGTGTAGCTGTTTAGTTTCTGACAGACTATATTCTCTGAGATAGCTTTATGGGGGAGAGATTTGCTATAAGGCAGGTTTGAATATTTTTTTCAGATTAAAGCCCCGTACACACGCACCGATTGTTGGCCGACCGATCGGCCGTCTTTTGTCCAGTGTTGTTGTGTTGGTTGAAATGTGCTCTAGACTGCACACGAATTTTATCGGCCAACAACAACCAACTGCAGAAGTGATGTCATGTTCTGGTCTACTTTTCGTGTGTTTTTTCTTCACTGAGCATGCCCAGTCTTGATCATCACATTTTTGTCGGCCGAAATCTGTACTGACTGACGAACAATCGGCCGTTCTGTTGTTGGCCAACAAAAATTTTATAGCCTGCACACCAGATTTTGTTTGGCCGAAAAGTCGCAGTCGGTTGGCAGAAGCATCATACTAACAAGCCGATAATCGGCCGATTGGACTTGGCCAAAAATTTACGGCCAACAATCGGTGCGTGTGTACGGGCCTTTAGACTAGGCAGGCAAATATTTGCTACTCCAACTGCCAGACAGCCACCAAGCTCTGTGATCAGAGAATATACAGATATCAGCTCCAGTGGATAGCTCTATTATAAAAGAAGATAATCATGATCTTTTTAGACATTAGCCAGAGGCGTCTAGTCTTATTTATTAGGTAAGCTTGATGAGTAAGAGGAGCAAGCATAATCAGTGGTGTGTAGCTACCTAGATTTTTATAGACCATTTTGTCTAGATAGGCACACTTTGAGACTCCATAAAGAGTAGTTGCCACCTTTTTCCTCATCGTTTTCTCTTTTGCCTTGATCATTTATTACTGTGTGCACTAAATCATCAGTAAATTTTAGGCCAACCAATAAACTCACCCTTCCTTTTTGTAAATATATACCGTCCAGACAATGTTTTATAGGAATTAATAAAAGTTTTATTTTAATACCTATGGCTTATGGTGGGTAGGTAACGCACCCTTCGTTTAGTGTAGTTTCAGTTTTTTGCCAGTACAGTAAACCCCCCTCCATTGCGGGGGTTACGTTCCGGACCCAGCCGCGAAAAGTGAAATTCCGTGAAATAGAAAAACCCTATTAAAATGCATTGTAGGCATGATTTTTTTACTATCACTGTACGTGTAGAAGCATTTTAAGGTCTTTAAACACACTTTTAAAACAATAGAGACTCATTTAAACACATAAAAGATACTTAGAGACATAGCAAGAGCTATGAAAAACACAAAAATCTTTCAATTTTAATGATTTATATAGTAAAATAACATTACAAAAAAAAACGCGAATTATCGGGACCGCAAAAACTGAACCGCGATGTAGCGGGGGATTACTGTATGGTATTTTTTTGCTAAATTTCAGGTATTAGTCTGTGTTGATTACCTAGGTGGGTGCAGCATCGGTCCGGTGCTGCATCTGTCCCCCGCCGCCTCTGCACTGAGAACCGAGCGATCAAACACTGCCAATCGCTTGATTCTCACAGCTCCCTGAGCAGAGAGCTGCTGTCAGTCAGCAGCTCTCTGCTCTGCCTCCTACTCGCTCATTGGAGTGCTGGGCTATGGCTTGCTGAGAGGCTGAGCCGGGTGTCGGTCCAGAAACCTGCCAGATTCCGACTCCATGGTCATGATAATGTGGTGCCTGGACCAACATCTGTGACGTCAGCAGAGCACGGATTTCAGACTACTCTCTGCTGAAAACGGGCCACAGGAGTGCAGAACTAACTGCACTCCTGTAATCCATAGGAGATGTACAGCCAAAGCTTGGCTGTACATCTCCTTTAATATAAAATATTCTGATGGCCATTATTATTGCTGCTTCAGCTCTTCTTTTTTTTCCTCACTACTTGACCTCCTGTCAGCACTTGCTTGCTGTGGAAGGGGTAGGCCTGGAAGAGCTTAAGATTTACACCGAGGCCCTAAAAAAAAGACTGAAATCATTGACAGTAGGAACAAGGAGGCTCCGTCAAAATCATGGTATGGGGCCCAAAGATCTATAGGTATGCCTCGGGAATTCCGTTCCCCAACATAGGTGGGCAGTGGCTATGACAGCTCCTCCTCCCCCAAAATTACTGGGGTTCAGTGGAAGTACAAAGAATACAAACAGTGGTGCTCAGTTTGAGAACATCTGTAAAGATTCTCATCCCACATACAGTATCTGCCAGAGTGGTAACATCACCAATGGTACTATATAAGCACTCCACCTGGCAGTGCCCTAATAGATTCAAAGCCAAGTGGTGTAAAGGGCTTCCAACCGTTCCAAGACCCACTCTGGCTGGATAGGCGTTAAGCCTCGTACACACGCATCGATTATTGGCCGGGAATTTTCGGCCAACGTCCGATCGGCCGATTTTCAGCTTGTTAGTATGATGCTTTCGACAACCGACTCCGACTTTTCGGCCGAATAAAATCTGGTGTGCAGGCTATAAAATTTTTGTTGGCCGTCAACACAACGGCCGATTTTCCGTCAGTCAGTACAGATTTCGGCAGACAAAAATCTGATGAGCAAGACTGGGCATGCTCAGAGAAGAAAAACACACGGAAAGTAAACCAACACATGACATCACTTCTGAAGTAGATTTTTATTGGCCGAGAAAATTCGTGTGCAGTCTAGGCACATTCCAACCAACAAAACACAACTCTGGACAAAAGACGGACGATCGGTCGGCCAATAATCGTTGCGTGTGTATGAGGCTTTAGTATGTGCAAATAATAAAGCTCCTATTGAGCATTAAAGTAGAGATGGCTATATCTGTCTATTGTTTAAACAAGCCTTTCTCAACCTATTGACCACAGAGGAAACCTTAAAATATTGTTTTGGTCTTAGGAATCCCTAATGAAAATTTTGTATACAACTCATGGATACCACTTGTGGTCAATGAGCCTAACATTTCCCTTAAGCTGGTGGTCAGTGCATACAATGCCCTGTTACACTGGTGGTTATTGGGAAGAATGCCCATTACACTGGTGATCAGTGAATTGCTTCCATATGTTTGGGGCCAGTGAGAAGAATACCCCTGCCATTGGTGGTCAGGTGAAACCCCCCCCCCCCCCCCCCCCATGATCTTTGGTGGTTTGGTGGCAGTGTTTACTTCTCCAAGAGGAAGCAGATGCTCCCCTGGCTCTGCCAAATGGTATTGGTGCCAGACCTATGCAAGCGCCATAAGGAGGGAACTTAATCCAACACTGCTCAAGGAACTACTGGCAACCCAAGTTGAGAAAGGCTGGTTTTAAAAAGAACACTGCCATCCTTTTATGTGACAGCTGCAGAACCCATTTTACATTCTGTGCCCGGTATAGAGTATGTTAAGTTTGTTTCTGAATATAAAAAATATTTTTTTTTTTACTTCCCAATAGGGTTTTCAAATTGCATTAACATACTAGAATAAAACATTTGTCTGGTGCTAGTCTTTTAAATAGCTACACAATATAGTGGGGTCCAATGATGAAGCCAACAGGTTCCTGCACAGGAGCTCACTTTTGTGATGTCTTCCTTGGGCCCACCGCTTTGCTGGCTTGTTATAGCGAGTATTGGTGTTTGTGGTGTGTAATGGAGATGGTCAGCAGTAAAGAGACACTTTGTGGTGTGATATGGGTTTTATTTGCAGTGAGCTGTTCAGTCGTGTCTTTCCATACATCATTTATAATACAGTGCATTAATCAGCTGCCTAAGTTTGTCATCTCCCTGAATTTTACCTACCATATGCCAATCATTCCATGACACCTCACACACCCAACAACACTTCCCATTGCATACTACTTTATAATATAGTCTAGCAAGTCTGTTATGCTGGGCTGACCAGAGTCACCAAAGGGCACAGGCCCCCCCATGTGAGACCAATTTTTAAGCCTCCAAGTCAACTACTGGCCAAGAAAAAAAACACATTCATTGTGTGTTGACTGCTAGACAGCAGCGAGCTGTGTCCTGGTCTTCGTGACCGTAAGAGGAGTCCCAGCACCCATATCTAGTAAAAACGGACCCCTGTGCAGTGGCACAGTCTGCACATTTGGCATGTCTACCCCTGGTGATGAACTTGGGACCACACTGTCATATTCCCTCCTTCCTGCCTGTCTTGTAGTGGGCCTTGATAGTAACCTATTTCCCTAAGAACAGGCACCTTGTACTTAAATCTCTCAGAGAGGCTATCTGCTCATTGGAGAAGAGGCAGCAAGCAGAACCTGTGCTAAGCCCCAATATATACATATCTATATTTAAGCTACGTATCATTTGTACTTCTATTCATAGGGCTACTGTTATACACTATGGCCATGTGCCAGGCATCTGGTGGCACCATGACATTGACAGGGCAGTGTAAGAATATTTTTGAAGTTCTTCATGGCTGTCATCTGTATGGCATTGTTCATCATTTGACAAGCCAGTGATCTGCTAATAGTAGATTCATGCTGGATGTGCCACTGTTTTATCAGCTGCCTGCTGGTCTAGGCCAGTGAAGCAATAGAGGAGGAAGACAGCGCTTGAACATTTAAAAGCAAGTCATGCCCCTGATTATATCTGTATTTCTATCTTGACAGGTTTCCTTTTTAGGTCTGCTTTTTATGAAGCCCCTTGTTTTTAATAGACCTCTACATACAGACGCATAATACGTAGACCATGAAAAGATTAGCAAAAGAGAAAAAAAAATTGCATTGCTGGACATAAGGATGCAGTTGATGTAACTTAAGCATCTAGTCAGGAGATGGTCGGGGCACCAGTCCCAAAAAAGGGTGAACAAAATATATTTTGTGCCCATCTGATTCAGTTTACGTAAAGAAAACCTGTCAGCAGAGAAAATGTGATTTTTGACTTACCGTAAAATCCATTTCTCTGATGTTCATTGACGGATACAGCTCCGTATTCATAACCATTGAGTTATATTGCCCCCTACAGGGGTAGGACACTAGGCAGAAAAGGATTCTTGCTACACCCATGGGCAGCCCCCAAGGGTATACTCCCTCTCTCTGCTAAAGGGGCTCAGATTTGTCAGTGTCAGGAGAATAATAACTCCACAGAGGGGTGGGTGCTGTATCTGTCAATGAACATCAGAGACAGTAAGTCAAAAATCCCATTTTCTCTTTCGTTCATTGATGAACACAGCTCCTGGTATTCATAACTCTTGGAACATCCCAAGGCTAAATATTAGCCAACCAGGCAACAGGAGCTCAACCAAAACAACTGGAGCTCACCTGAAAAAAACAATACACCCTCAAAGAGGATCAGGTCCTTTTAAACAGCAGCCTGCAAAACCTTGCAGCCAAAAGAAGCATCCGCAGATGCCAAACACATCCACTTTATAAAACTTTGTAAAAGTGTGCACCAATGACCAGATGGCAGCCTTGCAAACCTGCGTCACTGACGCCTAATGATGGAAGGCCCAGGAGGCACTAAGCGCCCTAGTAGGGAAAGGAGGAACCTGACCCTACTACTATGGGTCTGATCCATCTGAAAATAGTTGCAGAGGAAGCAGACAACCCTTTTCAAGGTCTGTCCGTGAGCAAAGAGAGGCTGACTTCCTGAAATGCTCCGTAGCTTCCAGATACATCCAAATTGCCTGGACCACATCCAAGGCATGCAAGGCAATTTCACTGGATGTTTAGGCCTGGGACACAGGGAAGGCAACACCATGTTTTCATTCAAATGAAAACCAGAGACAACCTTTGGAAGGAAAGACGGACAGGGGCGAAGAACCACCTTATCCCTGTGAATCACCAGATAGGGTGAACGACAGAATAACACCGCCAGTTCCGAAACCCTGCGTGTGATAGCCGCCAAAACAAAAGCCACCTTCTGGGACAGCATAAGCAGGGGAATCTACAGAATATTTTCAAAGGGAGGCTTCTGTAGAGCTGAAAGCACCAAAATTGAGATCCCAAGGCGGAAACGGAGTCCGCACTGGAGGGACCAAATGTCAGACACCCTGAAGAAAGGTACACACCAGGGAGTGTTTGGCCAAAGGTCATTGGAAGAAGACCACCAAAGCCGACACCTGGCCCTTGATTGTACTCAAGGTCGAATTCTGTTCAACCCCCTGTTGAAGGAAGATTAAGATTCGAGCCACCGACAAGGAGCGAGGATGAACCCCAAGTGATTCACATCACGCAATGTACGTCTTCCACATACGATGGTAGATCTTCCTAGAAGTAGATTTTCTAGCTTTTAACAGTGTAGGAATCAACGATTCAGATAAACCTATATACTTCAGCACCTTGCATTCAGCAGCCAAGCCGTCAAAGCCATTAACTGTAAAGCAGGATGGAGGATCGGTCCTCGGGACAGCAGATCTCTCCTGAGAGGAAGCTTCAAGGAATGTCGGCGACCAACCGCACAAGATCGGCGTACCAAGCCCGATGAGGCCAGAGCCACAAAGATGACCGGAATCCCTTCTGCCTCGATCCTGCTTAGAAGTCTGGGCAGGAGCCTGAGAGGACGGAAGGCGTAAATCAGCCAATACTGACCCCACGGGGGCCACCAGCAGGTCTATGGAATCCACCAGAGGATCCCTTGCCCAAGCCACAAACCTCTGCACCTTTCTGTTGAGCAGAGACACCAACTTATCTACCTCGGGGGTACACCACCGGAGACACAGCTGATGAAACACCTCCGGATGTTTCATCAGCTGTGACCACTCCCCTTGGTCTAACGCCTGCCGATTGAGGTAATCCACCTGCCATTTTTCCACCACCCCAGGAATGTGTACGGCGGAGAGGGCTGGATTGAACAGTTCTGCCCACCTTAGAATGCCGGCTGCCTCCAGAGTCACCAGGAAACTTCTTGTGCCCTCTTGGTGGTTGACATAAGCCACTGCCATGGCATTGTACGATTGAATGTGCACTGGAAAACCCTGAAGCCGATCCGTCCAATGATCCAGACACAGTCTGATCACTTGGAGTTTCAAGACATATCGGTAACCTGAACTCTTCCAGGATCCAGATCCCCTGAGCAGAATGCATGCCAAATGCGTGCCAAGAATGCCTCCCAAGCAGGACAGGCTGGCATCTGTAGTGACCACTGTCCAATACAAGGGGAAGAAGGATTTTCCTAGCCGAAGCGCCACAGAACGAAGCCACCATATCAGGGACTCCATCGTTCCCTGACTCAGCTAGATCTGATTGTCAAGAGACTGTGGAGTCTTGTTCCATTTGGTTAGAATCTACATTTGCAGGGACCTTGTATGGGACTGTGCAAATGGAACTGCCTCGAAGGTCGACACCATCAGACCCAGCACCCACATGCAAGTCCAGAGGGATGACCATCTGTTGGACAGCAAGAGGCGAATTGCAGCCTAAAATTTCTGGAGTTTGTCCAGAGGAAAGAGCACTCTGGCTAAGGCTGAGTCCAGAGTCAGGCCAAGATAGTCCAGCTTCGTGGACAGAGCCAGAGCAGACTTCTGTAAAGTCAGAATCCAGCCGAACTCCCATTCTTGATATTGATAGAGGCGTGGAAATGTCCCTGACGCAGGGATCCCACCACAGTTTGAATGTATTCCATTCTGAACTTCTGTACCCGCACAAAGCAGTTGAGCGCCTTGAGGTCCAGGATTGGATGCACTTTGCCTTCCTTTCTGGGGACTGTGAACAGGTTTGAGTAAAAACCCTGAAAATGTTCCGAAGTCGGAACCGGGATAATCACCCCTTGAAGGAACAGGTCTTGTACCGCCCCAAACAGGCCCTGTAAGCAGTCTAGGGACAGGCGCAAATTGGAAGGAAAAAACCTTGCCGGGGGACAAGAGCGAAACTCGATCTTGTAGCCGGACCACATAACTTTGTGGACCCACTTGTCTTGCAGTAGTGAAGTCCACGGATACGGAAACCAGCGAGGACTTCCCCCACCCCAGATACAGGTGAGGGCGCAACTTCATGCGGAAGGAGCCTTATCCACGGGATCTGGAGAAGCCTAATTTTGGCTTGCCAGACCAGGCCCGTTTGGATTCTCCTGAAGAGGCCCTGAAAGGCTTCGAGTCCTTGTCAGTCGACCCTGAGTTACGAAAAAACTTTTTATGAGCTGAGAAGGAAGGCCCACATCTACGACGAGGATCCTTGCCCTTAGTAGACTGCGGAAGAAAAGTACTCTTCCCCCCCTGTGAGATATTTATTGCTATCATCCAGAGTAGCTCCAAACAGGCGATCTCCTTGGAAAGGGAGATCAGTCAAGGCCCTTTTGTGAAGTCTGATCCGTAGACCAGCACTTGAGCCAAAAGACACGCCAAAAGACCACTGACAAAACAGAGCCATCAGGGGGGCGCATCCAAAGAGGCAACGCAGATAAATTGCAGCCCCTGGAGCCCCTGCAGATCCGCCAGCTCTGCAAAGGCAGGGGGGAGCTGTTCCCCCCTCCAGGTCATGGCATAAGAGCTTAGCCCACTCGTTCAAAGTTTGCAACACTAGGGCAATGGTGAATACCGGCCTCATTGCCGAACCAGCCAGAGTGTACATACTGCAGGCAACAGCCTCAGCCTTCCGGTCAGCCGGATCCTTAAAGGCCAGGGACTCAACCAGAATTATGGTTGCCTTGTTCAATCTGGAAACCGGAGGGTCCACCACTGGAAGCACAGTCTACTTCTTAAGAAGGGACTCACAGGGGTAACGCCTAGTAAAGCCAGGAACCCCACAGGGACGCTTTGGTTGGTGTGTATAGGAATACACAGGCTACAACAAAATGGCGGCTACACGAGGCATACAGGGACCCAGGAGGGAGACCAGGCCTCAGGAACAGATCCAGGCAGGATTGGGGGGCCCTAGCAGGAGCCCCCACCAGGTCTAACCCCTCTCACACAGTCGATCGTCCGGTTGCTGGCGGTGCACCCCCCCCCCCATTGCTAGTAAGCGCCCTGCCCCCACACAAGGAAGAGTGGCCAGACCACCCAAACAGCCCCAACATATGTGGAGGGGAAAAGGGGGGCAGGTGAGGGACTCGGCAAGGTGGGGTGCCTGTGGTAAGAAGGGGAACCCGGGGATCCGACCGTCCCAAGGAGGGGCCCATGTCCACCCCAAAAACTCCCCAGAAGGAGAGGGGGGACAAGAACTTACTAGATATACCAGGAACAAGGTGGGCACCCCTTCAGGCAGAACCCCTCTCCAACTAAATGGGGGGGGCTGTCGGCCAGGAGGAACGCTGCCGCTCGGGCTGAGACCCGGTCCTATGCGACCCCACAAGGAGTTTAACTCGCAGGCCAGCCTCCGTCCAGTGGGGCTATGTCACAGGCCGACCTAGCGGGGAGCCAAGGTCTGTGCATGCTTGCTGGCCAGACTGAGGTGACCACTGAATCTAGATTATCCAGCCTGTCGCCCAGTCCGGCAGTTGATTGTAGATCTCACAGAAAACAACCAGGAGAAAAAAATTTCTATCTATAAAGAAAAAAAATTGCCAGGACCAGAGATCCCAGCAAGGAACTAGGTCCTTACTCCTGACTAGGCAGAAAAAAACTGATTGGTTATAGCAGAGAGAGGGAGTATACCCCCTCAGACTGCCCATGGGTGTAGCCAGAATTATTTTATTCCTAGTCTCCTACTCCTGTAGGGGGCAGTATGACCCAATGGTTATGAATACCAGGAGCTGTGTCCGTCAATGAACGAAAGAGAAATACAGGATGTTCTATTGCTGATCCTCTTTAGAAAATACAAGTTCCCTGGTGGTCTCCAGCATCAATACCTCCCAACTGGCCTAGAACTAACAAGCAGATCTGAATAGTCATAACTCCAAATCTATACTTTTAGAAGAGGTCAGCAATAGAAGACAGGTCGTCTTTAACACAACCCTCTAAATCAATATGTCCCAACAAAGCCATCTATCCAAGACGAATGCAAATACTGAACTCTCCTGCAGCCTACACTGCTGAATGCCCTTCTGATTGGGAGAAGTGACTCCCAGACGTTTGCTGGGAAACATACACTGGCAGGACCAAAAATTTCACTTCAGGCTCCTGCTGACCGCCACGTCACTACTGTATCATGTAGTAGTCAAAGGGAGTAAAACTACCAACTACTACAATGCAGCGAGAGCTGTGGGGGAACCCAAAAGATGGGGAAGCAACACACTCCTGGGTCCGCTGCAGATTCCGTTTCCAACTACAAACTGCTACAGGATACAACAGTGACAGAGGTGGATAGGAGGAACCCAAGAGACAGCCAAACCCGTAAGTGTTGCTCTTCCAGCTCCTGGGTCCACAGTTCTGTTTTTCCTCCTGCCAACCTCCACATTACTGTTATATCAGTAGTAGATTCAAGTCAGAGTGATAAACTAGTAAGTTTACCTTTCTGATCTCAGAGTCCTGTAGCAGCTGTCAATGGTTTCTCCCCCTAGGCTGCACCTATCAAAGGATATAGCCATGATGTGGAAGTTAACAGGATGAACCAGTGAGAGCCGAGGACCAGGAGATTGGAAAATGACACTTGCAGAGTTGCCAGTCTCCTGGGTTCCCCCCACAGCTGTGCCTTCTCCCTCTTTTTATTATTTACTACAGAATACAGCAGTGATCTGGAGCAGGGCCGCCTTAATGCATGGGCAATCTCAGGCACTACCCAGGGACCCCATGATAATCTTGCATAACAACATACTTACTGACTGTACCAAATTTGCCGGGACAGTCATGCTTTTTACTAAGCTGTCCGTGCAGCATCCCAGAACCTGTACTGTGGCCTTTGTGTTTAAAATCAATTTTATTCAAAAGTACTAATGAATATATGTTTAATTCTATCAACTATTTATACTGTAATTATTGAGAGTGGTTGCGTAAATTGGGGCAGGCTGTGTGGGAGCCCCAGTACATTACTTTGCCCAGGGGCTCATAATGCTTTTAGGACAGCCCTGATGTGGAGGTCAGCGAGAGCAACAAGTGAGATCTATGGGGAACCAGGAGATAGTAAAACACTTGCAGAGTTGCCCATCTCCTGGTTCCCCCACAGATCTCACTTGTTCCTCTTACTGACCTCCACATCACTGTTGTGTGATGAAAGTTGGATTGAGAAGCCACAGAGAGCTGCGGGGGGAACCAGCAGATACGAACACTTGCAGGGTTGCCTAGCTGCTGGGTCTTCCCGCAGCTCTTGGTGGTTTCTCCCTTCACTTTCTATCACAGAATACAGAAGTGACATGAAGGTCAGCAAGAGGGGGACCAAGAAATAGACAACTATAAAAGTGCCATTTTCTTATCTGCTGGGTACCCCCCACAGCTCTCTGTGCTTTCTTCCTCTGACTTCCACCTACCACTTCTGGGAGACCGCGCTGGACTGACTGCCTTGGTTGAGGGTCTGTGAGTGATGGTGGGGGTGTGTTGGAAGAGTATGCTTCCTGATGGATCCGCCTTGGCGGAAAGATGGGAGTGAATCCTTTTGAGGGACTATGGCTGCTTCCTCTGGGTAGGACCTCAAGGTCATTTCCATATGTACCTGTGAGGGTAGATAAAAGGAGCGCCCGGTATCCAAAAATTGAGGTGAAGAAGTTAAGGCTTTATTGGAAATAGTAAAGCATGACATAGCCAACGCGTTTCAGGGGGAACAGAGACTCCCCCTTTTTCAGGGCTGCTGCTGTGTGATGTGATGGGTAGGGATGTACCCGAACTGCTGTGTCGGGGACCCTAGAATCTAGAGGGTGGCTGCATACTTCCGCAATAGCAGCACCTACTACAAGATACAGCAGTGACATGGAAGGTTGGTGGAAGGAACCAATGAAAGCTGTGGGGGACCAAGGAAATCATCAGTTCTGCAAGGGTCTGTTTCCCAACAAACTTCAGGGGATCCCTTCTTAAGATTAGAACCATATTCGTCAGCAGGAAAGGCTTTCAAAGGTATGCCTTTGTTGGGAGGTTTTAATACAGCGATAGGGTTGCTTTAAAGATAACTGTTCCGGAGAGAAATATAGGAGCTGCTGTTCCTGACTTGCCTTTAAATCTGAAAGTTCAAAGGGCTGTCTGTCTGATCCTGGCTTCATTACCTAGTGGGGTCACTGACCTTGAGTATGTATGCAGGCCGGAAATTTACTGGCTGCATACTGGCTCCAGGTCAGCTAGAGCAGTGGTCCTCAACTCCGGTCCTCAGGGCCCACTAACAGGCCAGATTTTAAGTATTACCTTGGGGAGATGCAGACTAGAGTACTGCAATCACTGAGCAGCAAATTAGATCACCTGGGATGTATTTCAGTTATCTTGCAAATCTGGCCTGTTAGTGGGCCCTGAGGACCAGGGTTGAGGACCACTGAGCTAGAGAAATTGGGACAGCTCTGGAACTTGCACCTTTAAAAAAAATAAAAAGTCAACAATGTCAGTTCCCATTGTTCTGTCATTCCAGGGTTACTTTAGGTAAAACCCCATTTCCATCCTAAAAGGCACACAAACCCCCTTCTTAAAAAAAAAAAATCTCCCTTGTGCTTAATCGTATGTATTAAGTAATAACGGTTTAAAACAGAACTTTTGTACAGAAAAGTAACAGAAAACTATGATCAGGGTAAGCGCATGGGGTGATTTTCTGGTGAAGCAAAACGCATTAGCTCTGCCCTAGTCTGATAAATGCAACACACAGCTGTTGGGGAGAGCTCTGTACCGACCCTGGAAGAAGGTGGCCAAACTCCAGGCAAACAGCTAATAAGTTGGATGATAATTTGCATTGGAGTTCAGCCAGTTTTGTGCCCTCACTTTTTACTACTAAAGTTATTCAGTACTCCTCGATCACCAGCCTGTGTTTAGACAATCAAGTAGTGCAAACACAGATTTTCGCTCCTCCTATAAAGCATGATCATGCATTTGGCTGACAGTGCCACGCCGGCCCCTTAGCCCCCATTCATATTATACAGTGTGTTCTTACAATTAAAGCAGCCAGGTCATTTTGAATGGGCGGCCAGAGCATCTGAACACAGAAAATGGACATGTACTAATAATAAAGAGCACCATAATGCACAGAGGTTCCACATTTGTGTCTTGTACTGCCTCATTATGTTTAAAAATGAATGGCACCACAACATAATGTGTATAACTTGATGCCGTATGTTACCCTTTCGTCGCCACAGCCATTTTTTGCACACATTAAATCCACATTTTAGGCTTGGAGATTACTTACAAGGCCTTCAGTTTACAGTTAACCATAAATGATGGTCCTTAAATAGTTGCTCTCACTTTGGCACGCGTGGCAATACCCATTATGTTTGGCGCAATTGTTTTAATTAAATACGAATTTGCAGACATGGGACGGGGATTTTTTTTCTGGGGAGGGGGGTTAGAAATGATTGGAGGCTGTAAGGCTCCATTCACACTTGGTGACTTTGGAGTGCAACTTTAACGTAACTTTGGATGGGTGCGACTTCTTGTCTCTCTGCAAAGTCAGACCCACTGTTGCATGTAAAACATTCAGGTACGACTTTCATGCAACTTTTGAAGGTTAACATTGAAGTCTATGGCCCTCAAGTTGCACAAAAGTCAGACCAAAGTAGTATATAAACTACTTTGAAGTCGCTAACTTCTGAATCCAGAAGTGATCAGAGCTCAATGATTCCATGTTCATACTAGGTAGAGGAGATCATCGAACACATGGGCTCTCTCCACTCTGCCAGCTGCCACCTGGGATACATAAGCCCAGGAAACATATGAGCAGCAAATTACCACACATGCAGAAATGATTGGGTAAGGCTTCATTCACACTTGGTGACTTTGGAGTGCAACTTTAACGCAGCTTTGGATGGGTGCGACTTCTTGTCTCTCTGTAAAGTCAGACCCACTGTTGCATGTAAAACATTCAGGTATGACTTTTATGCCACTTTTGAGGGTTAACATTGAAGTCTATGGCCCTCAAGTTGCACAAATGTCAGACCAAAGTAGTACATAAACTACTTTGAAGTCTCAAACTTCTGAATCCAGAAGTGATCAGAGCTCAATGATTCCATGTTCATACTAGGTAGAGGAGATTATTGAAAACATGGGCTCTCTCCACTCTGCCAGCTGCCACCTGGGATACATAAGCCCAGGAAACATATAAGCAGCAAATTACCACACATGCAGAAATGATTGGGTGGCTGTAAGGCTCCATTCACACTTGGTGACTTTGGAGTGCAATTTTGGATGGGTGCAACTTCTTGTCTCTGCAAAGTCAGACCCACTGTTGCATGTAAAACATTCAGGTACGACTTTCATGCAACTTTTGAAGGTTAACATTGAAGTCTATGGCCCACAAGTTGCACAAATGTCAGACCAAAGTAGTACATGAACTACTTTGAGGTCGCAAACTTCTGAATCCAGAAGTGATCAGAGCACATTGATTCCATGTTCATACTAGGTAGAGGAGATTATCGAACACATGGGCTCTCTCCACTCTGCCAGCTGCCACCTGGGATACATAGGAGCAGCAAATTACCACACATGCAGAAATGATTGGATGGCTGTAAGGCTTCATTCACACTTGGTGACTTTGGAGTGCAACTATGACGCAACTTTGGATGGGTGTGACAGCTTGTCTCTGCAAAGTCAGACTTATAGCGCTTTTCCACTGCATGGAACCGAACGGTTCGGCACGCTTTTGTGCTTTTCCACTGCTGGTACCGCATGGTGTAGTGTAGGAACGGTTCGGTACGGTACGGTAGCGCTTTTCCACTGCATGGAACCGAACGGTACGGTACGGCTCTGAAAAAACAGTACCTACTCGATTGTGGTTCCAACAGGTACCAAACTGGTACCATATCCCACAATCCTTTGCATGCAGTCACTACTAGCCACTGATTGGTCAGAGAATCCCATCCACCCCGTTGTTATCCCACCCACTTAACTTTAGTACTACTTTAGTGGAAAAGCAAACCATACCGTACCGAACCATTCCAACACCGTACCATGTGGTACCAGCAGTGGAAAAGCAAACCGGGCCGAGTAGAGCCGAGCCGGTACTTGCAGTGGAAAAGTGCCAATACTGTTGCATGTAAAACATTCAGGTACGACTTTCATGCAACTTTTGAGGGTTAACATTGAAGTCTATGGCCCTCAAGTTGCACGAAAGTGAGACCAAAGTAGTACATGAACTACTTAGAAGTAGCTGCGACTTTAAGTCACACATATGAATGGTTATCGTTGGAAAACAGAGTCTGCCTTGTCACACGACGATGTCCAAAGCCGCACAAGTGTGAATGGGGTGTAAAACTGAATCACTTCCACAAGAAAACAGTCGGCTGGGAAAATGTAAACCAACTCCTGGCCTCTTTAGCAGCCAGGAGTTTGCGTACAGGCGGGCACTGTTGCCGACTTATGATATCTTCATTGAGGTTAGTGGAAATTCACCTGAAAGCTTTCACATTTTTGCTGACCTGACACATTCATTTGTATTTACTTATCAGCCTAGAGCGGAGATTGCATTTTGCAGTTCAGGATCACCGTCAGAAAACAGACTTTCCCACAAATCACCAGATTCTATTACTTGGCTGATTACTCGCAGAATTAGCAGAGTTGTGGGTTGGCACATAACTTGCAAACTGCCATTAAAATGTCAAAATAAAAATTAAAAAAAATATTAATAAAAAAAAGTGGCATGCAAAATTCTCCTCCGACTCCTCCGCTGTAAAGGAGGAAGGGGCGGAGAGGAAGAGGAGGAGCCGCCATCTATAAAAGGCGACCTCCTTTTATGTAAACCGTCTCCAAACAGAAACGCTATTATAAATATTAACATATAAAACAGGACAATAAATTACATGACTACACACAGCACAAACACAGACCTGTGAGTTTAGTGTCCCTTAAACCGTTCCTTTACCCCATTTTTCTGCTCCAGCTAATCCGTCTCTCTTCTGATCCTGCCTGTCCGCTTTTATCACCTGCTTCATCCATCCTCTCCTATCCACAGAGGATCACATGAGCGGGAAAACCAGACCGCGGCCCATGGCTGAAGGTGTGTCATTACTGGGTTTAGGAAGCCAAATATTCGGTCTAAAAATATAATTGGACGGGCTTTCTCAGGAACAACTCATTTTATAATGTAATCTTAATCCTCCTGTATTTTATTGTATTGTAACTGTATTGTCTCCCTTTTATATTGTAAAGCGCTGTGTAAACTGTTGGCGCTATATAAATCCTGTATAATAATAATAGTGCATTGGGGTGCATTTTTAGTGCACCTTACTGTGAAGTAGGGATCGACCGATTATCGGCACAGCCGATATATATCAAAGGCCGATCTGCACTTTCCCCGATATATCGGAATCGGCCCCGGAGGTTACCGATATTTCGGAAAGTGCTTGTACCGGAGTGATGCCTGCAGTTAGAGGCATCACCTTGGTACCGGCGTCCATAGCCAAGGGTCAGCTGTCTTGTAATGACAACCGATGTGGCTGAGAAGCCTCTTGGCTGTCATCACAAGGAGCGGGAGGGGAAGCCCCCATTCGGCTCTGATCGGGTCTCCATGCAAAAACCCGGAAGTGATGTCATGACATCACTTCCGGGTACTGGCACCAGATTAAAAAAAATTACAGCATTCAAAACAGCCAAACTTGGCGTTTTGAATGCTTTTAAGTGCAGAGGAGGGGTTTGGGGTCTTTTAGACCCCCAGATCCCTCCACCAGAGTACATGTCAAGTAAAAAAAAAAAAAAAAAAAATTTACAAAAATATCGCCCCATATCGGCCGATACCGATACGCGATGACCAAAATATCGGTCTCGGCAATGAAAAAACGTAAAAATGTAGCTTAACTTCCTATTTTTTTACCACCCCCAAGCCACAGGTGTGAGCTGGCTCTTAAGAGAGAGAGAAAAGCTAGTCATACACTGTGGGGCTGAAAGAAAGAAAGAAAACTAGCAATTTCCCCCTATCATGCTAAACAGCATAGATGGAGGAATGCCCCCTGCTGGCTACTGTAATCAGACAGCTCCTGCTTGAATATCCAAACAATGGCTGCACATGATTGGATGCAGCTGATTCTCGGCTGACAATTTTCTGCCTTGTTACTTTGATTTTCAGATTGAAGAATATTGGACAGGGGGGGCCAACTGGGCTGTGCAAGGCTTGAATTGGAGCCACACCAAAAAAAAAGTGACAGTGGCTGCCGAAGAGGGGAACCCTTGCATGCTGCCAGGGGTGAAGTGGAGATCAGCTATGGGTTACATCCTAAATTCAGGTGTAACATGTTGCTATAGTTAGAATTTGTATTTAAAGTGGAACTAAACCCTCCTATCCTTTTGAACCAAGGAAGCTGCCATCTTAGCTTCTTTTTGATCAGCAAATGCCATGGTGCTACACATGTGGTTTGACAGTTGAGGACACAAGCAAACCTGACCGTTGGCATCCCCGGCATTTTTTAAAACGTTAAATTGATGGGTTTAGTTCTGCCTTAAGCAAGTTAAGCTGAAGAATCAC
Source organism: Pelophylax lessonae (assembly GCF_965119305.1). Classification (NCBI taxonomy): domain Eukaryota; kingdom Metazoa; phylum Chordata; class Amphibia; order Anura; family Ranidae; genus Pelophylax; species Pelophylax lessonae. Next base: position 730,980,139 of record NC_138769.1, on the reverse strand, counting down.
CATGACATCCACAGAACTGGAACCTTCTAAAGGAGAAAGATTGCACTTGTTTGAAAGGCGTTGATGTTTTCCCGCTCATGCAGCACTACGCTCGCCCTCTGTACAATAAGCCGCCACTGTCCCATATCCCTCATTTCGGACTATCCTAACCTACATCGTTCTGCCCGCTCATTCTCTCAGCTGGAGCAATGCACACTCACTCCCCATCCAACGCTCCACCACAGTCTACACCTCTGTGCCGTAAAGTTACACTTTACCGCTATCCTTCCACAGTGACTGATCGACCTGTCATTGCCGATGAGAGACCACTCACCTGCGGCGGGTCACCTCCCACCTCTACATTGTCACCATATCATAAAGACAGGGCATAGCACATTGCTCATTGCAGTCGCCGGTCTCTAGTACTTGTGGCACCGTGACGAGTGGCAAAATTATATGGCAACATAGTGTAAAAAACAAAAAAAAAAAAAAACACAGAAAATCATAAAGACACAAAATAAAAAAATAATAAAAATACAAAAACAACTTGAAATGCAGAATCGAAAATTCAGATAGGCCCCGGCCAGCGCTGTGCACACCAGCAAAATGGATTACTTACTGCAGGGGATGGATGGGCTAGTGCTTAGGCCACCAAAAATCTCAGTAGGCACATTTAAAGTGGATTTCCATAAAAAAAAAAAAAATTCTGATCCGGATACCTTTTACCAGGCTGTTCTTTCCCCACAATGTATTCCTCGATTTTGGCACCATAAGATAGGTTTTGGCTACTAACTGGCTTTTATGCAGTATGACACCCCCAGTGGAATAGTCTACCCCACTAGCACTACAAATGTGAAATGCTATTCGGCTTTTCAGCCAAGTTACAGTTATCACCAGCCTAGTTAGATACTGACCAAATGGCACTTTCTAGGGTTGGTTAAAAAAGCGTGCCAACGTGGAATGATGCGTGTGCTGTAAAGTGGTGCTGGTGGGCACGACCTGCATGGCTAGCCAGCCACGTTTTGCAGGAAAGAAATTTGCTTGATTCCCCCATCAACACAGACAGTGTTGATGCGGGAATCCCTCCTGCCGAGCCCTCGTCCTCTTCCGGGAAGGGTCCCGGGGGAAGCCGTCACCGCCAGCAGAACACAGTGATTATTGCTAGCGGCTATAAGAGCCGCAAGTGATAACCGCAAGTAAAATCTGGCAGGCTGGTCGATCGATCAACTTGGTACATTCAGCCTGCCCATAGACCGTTCGAAATCTCAGCCGGTTGCTGCTGAACCAGCTGAAATTCGAACCGTCTATGGTCAGCATTAGTTCTGACCAGGGCTTTTTTTCAGCGGGAACGCAGTTCCGGCACCTCCAGAACTGAATGTATGTAATGGCATGGGGTGCTGGGGTGTGCTGGAGGGTCTATTGATGCTGGCTAATAGGGAATCTATTGCTGCAGAGGATGGGGGGTCTATTGTTGCTGGGGAGGTCTTCTGTTGCTCATAGGGATTTATTGTTGCTGGGGAGGTCTTCTGTTGCTCATAGGGATTTATGGTTGCTGGGGTGGGTCTTTTGCTGCTGGTGGGTCAGTTGTTGCTGGGAGGGATATATTGTTCAGGGAAGGTTTTTTTGTTGCTGGCTGCTGGAGGGTCTATTGATGCTGGCTACTGGGGAATCTAGTGTTGCTGGAGGGGATCTATTTGCTGATGGAGGGGATCTATTTGTACAGAAGGTCTATTGGTGCTGGGGAAGTCTGTTGTTGCTGGTGGGGTATCATGTTGCAGGGAATCAATCATTGCTGGGAGGGATCTACTGTTGAGGGAGGGGCCTAATGCTGCTGGAGAGTCTATTGATGCTGGAAGTCCATTGTTGCAGGGGTGGATCTATTGTCGCTGGGGTGGTGTCCATTGTTTCTAGATCTATTCTATTGCCTTTCTTGTTATCGTTAATTCTCTAAAAGGGGTGATACTGGGAGGTGGGTAGGAGGTGAAGGAATGGTGCTCAGGGGTGGGTAGGGGACAGAGTTAAGGGGTGACTCAGAAGGAAGGAGTTCCTGCACCTATTCTCTGAGAAAAAAAGCCCTGGTTCTGACAGAACCCTTCTTGTGGTAACCAGAAAGAAGCCAATAGCTAGAAAGGTGGGAAAATCCGCCCAGAGTTTTTCTTTTGTTTTTATGGAAATCACTTTAAAGTGTGACGGTGCAGTATTTGGCACAAACTTTGTAGATCAGTACAATCTGTGCACTGACATACATGCTGAAAAGGTTAAGACATGAATAAAACAAATATGTAAAACAAAAAAAATGAAAAAAAAAAAAAAGGCCACAAGTATAAGTGACCTGGGGTTACAGTCACCTTGGAAAGGCTGAAGATGAGGATCCCCCCTACAGGGGTGGATGAGAGACCACCAAGTCTCTGGCCTTGAGGAAACCATCTATGCAGAAGAGGCCGCCATCTTGTGTAACAATGAGGAAGCCCCTAAAGGGGTAATGATAAACAAATGAATCTTGGGTAGACCCTGTAACACTGGGGAGACCCTGTTTATCCTTCAGGCATTTACATTCAAAAAGCCGGCCCCCTTGTATCTCCTGGTAGAAGAAAAAAAAACGCCTTGGAGCTCCCTCTACCTAGAAGACACTGGGAGATGCCATGGGATGCAAAGCGTATAAAGCCACAGAACCGGTGTGTATTACTGGCTGATTAGGGTGGATGTGCGGAAACCGGTCCTTGAAGGACTGCTCCGATATACTTTGCGGCCAGGACCTGTTACTTTTGGGGATAATTCAGTCTCAGTCCATCAGAAACTATAACCGGTCAGTGCAAATGCCCCACAAGCAGCCACCTTTACCACTGCCGCGATCCGGTAGACATCCATGGTCAAAGTGTCCTTGTAGGGGAGAGCTCCATGGTAGAGATATTTAGTTGGACCCATTGGATTCCCGCAGTTATCCATGAGTGCAAAAAGCCAGTGAACAGTCCTGAACCACCATTATGCAAAGCGCATTGATAAGTAAAGTCTGTAGGTCAGTGCCCTCTTTGGCCTGTAAACAATGAAATCTAGACCAGGGATGCCAGAGAGTCCACAATTCTCTGTTACCGACATTCAGCAGTGGTCCTTAGCAGATTTGTTGGGACCATAAAAGTTCTTAGTACAAGGAACTGCAGAGTTGGCAGAATACCCTTAGATATATATAGAAAGCAAGCAAAATCTTTTTTTTTTTTGGGGGGGGGGGGACATTAACAGAACAAAGCCTGGGAGCCTCACAAACAGCTGGGCAGGTCAGCGAAAGGTCATTAGACGTCATTTGTGCTAAGAATGAACCGTTTGGCAGGAGGACAGAAGGTTACAGCCGTTTGTACACATCGCATCTGGCACTAGGACGAGCAGCTGGCACTGGCGGCTTAGAACAGACAAAGAGGAAACACCACTTCGGGCTGAATATAGCGCTGGGAAGAGAGCTTGAAGACATCTCGGACATGGCAAGGACAGCATGGTATGGTGCCAGCTGGGTCTCCTGTCCCTAAAAAAAAGATTATTGGAGATACCGGTACACCTTGAAACAGTGGTTTCCTGAATCGGCCACCACCACATGACCTTCAGAGGTGAGGGCCAGACCTTGCGGCCCATACAGAGGGTCTGCCATAGTGTTAATGTAGGACAAGAAGGAGCCAGAACTGTCAAACACCTGCATGGAGGAAATAGGGAAAAGAGAAAAGAGTTTATTAGTTTCATGGCATCTTGGTAGCATCCACAGATGTTTCCAAGCTATACTCTACTTGAAGGTTTTAGGAGTATCTAATTTTCCCAGTCCTGGTACCAAGCACAATGGGCAGCAGCTTAGCCAAAAGATCTACTCAAAAATCTAATATGTAAAAATCCCAAGTAAATACTGGCTTCGGTCCAAACTTGGGTACAGATCGAAACCCAGAAGGAAGCCATCACTCCCCCCACTGCCATCCAATCAACTGCGGTCAGGGCAACCCTCTCCAGGCAGCTGTGTGTACACTGGGATGCTCTGGACATCACTGACTTAATATGGTCAATATCATTGACCTATTTATATAGCCCAAGTTTGGACCAAACCCAAGCTCATCTCTAATGCTAACCTGTCCTACAGTAGGAGCTCCGGGAAGTCTGATAGAGCCCGCCTCATTTCCTGGTTGGAGGATGTACATCATCATCCAGTCTTTTCCTCCCCTGCCATTTCCATTTTGGTGATTGGATTTCAGTTCTTCCAATCATAGATGCTTAAAATCACATGTGGGTGTTACCTAGGACAGTCTGGATGCAAATGTGGGCCTCATGAACACAGGGCTTATTTTTTTTCCTCTCTCCCAGGATGCCATTTGCTCTGGGGCAGGAAAAAGCAGCATTAAAAACGCGCCTAAAACCCCGTTTTGCAAACAGGTTTAGGTGCATCAAGAGTCTGGGCGTTCATTCCACTGGCCAGAATAATAATTTATTCTAGCCTTTGGAATGAATAAGCATTCAAGTGGTAAATATGTCTAGTGCTTAATCGTGTTTAGGCATGTTGGAGAAAAACCTCCTCTCAGGAATCGCTGGCAATGGGTTTTTCTGCCTGTAAACACCTATATGTGCAAGGACACATAGGCTAACATAAAGGGGGGTTTAGAACAAGGAAAAAAGAAAAAAAGTAAATACTCCCTTAAAAGTTGCATTTTTGTTGCCCAGAATGCATGAAGCCTTCCTTTACCTGCCTAGGAACACTCACTTTTCCAAACTGACATCCTTCTAGCCATCAAGGCATTTTGAAATTTGCATAAAACTCTTTTTATAGAAGAGCTCCAGTCTCCCCCAAAAAATAAAAGTCAGCAGCTACAAATACTGTAGCTGCTGACTTGTAATATAAGGACACTTACCTATCCCAGGATCCAGCACTGGCCTCACCCGTGCCGACACTTTAGTTGGCTTCGGGTGCAGATGCCGGCATCTTAGCTTTGGGAAACAAGCAGTGAAGCCTTGCGGCTTCACTGCCGGTTTCCCATTGCGCATTGTGAAGTGTCCCACAGTCTTCTGGGACCTGTGATGTGTACCAGAGGGCCGCGGGGGGAGGGGTACTTCTATTGAATAGCCACGGCGATCTCAATGGGAGTGGGAGCAGGTACCTGTAAAAACCAGGTACCCGCTCCCCCCCCCCCCAAAAAAGTGCCAAATGTGGCGGGAAGAGCTTGCAAACAAGTGGACCTCCCCTTTTTGGATGAAGTCCGGCTTTAACAGCCAGACTACTGCTTGCAACAGGGCTGAGGGCTGTTGAGAGGAATACTGAGGCATGTAAAGTTTTTAGGAAGAAAGTACAGCACCCTGCCGCCCCCTCCCACCAGCCAGGATCTGCCTGCATTGTGTAGAGAAGCAAAGAGACCCAGTGATGTCAGCAGGTATAAATAAGGTATGTAATGAAAACAGATCGGTTTGATTTGAAAACTGCATGTTGTTTGCAGGGAAGTAAAAATATAAAAACCTATACCCAGCCTCATATATGGAAACTCCTAAATTAGAGTTAGGGTCCACACTTCAGAGATGCTATGACCATGCAGTGTGGCTTTTTTTTTGCAAGTTTGCTAGCAAACTATATTTGATTGCAACTGTTGCAACACTAAAAAGGTGAGTAAAATAATATCTCAAAACTCCCCATCAGGAACCCCCCCACCATCGTTACCAGATCCGCACCTGAATCCGGCTGTTGCCCCAGTCAGCCACAATAATGTTCCCATTAGAATCCACAGCGACACCGGTGGGAGCATTAAACTGACCATTTCCCTCTCCGTGTGAGCCAAACTTAAAGAGGAACTCTCCTTCTGCATTGTAAACCTACAAAGGAAAAGAAAAAAGGAAATAGGAGGAGAAAGACCAACATGTGTGACCAATCACCCAACAGCAATTATTCAAGAAGAATGAAAATACAATTTAATGAAAACTGCTTCGCTGTATGGCCAAAAGATTTGTGGACCATCACACCTATATGAGCTTGTTGGAAACCCCATTCCAAAGCCAAAGAATTTGTGCCGGTTCAGCCATAGGAACATTTGTGAGGTCAGGTACTGATGTTGGATAAGAAGACCTGGCTCACTATCAACATTGAATTTCATCACAAGTCATGGACATTAATGTGTAGAGGGGCTATAATAGCCTGCATTTCCCAAGGAAGGCTTTCTCCAAGATTTTAGAGAGTGTCTTGTGGGAATTTGTGCCCATTGGTGAGGTCGTGTACTGATGTTGAGTGAGAAGACCTGACTCACAACAAATGTTCCAACAAAGGTGTTTAGTAGGGTTGAGGTCAGGGCTCTGTGCGGGTCACCCAGTTCCACCACACCAAACCAAGTCTTTATGGAGATGGCTTTGTACACAGGGGGTACAGTCATGTTGGCACAGAAAAGGGTCTTCACCAAACTTTCATGGAAGCATCTGAGACACGATCTCGGCAAGGCGATGCCACATCCCAGAAAAATACATGTACCTGTGACGGTGTTCACCGTCACTGGGATTTAAGGACAGATGGGTAATGGTTTGGATTGCTTCATATTTGTCAGCAAGGTCTCCATGTAGAAATATTGAGATTTGTTCCCATTTGCCATGAGGTCTCTGACCAGGAAGTACAACTCCTAATATGGTCATTCCAGGAAGTTCAATGAGGAGACTGACTGTCTAACAATGTTGCTTTTGTCTGAGGTGGCTTTCCATTCACCTATTGTCGGGTGTGCTAATGAACTCACCTGCTGTCTGATAAGGGATGTATTGACACTCAGAGTAATGTGTATTGGGGGCTTGTTAGGGAACCATTCTTCTGTGTCTGGCTATTGTGTACATTGATTGCCCCCTGGGGCTTCTGTCTCATTACACATAACAGTCCTTCTGGTCAAGCTATCGCACCAATCCCTGCGGACTCATTTTCAAGTCCTCATTTGCATGGCTAAGTAGGACCTGAAGGGGAACTGCAGGTACTTTGCAATTGACCAATAGGAGGGCGGTTCTTGGGGGCAGGATGTTCCAAATTCTGTATAAAAGTGGGTTGTGTACTTCCAATAAACGTCTTCCTGTTTGAACTTACATACAGCCTGCCTGGTATTTGTTCTAATGGATTCCGAACGGCACATAGCTGTAGTTCGGATCCCGGAGCCTGGGTTGACCGAACCATCAGACGTTGCGATCTGCAAGCTGACTCACTGGTAGCAGAGGAGTGTCGGGAGAGCGGAAGCGAGTGAGCAAGGGTCTCGTCACAGTACCAAAGAACTAAAAGGGGGAAGAAAAGGAACGAATCTTCATCTCCTGGAAATAATAGGGCTTTAAAGCGGAGTTCCGGCCTCAAATACCTTTTTTAACTAAAAATACCCCTATAATACTAATCCATCGCCCTTTACAGAACCGCTATTCTCATACTTACAAGGTGTACAGTATTGGATTTTAGTCAAAATCTTACTTTTAAAAATGCTGCCTGGGTACGGCCATCTTAGACGTGGGCATCTGAAGCCGCAGTGTAATCTGCTGTGTCCTTCTTCCTGATTCTAGGGAGTGTTCTGGGAGTTTTTCCTGATTCCAGCCTCCTGGGAGTGATAACAGCTCCCAGGATGCAATGCAAAGGAGGAAGTGATGTCGGTGGCCGTGGCCACAGAGGGGGGAGAAGGAGGAAGTACAATCAAAAATGCCCTGAAAATAAGGTAAGGGACCCCCCAAAAAAATTGAAAATGCCCAATTGTTGATCGGCATAGCGAGCACTCCAGGAAACACTAAAGTTGCAAAATAGGCCGGAACTCCACTTTAAGGGCATCTATTGGACTGATCTCAAGAGGAATAAACACTTGGATACATATATGTAAAAAAAAGTTTATTGTACAAAAAAATCATATAATATCATAAAAACCATTGTGCAAACATACATGAACGGTCATATAACAGTATGCTCCGAAATTAAGAGAACCCTTGTGCATAACAGACACAGCATATTCAATGCATTCGATTCGGACCATGAAATGGGCGAGACTTTAACAGTTTTTAGAGTATGCAGTGTTCACTTGCAATGGAAGCGCAGCCAGAGAATCGCTACGCAACTTCTTCAGGCGATCCCGTGGAGTTATGGTGACAAACACATTAGGTGTCTTCTCTTCTCCCCAAATATGGGCTTGAAAGGTTACCAGGAGCATGTAACTTTTCCAGAGGGACTATACCGTATGTGTCTCCTCTTTGTTATGTTTGCCGATCCTAATGTGTGCCCGTCAGCCTCTCCGGGAGACGCTTGCAGTGTCTCCTGCGAGCGTCTCCTGGAGAGGCTGGCGGGCACACATTAGGATGAGCAAACATTTGGACTCTACACAAGAGGAGAAACATACGGTATAATCCCTCTGGAAAAATTACATGCTCCTGGTAACCTTTTCAAGCCCATATTTATGGAGAAGAGAGGACACCTAATGTGTTTGTCACCATAACTCCATGGAAATTGCCTGAAGAAGCTGCGGAGCGAAATGCGTAGCGATTCTCTGGCTGCGTTTCCATTGCAAGTGAACACTGCATACTCTGAAGACAAGTCTGGCCATTTTCATGGTCTGAATCTAATGCATCGAATATGCTGTGTCTGTTATGCACAAGGGTTCTCTTAATTTTGGAGCATACGGTTATATGACCGTTCATGTAGGTTTGCACATTGGTTTTAATGATATTATATGATTTTTTTGTACAATAAAACTTGTTTTTAGATATATTTATCCAAGTGTTTATTCCTCTTGAGATCAGTCCAATAGATGCCTTTAAAGTCCTATTATTTCCAGGGGATGAAGATTCTTTGCTTTTCTTCCCCCTTTTAGTTCTTTGGTACAGGTCTTCATCAAACTGTCACAAGGTTGGAAGAGCACAATTGTCTACAATGTCTTTGTACAATGTACCAGTACCCTTCACTGGAAACACCTGAACCCAACCATTTGTAGGACTTTTGGCCATATAGTGTAGCTTTCTCATGTATTAGCATGTATGATAATTACCAAACCATTATTATAATTCTCAAATCGTAAAGTGTATGAATAGGCAAAACACAAATATGTAGTACATCCATGCAAGACATGAACGCTTCCCAATGAAAACTCTAGCAAAGACTGGTTAGACCTTTATCAGCAGATATATATATATATATATATATATATATATATATATATATATATGTATATATATATATACATATATATATATATATATATATATATATATATATATATATATATATATATATATATATATATATATATATATATCTCTATAAATAAATATCAATCAATCTAATATATATATATATATATATATATATATATATATATATATATATATATATCTCTATCTATATATACACATACATACAGTGCCTTGCGAAAGTAATCGCCCCCCTTGAACTTTGCGACCTTTTGCCACATTTCAGGCCTCAAACATAAAGATATAAAACTGTAATTTTTTTGTGAAGAATCAACAACAAGTGGGACACAATCATGAAGTGGAATGAAATTTATTGGATATTTCAAACTTTTTTTAACAAATAAAAAACTGAAAAATTGGGCGTGCAAAATTATTCAGCCCCCTTAAGTTAATACTTTGTAGCGCCACCTTTTGCTGTAAGTCGCTTGGGGTATGTCTCTATCAGTTTTGCACATCGAGAGACTGAAAATTTTTGCCCATTCCTCCTTGCAAAACAGCTCGAGCTCAGTGAGGTTGGATGGAGAGCGTTTGTGAACAGCAGTTTTCAGTTCTTTCCACAGATTTTCGATTGGATTCAGGTCTGGGCTTTGACTTGGCCATTCTAACACCTGGATATGTTTATTTGTGAACCATTCCATTGTAGATTTTGCTTTATGTTTTGGATCATTGTCTTGTTGGAAGACAAATCTCCGTCCCAGTCTCAGGTCTTTTGCAGACTCCATCAGGTTTTCTTCCAGAATGGTCCTGTATTTGGCTCCATCAATCTTCCCATCAATTTTAACCATCTTCCCTGTCCCTGCTGAAGAAAAGCAGGCCCAAACCATGATGCTGCCACCACCATGTTTGACAGTGGGGATGGTGTGTTCAGGGTGATGAGCTGTGTTGCTTTTACGCCAAACATAACCTTTTGCATTGGTTTCATCTGACCAGAGCACCTTCTTCCACATGTTTGGTGTCTCCCAGGTGGCTTGTGGCAAACTTTAAACAACACTTTTTATGGATATCTTTAAGAAATGGCTTTCTTCTTGCCACTCTTCTATAAAAGGCCAGATTTGTGCAGTATACGACTGATTGTTGTCCTATGGACAGAGTCTCCCACCTCTGCAGTTCATCCAGAGTGATCATGGGCCTCTTGGCTGCATCTCTGATCAGTCTTCTCCTTGTATGAGCTGAAAGTTTAGAGGGACGGCCAGGTCTTCGTAGCTTTGCAGTGGTCTGATACTCCTTCCATTTCAATATTATCGCTTGCACAGTGCTCCTTGGGATGTTTAAAGCTTGGGAAATCTTTTTGTATCCAAATCCAGCTTTAAACTTCTCCACAACAGTATCTCGGACCTGCCTGGTGTGTTCCTTGTTCTTCATGATGCTCTCTGCGCTTTAAACGGCCCTCGGAGACTATCACAGTGCAGGTGCATTTATACGGAGACTTGATTACACACAGGTGGATTCTATTTATCATCATTAGTCATTTAGGTCAACATTGGATCATTCAGAGATCCTCACTGAACTTCTGGAGAGAGTTTGCTGCACTGAAAGTAAAGGGGCTGAATAACTTTGCATGCCCAATTTTTCCGTTTTTTATTTGTTGAAAAAGTTTGAAATATCCAATAAATTTCGTTCCACTTCTTGATTGTGTCCCACTTGTTGATTCTTCACAAAAAAAATTACAGTTTTATATCTTTAGGTTTGATGCCTGAAATGTGGCAAAAGGTCGCAAAGTTCAAGGGGCCGAATACTTTCGCAAGGCACTGTGTGTGTGTATATATATATATATATTTATAAATAAATAAAAAAAGACGTCTATTGTCCTAGAACACAGACAAAAAACCGGAGACCAGGGTAGAGGAGGGTTATTCTGTCCAGACCACCTGTAGGAGGCAATATAACCCTACAATATCTGATTTTGTTTTTAACACAGAACAGCCCTGATCCTCTTCCTTTTGGGCCCCCCGTCGGCGCTAATGGCTCATTCCCCCTGTGAAGTGCCCCCAATAGCAAGCCTGCTAGAGGTGCACTTGAGCAGGCTCATTTCCGAGCCATGCTCCTGTGAATGGATATTGCCCATTCACACATGGAACATGGTTCAGCTCTGCCACCTCCTCATTGGTTCACTGGCTGTGATTGACAACAGCAGGAGCCAATGGCTCCCCCTGCTGTGTGAGCCAATGAGGAAAGAGACACAGGAGAGCTGATGCTCTCATGCACATCGCTGGATCAAGATGGGGCACAGGTAAGAAAAAGGAGGGCGGAGCTACACACAGAAGTTTTTTTTTTTTACCTTAATGCATAGAATGCATTAAGGAAAAAGATCTTTTGACTTTAGAATCACTTTAGGGGATGAGAATGAAATACCTGTTGGTACCTGTAAATGTCAATGTAATCCAACGATATCTGAACTAATTTGTTCCTCAGTGGACAAGAAATAAATGCCTGGTAATCTGTTAGACATCCAGCGAGCTCCTAATTTCTTGTAGTGAGCTGACAACACTCTCCCTTGCACTGTATTTCCAAGCGGTATTGTCAGGCCTGCTAACTTCTCTGCTGGACTAAAGTACACCTCCATATTATATTATGAACATGACATGAGGGAGGTGTTTAGTAGTTCAACAGGGTAGAACTTAGGCAGAGCCAATAACACTTATTGTGATGCAGTATCATCAGCCAACAATACAAAGTTAGGAGCTCACTATATTTCTGGCAGATTCAAAGGGTATTTTATTATCCTTGCAGTGTTTTTAAAGCTAAACCTTGGGGAGACTCGCGTGTATTGGAGAAATGTACCAAATTATACACATGATCCATTCAGGGACACAGGAAGTTATATTATGGAGTTATATTGCCACCTACAGAAGAATTTGGACACTGGCAAACAAAGATTCTGTAGGCCAGCCCAGTATAAACCCTCCCCAGGAATCAGTAGCAGATTATAATCAGAAATGCAAAGGGGTGCAACCTGTGCCCCTCAATGGACTCCAAGAAACAGATTTTACAGCGAGTACAAAAAACTGAATTTTTGTAAAATCTTACCTGTAAAATTCCTTTTCTCTGAGTCCTCCGACAGTCGCCGCCTCCTCTAAGTCATCACTGTTGGGTATTGACTTCCGCTCCGCAGGAGTAGCTAGGCATAAGACTTAGTCAAAAGAACAAAGGCATTTGCATATACACACCCATGGGGGCTGTTCTACTGGTCAATACCCTCCTGCAGAGACCACTCCCAACTCAGTTTGGTAGCATAGCAGTAGGGAATAAGAACACAACCCCAAAAGAGGGGCGGGGCGGCGACTGTCGGAGGACTCAGAAAAAAGGAATTTTACAGGTAAGATTTTACAAAAATTCAGTTTTCTCTTACGACATCCGACAGTCGCCGCCTCCTCTAAGTCATCACTGTTGGGATGTCCTAAAGCAGTGTAGACATGAGGGGTGGGAGACGCAACCGTAGAAAAGGCAACGCAGTACCCACATCAGAGAAAGGAACCTTACCAGCACAGTAAGAATACCTTCTGGGCAATAGAAAAAAACAAGGCTCAACAGGAGCAACAACCCAGGAAAGCAAACACCAACAGCCAGGGACCCACAAAAAAACACAAGGGTCCTTCATGGCACTGCCGCACTGAGAACTTTGCGGCCAAAGGAGGCATCAGCTGATGCCAGAACATCTACCTTGTAGAATTTGGAAAAGGTGTGCGCCGACGACCAGGTCGCAGCCCTGCACACCTGGTTCACCGAGGCACAATGCCAATAGGTGCAATAAAAAAGGGAACCGTCCCTTTAACACCGCTGCGGAGTGCGCAGCCCATTCCTGACGCTAGGCAGAAAGAAACTGAGTTGGGAGTGGTCACTGCAGGGGGGGTATTGACCAGTGGGACAGCCCCCATGGGTGTATATATGCAAATGCCTTTGCTCTTTTGACTAAGTCTTATGCCTAGCTACTCCTGCGGAGCGGAAGTCAATACCCAATAGTGATGACTTAGAGGAGGCGGCGACTGTCGGAGGACGTAAGAGAAATCCAATTTTTATTTTACTCCTCCATTGAAGGATACAGGGAGTCATATACTGTTGGGATACCCAAAAGAGTCCAACTGGACAGGTGCCTAAAGCAGTGACATCCACTAACAGGCCTAATGGAATCAAGACTGGGGATGTGTGCAGCGTTGAAGGACTATTGCCCAAACTGGCATCAGATGAAGCCCAACCTGCACCTGGTAGGATGGGGCAAGACCAGGTGATAGGATAGCTCAGGAACTTAGTTGAAGGCATGCTGGTAGTGAGAGGGGCTATCCTAAGCTAGTCTAAAATTAATTTGATAGCCAGCATCCAATCCTCCTGTAGATGGCAGTATAACAGTACAGTATTTGACTTCCCGTGTCCCTTTTTTGATAAGGTCAGGCAAATATTGAACCTCCTTGTATATTGGCAGTCTGACACAGGATAACGCACCCATAATACCCATGTTGCTTAAGGGATTGACTCATTATGGGATGGTAAGCTAAGCTTGGAACGCCGCTCAAAGTAACCTATGACTAAGCCCCAGTGGGTGAGGCTTTTTGGCAGAGACATGTAGGCTGAAGCCATTCCTTACATGTCATGTTGGCTGGCTGGGAGAGCAGCACTTTTTTGTTTACTGCTCATTAAGGGATGTTGCTAGGGGCATTCTTACCTCATGCATTTTAGGATAGAAGTTAGTTTTGAGTCACTATTGAGCAGGTCTATAACTCCTATATAGCTGCACACATTACATGCATTAGTGTAATGTGGTGCGATTAATTCTGAATAGGACCCCAACACACCTTGCCGATAGATGGATGCTGCACTGCCACAAATGTTACATGCAATTTTTGGTGCACTCTGGTTTATTACACAGACCATTCCAGTAATTGGCCTACATTACCGCAACGCACCTTAAAGCGGTTGTATACTACCTAAAAAAAAAAAAAACCCCTGCAAGACAAAGGCATAATGAGCTAGTATGCATCGCATACTAGCTCATTATGAAATACTTACCTTAAAACGAAGCCCCGACACGTACCCCCGGACACCGCTGTGGGAGCGGACATGCTCTCTCAGTGTCTCTTCCGGGTTCGGCGGCTCTGTGAGTGGCCGGAGTCGCGATGACGTCACTTTCCGGTGTTCTGTCATAATACCATACCCCATCAGAATTCAATACCTCCATCATTTCCGGTGCGGATCAGCTGTGGCTTTGTCATGCACCAGCTGTAGCCGCGTCACACATCTTAGTGCGCATGCGCGTAATATGTAGGGAATTTAGATAACATCGTAATGGATCATGCAAAAGTCCTAGTGCGCATGCGCACCAACAGGTCGGACAGCGGCATCTATTATAACAGACATCCATGCGATCTCCATGCCCCACACTGGACTGACCCGACAATCCGATCTGAATGCCCCACACTGCACCGACCCGACAATGGCACATAGCTATCAAATGGAAAGTGGGCGTGCGTGTGGGGGCAGGGAATAGGATTGTCTCATTTTTGGGTCGGTGCAGTGTGGGGCATGGAGATCGTTTGCATGTTTGTTATAAGAGATGCCGTGGCCCGACCCGTTGGTGCGCATGCGCACTAGGACTTTGACCTGACGTTGCAATGTTATCAAAATTCCCTACCTAGTCCACACATGCGCACTAGGATGTGTGACGCGGCTACAGCTGGTGCATGACGAACCCACAGCTGATCCGCAAACCGGAAATGACGGAGGTAGGGAAATCTGATGGGGTAGGGTTTTCTGATAGAACACCGGCAAGGAACTCTGAAGGTCCACCGGACCTTCAGAGCGCATGCGCCGCTAGCGTCAGCAGCTGAATGCAGGGCAAATATCTCCTAAACCGTGCAGGTGTAGGAGATATTAATTGTACCTACAGGTAAGCCTTATTATAGGCTTACCTGTAGGTAAAAGAAAAAAAAAAAAGGAGTATACTACCGCTTTAACATGAAGCATACAGCGACTGCGTTAACACACAACAAAAGGGTGAACCCAGCAGATATGATTTCTTGGGGCACAGAGTGTGAGAATAACTTACCTTAACAGAATGGTTGTGGAAATCTGTCACCACAATCTCATTCTTGTTGTTAACCGCCACAAAATGTGGCCCTAAAAGAAAAAAAAATATATATATAAAGGATATTATATTACAAAAATAAAAAGTAGTATAATAGTAATAATAGTGTAATAGAGAGAGAGGAAAAAAAAAAAGTAAAAAGCTTAATTAAATAGAAATAATAAAAAAAAAGGGGGTTTATTTAGTAAAGTTGGAGAGTGCAAAATCAGACTTCTGCACAGAAACATATCAGCTTTTAACTTTAATTTGGCTTTGGCAATAAAACCTGGAAGCTGATTGGTTTTCTATGCAGAAGGGAGCCCAATTTTGCACTATCCAGCTTTAGTACACAAACCCCCTTGTCTTTAGCCAGTACTCCCACTCATCTGCTCTCTTGTCCAGACTACAAGTACAGAGCAGCCTGTCAACAAAACTCCACCTACTACCACCAATGTCTATAGTCTTATAGACCAGTGATCCTCAACCCTGGCCTACAGGGCCCACTAACAGGCCAGGTTTGCAAGATAACTGAAATACATCCCAGGTGATATCATTTGCTGCTCAGTGATTGCAGTACTCTAGTCTGCATCTCCCCAAGGTAATACTTAAAATCTGGCCTATAAGTGGGCCCTGAGGATCGGAGTTGAGGACCACTGAATATAGACTACTTAAAGGAATATCTAAACCCAAGAACAAAGATGTATATATTTCGGCTCACCAGTCCTTAGGTGTGGTGGCTGCATTCATTTTCTTTTTTACAGGCCAAGCACAGAAAAATACCCGCTGATCCTAACAGAAATCCAGCGCCTTTGTCACTTCCTGTGGACTGAACTGAAATTAAAAAAGCTTTCTCAACTATATTCTGTAAACTACAAAGCAACACCCCTCTGGAGAGCAGGAGGTGTTTCTAATTAATATCAGGAAAGCAGTCTTGCACCCTAAGACAAAGATAATCTAATGAGAGCACCAAACATCCAAGAGTCCAAGGTAATATGATAAAATTGCAACAAACAAAATCACCTATAAACCCACAAAAGGTGGAAAGTATGACCCCCAATGACGAAGTCCGATATGACAAAACGCGTTGGGGCGTGACCAGACGGCATCCACTTCCTGGTTACCGTAGAGCTGTGAGTGTCTCCAACCATTGCTTTTTTACCAGCGTGGGGATGGTGTGGAGGATCAATGGCAGCCCCATCTCTTGGTTTGTAACAGCTTGATGCGAGTTGTACTTTGTCTAAAAGTGAGTGCAAGGTTTGTTGCTTTTATTTAACCACTTGCCGACTGCCTAACGCCGATCTACGTCGGCAGTCAGCCCCTCACAGGCAAAGTGACGTAGGGCTACGTCACTAGCTTGTGAGGGTCTAGGGAGCGAGCGCGCGCTCCCGCGTGGTCACGGACCCCCCCCCCGCGCGTGTGACCGGCGGACCCGATGTCCGCCGGTCACTCGGCGATCGGCGGGGGAGAGGGAGAATGTCAGGCAGCTTGTGTAAACAAGCCACCTGTCATTCTCCTTGCTGTTAGGATACTGATCACTCGGATCTAGTATGTAGATCCGTTGATCAGTGTCCATACAGCTCAAGCCCCAGCCAATCACAGTAGAAAGCACGCCCCTAGAGATACACACAGCCCCTCCCTCCCAAATAAAGTTAACCCCTTCACTACCAGTGTATTTTTACAGTAACAGTGCATATATATAGCACTGATTACTGTAGAAATGTCACTGGTAACCCCAAAAGTGTCAAAAATGTCAGTCAAGGGTCCGATCTGTCCGCCCCAATGTCGCAGTACCGCAAAAAAAAAAAAAAAAAAACGCAGATCGCCGCCATTACACGTTAAAAAAAAAAAACAAAAATGACAGAAATCTTTCCCTTTGTTAGTAAACGCGATAACTTTTGCGCAAACCAATCAAAATACGCTTTTTGCGATTTTTTTTACCAAACATAGGTAGCATAAAACAAATTGGCCGAAAAAGTAAAAAAATTTTGATTTTTAAATTTTTTTTTGGGGAATTTCATATAAAAAAATGTGAAAAATATTGCTATTTTTGCAAAATTGACGCTCTTTTTTTGTTTATAGCGCGTGATCAAAAAATCGCACAGGTGATCAAATACCACCAAAAGAAAGCTCTGTTTGTGGGAAAAAAAGGACGCCAAATTCGTTTAGGTACAGCGTCGCACGACCGCGCAATTGTCCGTTAAAGTCACGCAGTGCCGAATCGCAAAATACCCCCTGGTCGGAATGGGGGTAAAATCTTCCGGGGCTTAAGTGGTTAATACACTTGATCCAAAAAACTTTATCATGCTAGTGGAGGCTTCTGTTTATACCCTTACATGTGAGCACATGAAGAGATATCTTATCAGAGGAACAGCTGGCGTTTTGAGAGGAGTATTTGATTAAACCACATGCCTATTTGCCTCATCAATACAAGTGGGTAGGCAACTCTTATCTGGTGAGTCCCCGTTTTGCCCCGTGTGTTTCTGACACTGTGTTGGCGGAGTGTGTTGGTGACCCTATAAAGACACAAGTACCTCTCAATCGGACAGTTTTTTGGACTCTTATGGACTTTTATTGGTGGATTTTATATGTTAACTGCAGATGAGCTGTCTGGTTTGCTTGCACAATTAATACTTGTGTGCATCTCTATAGAGGTGTACTGGGGTTTTATGTCATCCTTTTAGTCTTGCGCTACTGGAATTTTGTATTGTGTTCTCCATTGTAACCTATGATATTTCATGTCTTTTAATATGATAAAATTGCTTCATAGCAGAATAAAGCCTACAGATTTAAGGACCAAACCCTCCCCCGTAGCGAATCACAGTGCAGGTTTATCTGGTATCTGCTCACCTGAGTCTGTTCTTAAAATTCTTAAGCCCTGATGATAGAGTAAGGAGGGGGTGTTTGGCCCCCAAAATTAACTGGCTATCATTAAATCATCTTGGACATTTGTTTGGCGCTCTCATTTGATTGGTATGGATTCTCAACTCTGAGTCCTTTCCCTGAAGGTAGTTCCATTTTTTACGAGAGTGCTGCTGAAACTGAGCCAGTGTTCCCAGCAACAATTTTAGTGACCCTTAGAAAATCTGAATTCAGTGCCTCTTTTGTTCTTGTGTTTGGTCATCAGGGTGCCGACTGTCTCTCCCATGGCTTTGAGATGGCTTGATGACTCAGGTTGGCGCATACACAGTGCAGTGGAGACTTCCGAGCGCATGCACAGTTTGCCCCAAAAGCCTCCTGGGATGCTTTACCTCAGTACCCCGAGAGGCTTCAGGCAGGGAGGGGGGCATCATTCTTGGCAAGGCTAGAAAGTAGGATTACAAGTCATTTGCACTTAGAGAGTTCTCTCTTAATTCCCCTGCAAATGTACAAAAGACATGAAGGGGGGACACCCCAAAACGCGTAAGCGGTTCTTTGGAGGTCCACGTCCCACCACGGCCTGCATCAGTAGAGGAAGCCCAGTGGAGAGTCTTGGTGGTCCTTGATTGCATGTTTGCCAGTGTTCCAACTTGTTTTGGGAGTACAATGTGTATGCCATTTTATTTTAATAAATTGTTTTAAAGATAATGCGCTAGGCTGGTGCGCCCTCTGTCCGTTCCTTTTTTAAAGTCCTGCAAATGCCTGTTGATCCTGCTAGTGGAGTACAAATATTGCAGTTTCCTGTGATGGTGTGACTGCAAAACCTATGTAAGCCCATGTAAGCCACGTAAAACCCATGTAAGCTGTGCCTGCTTGCACTACAGTGGGAGGAGAATATGTTGTACGGGGTGTGGCTCCCAGCATTATCACTGCTGATTTACAGCATCCGCCACACCTAGTCCCACCCACTGCTTTCTAGCTTGACAGCACTGCCTCTAATGAAACTCTCCCGTGAGCTGCAGTGTCTGGAAGGGGGAGCACTGGAGACACAAACGAACGAGCAATTAGCTCAGTCAGGGCAGGTTAAAGTTAGTGATCAACCGACAAAGCCGATATATCGAGAGCCGATCTGCACTTTCCCCGATATATTGGAATCGGCCACCAAGATCACCGATATTTCGGAAAGTGCTGTACCGGAGTGATGACTGCAGATAGAGGCATCACCCCGGTACCGGCGTCCATAGCTGACGGTCGGCTGTCTTGTAATGACAATCGATGTGGCTGAGAAGCCGCTCGGCTGTCATTACAAGGAGCGGGAGGGGACGCCCCCCCTCCCGTGGCTTGCCTGGGTCTCCCGCCCCACCGGGAGACCCGTATAACCAGCCTGCACGGCCGCCGAAGACGCGATCAAAGGCGCATTTGGCTCTGATCGGGTCTCCATGTAAAAACCCGGAAGTGATGTCACTTCCGGGTACTCGGCGCAAGAGTCAAAAAAATGACAGCATTCAAAAGAGCCAAACTTGGCGTTTTGAATTCTTTTAAGTGCAGAGGAGGGGTTTGGGGTCTTTTTAGACCCCCAGATCCCTCCACAAGAGTACCTGTCAAGTGATAAAAATAATATTTTTTTAAATGTATGAAAATATCGGCCGATACCGATATGCATTGACCAAAATATCGGTATCGGCAACGAAAAACCGATATTGGTCGATCACTAGTTAAAGTAGGTCATTTGTTTATTTTATAAGCCTTGAATTACATAGTAACTGAGTAGCCAGAAAAAGAGAAAACAAATTCAGCCACCACATCTAAGACCCCGTTCACACAGGGGGCGACGCTACTTGCTGGGGCGACCTGTGAAGTCTCGGCGCGACATGCACGGACTTCATATCATTGAAGTCAATGCAGGTCGCCCCAAAGTAGTACAGGACCCTTTTTCTAAGTCGGAGCGACTTGTGTCGCTCCTATTAGAACGGGTCCTGTGCATTTTTAATCTATGGCAGGCGACCCAAGTCGCCTGACAAGTCGCGCTAGTGTGAACCGGGTCTAAGCATTGGTAAGCTGCAAAATATTACTTTTTTATTTTTTGGTTTAGATATGCATTAAGTGTGCTAGTCACTATTAAGCTGGTTCTTCAGCTAGCTTTCCCCCTTCTGCCATTCTTCAGTCCAGACGATGTCAGTTTTCCAACTCATCTGCAGCCCCATTAACCTCCCTCCTACCAAGAACCTCAATTTGTTTTACTCTGATCAGGATTACCGTCTAGTGTTCCAGACTGCTGCTTGTCTCCTGGGCTTCGGCCTCCAAACCTCCCCACTAATTTTCCATTGGATTGAAAGATGAAGATGCAGCAGGATTTGTTGTCCACTACTATCAGATGACCGTTACGGTCTATGGCTACTCCTTTGGGTCCCATTAAACGGCCGACACCAATTTTGTTCTGTGGTTACAAGACAGGCAGATGAAAACAGATGGAAAAAAGCCAGGAATACAAAGTATTATTATTTTCAGGTACTTGTATAGCGCTGTCAATTTACGCAGCGCTTTACATATACATTACACATTCACATCAGTCCCTGCCCTCAAGGAGCTTACAATCTAAGGTCCCCAACTCACATTCATACATACATAGTAGGGCCAATTTTATACAGGATCCAATTAACCTACCAGCATGTCTTTGGAGTGTGGGAGGAAACCGGAGTACCCGGAGGAAACCCACGCAGGCACAGGGAAAACATGCAAACTCCAGGCAGGTAGTGTCGTGGTTGGGATTCGAACCAGCGACGCTCTTGCTGCTAGGTGAAAGTGCTAACCACTACACCACTGTGCCGCCCAAGTAATTGGAGTGGATGATGACACAAACGTTTCTTTGTATGGACAGCAGTGACACAAAAGTCCAACCTGTAATCATACCTTGAACTTCCCCTCTGGAGAGAAAATGCTGACCCAGCGATTGTCATAATCCGCCACAACGATGTCACCATTTGTGTCCACAGCCACACCTGTTGGACGCTGCAACTGCCCCGGGGACCGTCCACGAATCCCAAAACGCAACTTAAACTGGCCCTCATTGGAGAACACCTGCCATGGGGAGAATACATCAGACCTAGTAAAAAAAAGAATATAGGAGAGGAAAAACCAAACTGAAAATGGCAAAATCCAACCTCACCTGTATGCACTGATTGTTACTGTCCGCAACCACAATCCGATTGTTACTGGAGGCACAGATGCCTTGCAGGTTGGAGAATTCACCTTTGTCTCTACCACGGCTTCCTGAAAGACACATCTGCTATGAGACTGAAGTACTGGCAGCCTGACACCATATCTGTCCAATATTATAACTATGTATTATACAGTATATGATAAACATTTACTATCGACATTCATAAACTATATTTAAAGTGGTTTTAAAAGCTTAAAGCGGAGTTCCAGCCTTTTCACTCACCTGTACAACGGTCCAGCGATGCGGCCGCCCGAAGCCTCGATCCTCTCCCTCTGGTCTCAGCGGCGCCGGCATCACTGCTGTGGGCACGCGGCTGTGACAGTTTGCGGCTTCACAGCCGGGTACCCACTGAGCATGCGCGAGTTGCGCTGCGCATCTTGATTGGCCGGCAATCTTCTGGGACATGTCAAAGGTGGGAGGGGGAGAGGAGAACTTCCGTTCAGGGCGCCGCGGCACTCCGAGCGGAAGTGGGAGCGGGTACCTGTCAAATCTAGGTACCCGCTCCCCCCTCAAAAAAATGACATGCCAAATGTGGCATGTCAGGGGGTTAGAATACCTAAAGCGGAAGTTCCACTTTTGGGTGGAACTCCGCTTTAAGGTTTTATACCTTCATGCATTATACACATGAAGGTAAACCCCCCCCGCCCCCCCCAACAATACTTACCAGAGCCGATCAGCCTCAGCTCTCTGCTGACTCTCCCTCCTCATTGGCGGAGACAGCAGATGGCGCCATTGGCTCCCCCTGCTGTCAATCACAGCTAGTGAGCCAATGAGGAGAAAAAGTGAAGGGCCGCGGCTCTGTATGGGAATGGACACACAGAGCCGCGACTCGTAAACGAGCCTGCTTGGGTGCCCCCCATTGCAAGCTGCTTTCTCTTGGGGCACTCGGCAGGAGAAGAGGAAGAGAGCTGCTATGTGCACAGAGCAGGTAAGTATAACCTGTTTTTCTTTTTTTTGTAAAGAGAGCCTTTAATATTACTTTAAATCTTTCAAGTATCCTTGATTTTCCTTAGTTTGTATGTGTTTAGCCTCGGGACTAGCCGAGATGCTTGGCAGCCTAAAATAAATACTCTGAGTGTTGCATTAATGGCAGCACATTTGGAGCACTTTGTTGCGTTGGTGTTCTAGTAGTCAGATTTTTCACCCACCAGATCCCTTTGCATTGAGATACAGTGCCTTGCAAAAGTATTCGGCCCCCTTGGACTTTACAAACTTTTGCCACAATTCAGGCTTCAAACATAAAGATATAAAACTGTAATTTTTTGTGAAGAATCAACAACAAGTGGGACACAATCATGAAGTGGAACGAAATTTATTGGATATTTCAAACTTTTTTAACAAATAAAAAAACTGAAAAATTGGGCGTGCAAAATTATTCAGTCCCTTTACTTTCAGTGCAGCAAACTCTCTCCAGAAGTTCAGTGAGGATCTCTGAATGATCCAATGTTGACCTAAATGACTAATGATGATAAATAGAATCCACCTGTGTGTAATCAAGTCTCCGTATAAATGCACCTGCACTGTGATAGTCTCAGAGGTCCGTTTAAAGCACAGAGAGCATCATGAAGAACAAGGAACACACCAGGCAGGTCCGAGATACTGTTGTGGAGAAGTTTAAAGCCGGATTTGGATACAAAAAGATTTCCCAAGCTTTAAACATCCCAAGGAGCACTGTGCAAGCGATAACATTGAAATGGAAGGAGTATCAGACCACTGCAAATCTACGAAGACCTGGCCGTCCCTCTAAACTTTCAGCTCATACAAGAAGAAGACTGATCAGAGATGCAGCCAAGAGGCCCATGATCACTCTGGATGAACTGCAGAGATCTACAGCTGAGGTGGGAGACTCTGTCCATAGGACAACAATCAGTCTTATACTGCACAAATCTGACCTTTATGGAAGAGTGGCAAGAAGAAAGCCATTTCTTAAAGATATCCATAAACAGTGTCATTTAAAGTTTGCCACAAGCCACCTGGGAGACACCAAACATGTGGAAGAAGGTGCTCTGGTCAGATGAAACCAAAATCGAACTTTTTGGCAACAATGCAAAACGGTTATGTTTGGCGTAAAAGCAACACAGCTCATCACCCTGAACACACCATCCCCACTGTCAAACATGGTGGTGGCAGCATCATGGTTTGGGCCTGCTTTTCTTCAGCAGGGACAGGGAAGATGGTTAAAATTGATGGGAAGATGGATGGAGCCAAATACAGGACCATTCTGGAAGAAAACCTGATGGAGTCTGCAAAAGACCTGAGACTGGGCCGGAGATTTGTCTTCCAACAAGACAATGATCCAAAACATAAAGCAAAATCTACAATGGAATGGTTCACAAATAAACATATCCAGGTGTTAGAATGGCCAAGTCAAAGTCCAGACCTGAATCCAATCGAGAATCTGTGGAAAGAACTGAAAACTGCTGTTCACAAACGCTCTCCATCCAACCTCACTGAGCTCGAGCTGTTTTGCAAGGAGGAATGGGCAAAAATGTCAGTCTCTCAATGTGCAAAACTGATAGAGACATACCCCAAGCGACTTACATCTGTAATCGCAGCAAAAGGTGGCGCTACAAAGTATTAACTTAAGGGGGCTGAATAATTTTGCACGCCCAATTTTTCAGTTTTTTTATTTGTTAAAAAAGTTTGAAATATCCAATAAATTTCGTTCCACTTCATGATTGTGTCCCACTTGTTGGATTCTTCACAAAAAATTACAGTTTTATATCTTTATGTCGAAAAGTTCAAGGGGGCCTCCACTAAGATTTCCCATAGATCATTCTACCACCAGAATCTTCCAATGGGTCCTTTTACTACCACCAAGTCCCCCCCCCCCCCCCGTGGGTCTATCTGCCACCATCAGGATCCTCCGCATAGATTTCTTTGCTACCACCAAGATCCTCCCATAGTTCACTCCTGTACCTCCAAGAACTCCTCTTAAGTGCTTCTACCATCACCAAGATGCCCTCACAGATCCTTCTACTACCATCAGGATCCCTCTATAGATTCCTCCGTTAACTGTTAACTAGATTTCCACCCAACTCCTCCATTAGGCCCCTGATCAATCACAAAGATTTGCCTAGAGTATACCTGGCTATTATCGAAAACCCTTCAGTGGATCATTTTGCTTATCTAATATATAGATAGTTTCTTGAAGATCTTCATACTAAAGCAGAGAATTCCTTCAAAATTTCAAAGCAGAAACTCGATTCCCTTCCCTAGGACATATTTCCTAACCCATAAAATTCTCTGAGACTCTTAAAAGAAAAAAAAAAAAAAAAACCTTACAAATTGTAAATTCCAAATCAGCTTCCCTTTGCTGATCTTCCCTCCACCCTTCAAGTCTCCATTCACTCACCAACTCGCAGGATCATCTCATCTTCAATTGGGTTCTCCTTCTTCTTGTTGGTGCTATACATACTTGATGGTCTTCTCACAGCCTTCTGTCGTATGTGCCCTCCGCTGGGGGACTTAACTCTGCGCTTGACATCCTCTGGTGAGGCCGGTACATCCCCAGGTTTTACAGCTCTCACTTTAAATGGACTTCCGCGTAGTGGCTGTCCATAAAGCCTCAGAGAGAGTTGGTGCTCTCCTTCATGACGTGGGGTATAGAGCACCTCATAAGTCCCGTTCTTATTGTCAGTCACCTCCCCGTCCTGGGAGGCTCCATCTGGACCAGTCAGCTGAGCTTGTAGGATGGCGTTGCCACTTCTGACCAACTCTCCATCTTTGTCTTTAGTGGTGACCGTGACAGAAATCTGGTGTCCCACCAAGGCTTGGCGCAGACCCTCCCCTGTTGCAACTGAGGAATGAGCCACGGCGCTAGTAGTAAGAAGGGCCCCTAAATTTTGGAGGGATCGGCGGAGGCCATCAGTCTCTACCCGGAACTCAAGCTGTGGGTTCTGCTGAGGGTGGAAAGGGAAGTCACGTGAAGCCAATTCATTTAATCTCTCGCTCATCTGCTTCCTCACCAAGAGAACTTCTGTCTCTGAGCCATGGCCAAGAGCCTGTTCCGTAAAACGCATGCTGCTCTCCATGTTGTCAAGGCCTTGTCTTAATGCTGAGAGCTGCGCCTGAAGTACCTGGAGTTGGAGAGACAAATTTGCAAGATAAGAAAAATATAAATAAATCGTTCTGCACTCCTGTGACCCGTTTTCAGCAGAGAGCGGTCTGAAGTTTGCTCTCTGCTGACATCACAGATGTGGGTCCAGGCACCGCATCATCACGACCATGGAGTCAGGATCTGCCAGGTGCCTGGACCGACACCCGGCTCAGCCTCTCGGTCAGCCGGTGAGAGCCTGAGCCGGCCGCTAACCACCCCTCCACAGGTCAGCACTCCTATGAGCGAGGAGGGGGCAGAAGAGACTGTCAGTCAGCAGCTCTCTGCCTGGGGAGCTGTCAGAACCGAGCGATCGGCGGTGTTGGATTGCTCGGTTCTCAGTGCAGAGGCGCCAGGGGACAGATGCTGCATCCACCTAGGTAAGTATAAATATGCAATAACCCCAAACCACATACTTCTCTTTTAAAGAATATGCAAACCCAAACTTTCTTATTACTTATACACTATATTACCAAAAGTATTGGGACGCCTGCCTTTACACGCACGTAAACTTTAATGGCTTCCCAGTCGTAGTCCGTAGGGTTCAATACTGAGTTGGCCTACCCTTTGCAGCTGTAACAGCTTCAACTGTTCTAGGAATGCTGTCCACAAGGTCTAGGAGTGTGTCTATGGGAATGTTTGACTATTCTTCCAGAAGCACATTTTTGAGGTCAGGTACTGATGTGGACGAAAAGGCCTGGCTCCCAGTCTCCGTTCTAATTCATCCCAAAGGTGTTCTATTGGGTTGAGGTCAGGACTGTGCAGGCCAGTCAAGTTCCTCCACCCTAAAACTCACTCATCCATATCTTTATGGACCTTGCTTTGTGCACTGGTGCGCAGTCATGTTGGAACAGGAAGGGTCCAACCCGCAACTGTTCCCACAAAGTTGGGAGCATAAAATTGTACAAAATGTCTGGGTATTCTGACGCCTTAAGAGTTCCCTTCACTGGAACTAAGGGGCCAAAATAAACCCCAACCCCTGAAAAACAACCCCACACCATAATCCCCCCTCCACCAAATGATTTTAACCAGTGCACATTTTATTTCCATTTTATAGGAGTGATCACATAACCTCTGTTCTCAACTGCATAAGAGCAAGCTTGTTAAAAGGGGGCTTCCAGATTCCAATAAGCTCCCTGCCTGCAGACCCCCACAACCACCAGCCACAGTTGTGGGGGTGAGGCCCTTGTTCCCATTAACATAGGGACAAGGTGCTGTTGAGGGAATGTGGCCTGGTATGGTTCAGGAAGGGGAGGGGGGAGCGCTCACTCATTTCCTTCCTCCACCCTTTCCTAACCTGCCGGGCCGCATGCTTGGATAAGGGTCTGGTATGGATTTTGGGGGGCCCATGCCATTTTTTTTCTATTTTGGCATGGGGTTTCCCTTAAAGTCTATACCAGACCCAAGGGCACCCATGGGGTGGAGGGGGCAAGCTGTTTTCTTTTCATTTTTTAATTGTTGGCATTTTTTTTTTTGACAGCTGGCGAGTCATCCGTTGTTAAGGACTCGGCGGCCGACTTCCCGGCCCGCTCCTTACACTTCCATAATCAGACTGCACTCAATATTGCTGGGATACACTGACATTCTTAGCCCCATGCTCACCTTACAGTAGATCTGTAGGCTTTACCTAACTAGTCTTAAAAATGTTCCCTTCCCCCCTCCTAACACCTATTCTGACTTACCTGTGTAAGAAAAATCTGTACACTTACCTATTTTAAGGCTGCTCTGGTCTGGTCACATGATCTCCCGTGTCAGCCAGCGCCAGCTGCAGGAGAGAGCGCTCAACACTGGCTAGAATGCCTGAGCTCCTGCTTCTCCCCTGCAGCAGCTGCTGACTGAGACAGGGGAGGCGGATGATGTGACTGCCCCAGTCAACGTCACACTGTTAGCTGGACCTAAACTAGTCGGCTGGATTATAAACTTGGTGTCATTCGAAGACACGGGTCACATATTGGGTGTCAACATTGTTTATTTGTGTTGGAATGATTCCAGTCCTCAAACTTTATCAATGGTCTCCTGCCTGCCCTTTTCAGGGACACAGAAAGTCATTTACTGTTGGTCCATTTCCAACACCAGCCAACAGTGACTTGATCCCCTCCAACAGCCTTCCAGCAGTTGGGTTTGTGAGTACTTGAGGCCTTGCCGAACCCTGAGCTATGATGCTTTCCACTTTTTTGGTGCAACATTTCTGGCTGTAGACACAGGAGTAACCAGTCCTGATAGTTTATGACTTCCTTCCTCAGGTACTCATGAATCCAACTGCTGGAAGCAAGTGTAGAGACAGGTGGCCACAGGTGACTGCAGGAGGGCAGTAGGAACAGACCAACAGTATATGGCTTCCTGTTTTCTAAATAAATGAGCAATAAAATGTTTCTCCCTCTTGGGAAGTACTGCCCTCATCCACAGTGGGGACAAAACCAGCAACAGAAACCAGGCTTAGGTTTTAAAAGACAGGTGGAAGATTAAAAACAAAAAAACAAACACAGATACTCACCGAAGACCATTGGTTGCTCAGTTCTCAGCCCTCAGACTGTCAGTCACCTGCTCTCTGCTCTGCCCCTCCAGTGCTCACTGGAACGATGAGCTGTGAAGGGGACAGTAGCGGCTGGCTCAGGCTCTAAGTGGCGCACTGAGAGGCTGGGCCAACCACTGCTCAGGCATATGGGTGGATTCCGACATTAACCACTTGCCTACAGTGCACTTTCAACCCCTTCCTGCCCATGCCAATTTTCAGCTTTCAGCGCTCTCACATTTTGAATGACAATTGCGTGGTCATGCTACATTGTACCCATATGAAATTTTTATCATTTTTTTTAACACAAATAGAGCTTTCTTTTGGTGGTATTTAATCACCACTGGGTTTTTTCTTTTCTTACAAAAAAAAGAGAAAATTTTGAAAGGAAAAAAAAAAAAAAAAAAAAAGTTCTTATTTTCGGAGAGTAAATTTTGAAAATAAAATGTCTTTCTCCTTCAATGATGTGCGCTGATGAGGCGGCACTGATGGGCACTGATAGGCTGCACTGATGAGGTGGCACTTATGGGCAATGATGAGGTGGTACTGATGAGGAGGTGCTAATATGCCGCACTGATACAGTTGTGTTCAAAATTATTCAACCCCCAATGCTGTAAAGGGTTTTAGGGAATTTAGTGTACATTTGTAAAGGACTTCTTAAAGAACCATATGCAACTAAAATGACATCAATTGGTTTTGTAATACAGTAGTAAATGTTTCTTTTGTGAATTCTTCATTGACACAATTATTCAACCCCTTAAAGACTACCACTCTGAAGAACAGAGGTTCATTGAAGTGTTTTCAATCAGGTATTGAAAACACCTGTGGATGTCAGGAAGCAGCAATAAAGCCTAATAAGCACCAATTAGGCAGCTTTAACCACTTGCCGACCGCTCACATGGAGCGTACTGTGGCACAGTGGCTCGTTCCCGTCCAGCGACGTAGACCTACGTCGCTGGACTCCTCCCCCTGTAGGCGGCGCTCGCGAGCCGCCGGAGGCGCGCTCCCGCTGTTTTCATTCACAGCGGGAGTCGGGCCAGGGGAGGAGCAGCTGCGTTCGCCGCCGCTCTTCCCCGGTCGGGGAATCGAGTGAGGAGATCCGCCCGCCTGTGTAAACAGAGCGGGCGGATCTCCATAGTGACAGGGACTGACAGATCGGAGTGTTCAGCATAGCTGGACATCCGATCTGTCCTTCTGTCACTCAGTCACCCCCCACACGTTAGTAAGCACCAGGCATACATTAACCCCTCCCTCTCCAATAAAATTAACCCCTTCACTGCCAGTGTCATTTTTACAGTAACAGTGCATATATATAGCACTGATTACTGTAGTAATGTCACTGGTACCCCCAAAAGTGTCAAAAATGTCAGTCAGGGGTCCGATCTGTCCGCCGCAATGTCGCAGTCCCGCAAAAAAAAAAAAAAAAAA
This sequence comes from Pelophylax lessonae, assembly GCF_965119305.1. Taxonomy (NCBI): domain Eukaryota; kingdom Metazoa; phylum Chordata; class Amphibia; order Anura; family Ranidae; genus Pelophylax; species Pelophylax lessonae. The sequence goes on along the minus strand of NC_138769.1, from coordinate 730,950,810 downwards.
AACGCAGATCACCGCCATTACGCGTTAAAAAAAAAAAACACCAAAAATGACAGAAATCTTTCCCTTTGTTAGTAAACGCAATAACTTTTGCGCAAACCAATCAAAATACGCTTATTGCAATTTTATTTTACCAAACATAGGTAGCAGAAAACAAATTGGCCAAAAAATTTAAAAAAAAATTGATTTTTACATTTTTTTTGGGGGGAATTTCATATAAAAATTTTTTAAAAATATTGTTATTTTTTCAAAATAAACGCTCTTTTTTTGTTTATAGCGCAAAAAGTAAAAATCGCACAGGTGGTGATCAAATACCACAAAAAGAAAGCTCTGTTTGTGGGAAAAAAAGGACGTAAATTTCGTTTGGGTACGGTGTCGCACGACCGCGCAATTGTCAGTTAAAGTCGCACAGTGCCGAATCGCAAAAAGTGGCCTGGACGGAAGACAGCAAAATCCTCCGGTGGTCAAGTGGTTAAAATGACTGTGATACTCAGCTCCTTCTAGACATTTACTGGTGTGGTTACAAACATGGTGAAGTCAAGAGAATGGTCCAGGAAGACAAGAGAAGAGGTGATTACTCTTCACAGGAAGGGCAATGGCTATAAGAAGATTGCAAAGATGTTAAACATACCAAGAGACACCATAGGCAGCATCATTCGCAAATTCAAGGCAAAGGGCATTGATGGGCATTGACTGGCAGTACTATAGGCACTGATTGTGGGCACTGATGATGGGCAGTAATTGGCACTTTATTTACATTTTGTGTAATCAGGGCACTGATGATCAGTGCCCTGATTACTTGTATTTGTCTCCCCTATGAGGAGGAGCCGCTGACCGGCTCTCCTCGGCTCACACTCTGACAGTGTGAGGCGAGGAGAGCCGAATAACGGCACTTCCTTATTTACATGTGACCGGCTTATTGGACACAGCCGATCACATGGGTAAAGAGTCATATCATTGACTCTTTACCGAGATCGGGGTCGCACCGTGTCCTAGCAACACGGCACGGCCACGATCGCGCCCCCCCAGGGGCATGCGAGAGTGGCTGTTCTGGTGTGTCGTCATATGACGGCGTCCCAGAACAATAGCTGCACCGCTCAAGCGTCATTTGACGGCAGGCAGGTAGCAAGTGGTTAAAGTATGGATCCCTCTAGAGAATGGACTAGAGTGACATCAAAAAAACAAAGTGCACTCCACAGGAGTAGCAGGGCCAACAGAGATTTAGCCCTACTTCTCCTTCAACTCTCTCCCACTCTATCCAAAACTAAAAACATTGGGGGTCATTTACTAAAACTGGAGAATGCAAAGTCTGGTGCAACTCTGCATATAAAACATTCAGCTTCTAGTTTTTTTTTGCCAAAGCTTAATTTAAAAAGCTGAAGATAGAAGCGGATTGGCTACCATGTTCAGCTGCACCAGATTCTGAGCGCTCCGGTTTTAGTAAATCTACCCTGCTAGGTGGAGTTTGGCTTTTAAAGGCCACTCCATCCAAAAAGTTTTTTTTTAATTATCTGGTTAGATACTGACATGTCCCCCCCCCCCCCCCTTAAAAGACATACCCACCTTCTGCTTGGTGATAGAGATGGCCTCCAGGTCTTGCAAGAGAGCATTCTTTCTGTGCTGCAGGGCTCGCTCCAGCTCATCAAATGTGGTACAGATCTCGTTGACAGCAGCGTTCTTCCGTTCGCTCAGCTGCCGACTGATGTCCGTCACAAGGTCGATGGCGGATGTCAGCTGAGGAATTCTGCCAGGGAAAGGAGAAGCTTTGTTAAGGCTACGTTCACATCTTGGCGTTGCTAATTACAGGCATTTTAAGGCGTTTTTTCAGGCGTTTTTAGGTTGACTAGTGACCAATGGAAAAAAATTAAAACGCCTGTAATCTGCCCAAAAAGAAGCTCATGTACTTTTTTGAGCGTTGGGTGTTTTGCTTAAAACGTCAAAATGCTCAGATGTGAACAGGGGCCATTGAAATGAATAGGATTTGTCTTGTTGGGCGTTTTTTGAGCTGATCCTAGAGCAGAAAAACTCCCCAAAAACGCCCCAAAACGCCTACATGTGAACTTAGCCTAAGGCTACATTCACACCTGAGCGTAGCGTTTTCCGCGCGTTTTTTACCGCGATTTACAGGCGTTTTTTTGTGCAGGCGTTTTTAGATTGAATAGAGACCAATGGAAAATGCCTGTAATCTGCCCAAAAAGAAGCTCATGTACTTTTTTGAGCGTTGGGCGTTTTGCTTAAAACGTCAAAATGCTCAGATGTGAACAGGGGCCATTGAAATGAATAGGATTTGTCTTGTGGGGCGTTTTGAGAGCTGAGCAGAAAAACTCCCCAAAAACGCCTACATGTGAACTTAGCCTAAAAGGAGCCCGTTTTTTTTTCTCTTAAAAATAGAAGAGCTCACTGAGACAAGAATCCCATAATATGGGGAATCACACTGGTTTCTTTTTTTCACAATTATTTTTCACCAGTCCTCCCCTCACCCCCCCTTTTTTTTTTTCTCTTCTTCTCATGGGGAAAAACAAAGTTCATTATTCTCAGAAATGCCATATTTTTATGTATGTTAAACGTGATTTATATGTCTTTCTTTTTTTTTTTATATATATATATATATATATATATATATATATATATATATACATATACATATATATATATATATATATATATATATATATATATATATATATATATATATATATATATATATATATATGTATGTTTTATTATTTGTATTACCGTATTTTTCGGACTATAAGGCGCACTGAAAATCCTAAAATCTGATCAAAAACCAGCAGTGTGCCTTATAATCCGGTGCGCCTTATATATGAACCTTGAGTATTGAAGGGATCTCAAAACAATTTCTGTTTCACATTGATTGATGAACTCCGATACGGAGGATGAAGAGTTCGAAAGGTTTCATGGAAGATGAATAGAGCCTACTGTAAAATAAAGCTGTTTAAGGGCTCTTTCACACGGCCGCTCCGTGTGTCCGCAAATCATCCTATTTTTTTGCGGATGATTTGCGGACATAATGTAGGTCAATGGCATTGCGGATGTCAGCGGAATACCATCCGCTGACATCCGATTTTCATCCTTTCAGTTCTGTTCCGTTTTTTGGAACGGAACAGAACCCTATTTTTCCTCCGTGTAAAAAACGGAAAGGAAGGAAAATCGGATGTCAGCGGTGTCATCCACTGACATCCGCAATGCCCATAGACTTACATTATGTCCGCATATCATCCGCAAACGGATGGGATGATATGCGGACTTACGGAGCGGATGACACAAATGTCATCCACTCCGTGAAAAAAAAAAAAAAAAAAAAGTCCCGCAGCGGAGCTTTCACACGGAGCGGCCATGTGAAAGAGCCCTAAAAGTTTAATAAAAGTGAGTGATTTTTTTCTGTATTTTTTTTAGTGTTTTGATTCTTTTTAGGCTGCGTTTAACCACTTGCCGACCGCCGCAAGTACATATACTGCGGCGGTCAGCCCCTCACAGGCAAAGTGACTTACCGGTACGTCACTAGCCTGTGAGGCTCTGGGGAGCGAGCGCGCCGCCGGAGGCGTGCTCCAGCGCGGTCACGGAACCCCGCGCGCGCGTGAGCGGCAGACCCGATGTCCGCCGCTCACTCACGATCGTCCGTGACAGCGGGAGAAAGGCAGACGGCTAATGTAAACAAAGCCGCCTGTCATTCTCCCCTGTGTAGGAATGGTGATCATACGGTTCTACTATGTAGGACCGTTGATCACTGTTCCTACACCTCAAGCCACAGCCAATCACAGTTAGAATCACGCCCCTAGGGACACACACAGCCCCTCCCTCTCAAAAAAAAAAAGTTAACCCCTTCACTACCAGTGTCATTTTTACAGTGACAGTGCATATGTATAGCACTGATTACTGTAGTAATGTCACTGGTACCCCCAAAAGTGTAAAAAATGTCAGTCAAGGGTCCGATCTGTCCGCCGCAATGTCGCAGCCCTGCAAAAAAAAAAAAAAAAAAAAAAAAAAACGCAGATCGCCGCCATTACTCGTTAAAAAACAAAGAAAAACAAAACAAAAATGACAGAAATATTTCCCTTTGTTAGTAAACGCGATAACTTTTGCGCAAACCAATCAAAATACGCTTTTTGCGATTTTTTTTACCAAACATATGTAGCAGAAAACAAATTGGCCGAAAATGTTAAAAAAATGTTGATTTTTACATTTTTTTGGGGAATTTCATATAAAAAAAATGTTAAAAATATTGTTATTTTTTTTAAAATAAACGCTATTTTTGTTATATATTATAGCGCCAAAAGTAAAAATCGCACAGGTGATCAAATACCACCAAAAGAAAGCTCTGTTTGTGGGAAAAAAAAGGACATCAAATTAGTTTAGGTACAGCGTCGCACGACCGCGCAATTGTCCGTTAAAGTCACGCAGCGCTGAATCGCAAAAAGTGGCCTGGACGTAAGACAGCAAAATCCTCCGGTGGTAAAGTGGTTAAAAGTTTAATAAAAGTGAGTGATTTTTCCCTGTATTTTTTTTAGTGTTTTGATTCTTTTTAGGCTGCGTTTAAAGGCTACGCCAGTCCATGAAAAACGTTTGCAAATCGAGGACCTGCCAGTAAACCCCGTGCGGATCAACGTTGCACAAAAAAAGTGCGCCTTATATTCCAGTGCGCCTTATATATGAAAATAGTTTAAAAATGTACTGTTAACTGATACTGCGCCTTATAATCCGGTGCGCCTTATGGTCCGAAAAATACGGTATATGTATTGTAGAAAATAAATTAAAGATATTAAAAAAAAAAAAAAAAAAAAAAAAAAGGAGCCCGTGTCATTCCAGTTTTTACAGAATTATCATGCACACGATGCTGAAACTTGAATTAGGACATTAAGGGCTCTTTCACACGGGCGGTCCGATCAGATCCGCCTGTCAGTTTTTTAGGCGGATCTGATCGGATCCTCTATGCAGCTCTATGGGGCAGCGGATGTCAGCGGAGACACCTCCGCTGACACCCGTTGCCATCCGCATCCGATCCTGTCCGTGAAATCCGGACGGATGGAAACCCTATTTTTCCATCCGTTCAGGGATCGGATGAGAGCGGACAGGTGGTCCGCTCTCATCCGATCCCCCATAGAGAGCAGCGGGGGCTGTGACACCTCCCTCTCCGCACTGCAAGCGGAGACGGCGCTGTCATCCGCCGGCTCAGCGGGAATCGGCGGATCGATCCTCGCTGAGCAGCACGGATCCGCCTACGGAGGCGGACCGTGTGAAAGAGCCCTAAAGTGTAGGTCCAGTCAAAACTTTTTTTTTTCTTTTCAGTTTCGATGGAGTGGGTAAGGATTAGAACCCCTGTATGGTTTTTACTGCTATCCAGCGCTTTATTAATGAGATTTTCCCTCAAGTCCTGTCCTGTTGATAACGTTTCACCAGTCAGGAGGTGAGAGAAGATCAGCATAAAAACGCTTTTTTAGTAGCGTAGAAGCTAGAACCCCTGTCAGATTTTTATTTCCATCTGTGTCCCTGTTGCTGATTATGCCCTACTTCCTGACTGCCATTTTTTTTTTCAGGTAGCACGTACCTTTTTTGATAGGTACCTCCTCCTGCTGTAGGACCAGTCTCACTGCTCATGCAAGCACAGTGGGAGGCTGTCTGGGATTCATCAAGTCGTCGCAGGTAGTACCCAAATCAAAGATGGTGGCACTAGGGACCTACAGCTATGACAACAGCTAAGCCATGACAGCGCTGGACTCCATGGACTGGTAAGTACTTGACAGTGAAGTGGTGTGAACTGAACAAATAGGACGTAAGGCAATTTGTCTTGTCCGTGCATTGGGACTGGGCTGAGCAAAGTCGCCTAGTGCAGCCTATTGCATTTGGTACAAATAGAACCTGGGTCTTGGTAAATGCAGTCAGTGACCACATAAGATCACTCCAGAGACTTGTCACTGAAGCAACAGGCCGTTCTGTAAATAATAGAATTTTTGTAAGAACTTACCGTAAAATTATTTTCTCTGAGTCCTCTGACAGTCGCCGCCCCCACCCCTCTTTTGGGGTTCATGGACCTATATACTGCTTGCTACCAAACTGAATTGGGGATGCTGCTAGCAGGGGGGGTATTGGACCAGAGGGACAGCCCCCTGTAGGTGTGTCTATACAAAGGTTTTGTGAATGTTTGCTAACAAAATCTTCTGCCTAGCTTACGCCTGTGGATAAGACCAATACCCAGTAGTGAAGACTATGAGTGGGCGGCGACTGTCAGAGGAGGTAAGAGAAAATAGAATTTTTGTAAGAACTTACCGTAAAATTATTTTCTCTGAGTCCTCTGACAGTCGCCGCCCCCACACCTCTTTTGGGGTTCACGGACTATCTACTGCTTGCTACCAAACTGAATTGGGAATGCTGCTAGCAGGGGGGTATTGGACCAGAGAGAGTGGACATATCCACAGGAGTGGACATCCCAGTAGTGAAGACTGTATGAGTGGGCGGCGACTGTCAGAGGACGTAAGAGAAAATAGAATTTTTGTAAGAACTTACCGTAAAATTATTTTCTCTGACAGTCGCCGCCCACTCATACAGTCTTCACTACTGGGTATTGGTCTTATCCACAGGAGTGGACATCCCAGTAGTGAAGACTGTATGAGTGGGCGGCAACTGTCAGAGAAAATCAAATTTTTGTAAGAACTTACCGTAAAATTCTTTTCTCTGAGTCATCTTACAGTCGCCTCCCCCCACCCCTCTTTAGGAGTTCATGGACCTATATACTGCTTGCTACCAAACTGAATTGGGAATGCTGCTAGCAGTGGGGTATTGGACCAGAGGGACAGCCCCCAGTAGGTGTGTCTATACAAGGTTTTGTGAATGTTTGCTAACAAAATCTTCTAGAAAAGAAAGAAAGAGGAGGCGCAAACACCTAGTGCATTACCCGTGGTCAATTTGCAAATTGTTTAATAAAAAATGCCAAATGCATACTCACAGACGTAGAGATAAAAACATGTTACAAGAATCCACCATGTGTGAACTGGGACACGTCCTTCAGTCAGGACCGCTAACGCGTTTCGGGGGTCAGGCCCCCTTCCTCAGAGCTGAATTTTTGTGTTTTTGTAACAAAATCTTCTGCCTAGCTTACTCCTGTGGATAAGACCAATACCCAGTAGTGAAGACTGTATGAGTGGGCGGCGACTGTCAGAGGACGTAAGAGAAAATATGTTTATGAGACAGATCCTGCTGCCTCCAATCATGGTGGATCTACCTCAGACACAGCCCACCAAAGAGATGACCTGAGCCCCCTTCGCCATTACCTGCCCTTGATGTTGTCCAGCTGGCTGCGGAGTGACGCTTTGTGCTGCTCTAGAACGTCTTTCAGCGGGACGGTGCAATGCTCTCTGTGTTCTCCCTCCGTGCATTCTACACACATGGCGGTCTCGCAGGGTCCGCAGTAATACTCCATGGTCTGCAAGAGGACAGAGAACAGACTCAGTGACCGACGGGGGGGGGGGGGGGGGGAGAGAGAAAGCTTTTCTACATTAGATCTGCAGAGGGTGCTGCACCTACCTTGCCCTGGTGGTTGGGGCAGGAAAGCGGGGTACCAGAGGGGTGTCCCTCTCCTGGAAGCACGCTTTGCTCCTGGCGGCCGCCGCTCTCCGGGCTGCGTTGGAGAACCTCCATGAGGTTTGTGATGAAGAAGTTGTTCTGCAGGGCGGACACCCCCCGTTCTGGGAGGATGGAGGTCTGGCGGCATACTGGGCAGGAAAGGGTCAGGCTCTGCGGCGGGATGTAGCTCTGCAGGCACCTGCAGAACCAAACAAGAGAATAAGGAGAGCGTACAGAAAGGAGCCCAACACTCTAACACAACAAGTAAAACAATAGAGGTAAACCTAGTCAGTGGATCAATAAAAAGGGATATTAGGAATTTCCCCCAAACATAACTAAAGAAGTGGTGCTGTGCAGCTTTTAGCCCTACGTCGGTTCGCGCAGGAGGGGCTGCCTGCTGCAGTATATCTGCGGCGGGCGGTCCGGAAGCGGTTAAATAACATTTTGTGCCCGTGCCTGTACTGTATATAAAAGATGCTAATTTCCACTGTATCAGAGCGTCTCCCGGCGCTCACGTGACTTCTCGGCTCTCTGATTCTCTTCTGCCCTCCTCCCCGGATGACGTTAGCAGGAGTGATCGGCCCCACCCGCGGGGGAGAGCAGAGAGACGAGGAGTCACAGGAGCCCCGGGAGACACTCTGATACAGTAGAAATCAGCATGTTTTATATACAGTACAGGCACACAATGTTATACAACAAAGGGAATGGCATGCTTATACTGTACTACACCACTTTAACAATGTGAGTCTAATACTGCTCATACAGTGCCTTTACGAAAGTATTCGGCCCCCTTGAACTTTGCGACCTTTTGCCACATTTTAGGCTTCAAACATAAAGATATAAAACTGTAATTTTTTGTGAAGAATCAACAAGTGGGACACAATCATGAAGTGGAACGAAATTTATTGGATATTTCAAACTTTTTTAACAAATAAAAAACTTAAAAATTGGGCGTGCAAAATTATTCAGCCCCTTTACTTTCAGTGCAGCAAACTCTCTCCAGAAGTTCAGTGAGGATCTCTGAATGATCCAATGTTGACCTAAATGACTAATGATGATAAATAGAATCCACCTGTGTGTAATCAAGTCTCCGTATAAATGCACCTGCACTGTGATAGTCTCAGAGGTCCGTTTAAAGCGCAGAGAGCATCATGAAGAACAAGGAACACACCAGGCAGGTCCGAGATACTGTTGTGGAGAAGTTTAAAGCCGGATTTGGATACTAAAAGATTTCCCAAGCTTTAAACATCCCAAGGAGCACTGTGCAAGTGATAATATTGAAATGGAAGGAGTATCAGACCACTGCAAATCTACGAAGACCTGGCCGTCCCTCTAAACTTTCAGCTCATACAAGGAGAAGACTGATCAGAGATGCAGCCAAGAGGCCCATGATCACTCTGGATGAACTGCAGAGATCTACAGCTGAGGTGGGAGACTCTGTCCATAGGACAACAATCAGTCGTATACTGCACAAATCTGACCTTTATGGAAGAGTGGCAAGAAGAAAGCCATTTCTTAAAGATATCCATAAACAGTGTCATTTAAAGTTTGCCACAAGCCACCTGGGAGACACCAAACATGTGGAAGAAGGGGCTCTGGTCAGATGGAACCAAAATCGAACTTTTTGGCAACAATGCAAAACGTTATGTTTGGCGTAAAAGCAACACAGCTCATCACCCTGAACACACCATCCCCACTGTCAAACATGGTGGTGGCAGCGTCATGGTTTGGGCCTGCTTTTCTTCAGCAGGGACAGGGAAGATGGTTAAAATTGATGGGAAGATGGATGAAGCCAAATACAGGACCATTCTGGAAGAAAACCTGATGGAGTCTGCAAAAGACCTGAGACTGGGACGGAGGTTTGTCTTCCAACAAGACAATGATCCAAAACATAAAGCAAAATCTACAGTGGAATGGTTCACAAATAAACATATCCAGGTGTTAGAATGGCCAAGTCAAAGTCCAGACCTGAATCCAATCTAGAATCTGTGGAAAGAACTGAAAACTGCTGTTCACAAACGCTCTCCATCCAACCTCACTGAGCTCGAGCTGTTTTGCGAGGAGGAATGGGTAAAAATTTCAGTCTCTCGATGTGCAAAACTGATAGAGACATACCCCAAGCGACTTACAGCTGTAATCGCAGCAAAAGGTGGCGCTACAAAGTATTAACTTAAGGGGGCTGAATAATTTTGCACGCCCAATTTTTCAGTTTTTTATTTGTTAAAAAAAGTTTGAAATATCCAATAAATTTCGTTCCACTTCATGATTGTGTCCCACTTGTTGATTTTTCACAAAAAATTACAGTTTTATATCTTTAGGTTTGAAGCCTGAAATGTGGCAAAAGGTCGAAAAGTTCAAGGGGGCCGAATACTTTCGCAAGGCACTGTATATATTAAGGCAAAATGTAACACGTTGTTCGTCTTTCAAAACGTTCATAAACCAGGTTACTCTCAAACCAATGTATTACTGTACTGTGCAGAATCCATACATACAGAATAGGAACAGATACTGAGAATTACTCCCGGGCATACAGGACAAGAGAAGTGGTACTGTGCAGAGTCCATACATACAGAATAAGAACAGATACTGAGAATTACACCCGACATACATGACAGGAGAAGTAGTACTGTGCAGAGTCCATACATACAGAATAAGAAGAGATACTGAGAATTACTCCCAGCATACAGGACAAGAGAAGTAGTACTGTGCAGAGTCTGTATATATCGCAGGGGTACAAATTGTACTTGTGACACACAAATACTCATGAGAAGTAAAAGTCTAGAAAAGGGAAGTCTGGAGATGATCCTCCTGTGTCGGTATCTATAAATGTCCCTCATTGTCTGAACTTCCCTTAGTAACTTCCTGTGTTTGGGGGGGGGGGGGGGGGGGAGCATGCTATAGTAGTTCCTCATAGTTTACAGAGTTCCTCATAGTTTGGAGAGTTTCTCAAGTTATATGAATGACAGAACTTCAGCAGTGGCCTACACGTGGCTTCCTGTTTAAAGTAGAACTCTAACCTCCCCTTAAAAAAAAGTGCATATCTACAGTGCCTTGAAAAAGTATTCATACCCCTTATAGTTTTCCACATTTTACCATGTTACAACCAAAAACATAAATGTATTTTTTGGGGTTTTATGTGATAGACCGACACAAAGTGGCACATAATTGTAAAATGGAAGGAAAATGATAAATGCTTTAAAGAATATTTTACGAATAATTATCTGAAAAGTGTGGTTGCATTTGTATTCACCCCCTTTACTCTGATTTCCCTAACTAAATTCTAGTGGAACCAATTGCCTTCAGAAGTCGCCTAATTAGTAAATAGAGTCCACCTGTGTGTAATTTAATCTCAGCATATTATACAGCTGTTCTGTGAAGTCCTCAGAAGTTTGTTAACCACTTGCCTTCTGTGCACTTAAACACCCTTCCCATCCAGGCCAATTTTCAGCTTTCAGCGCTGTCACACTTTGAATGACAATTGCACGGTCATGCTACACTGTACCCATATGAAATTTTTATCATTTTTTTCACACAAATAGAGCTTTCTTTTGGTGGTATTTAATCATCTCTGGTTTTTTTATTTTTTACAAAAAAAAAAAAAAAGAAAAAAAAAAAGACAGAAAATTTTGAAAAAAAAAAAAAAAAAAAAAAGTTTTTCTTATTTTCTGCGAGTAAATTTTGAAAATAAATTTTTCTCCCTCACTGATGAGGCGGCACTGATAGGCTGCACTTATGGGCACTGATGAGGTGGCACTTATGGGCACTGATGAGGTGGCACTTATGGGCACTGATGAGGTGGCACTTATGGGCACTGATGAGGAGGTACTAATATGCCGCACTGATGAGCGGCATTGATAGGCGGCACTGCTGGGCACTGAGAGGTGGCACTGCTGGGCACTGAGAGGTGGCACTGACGGGCGGCACTGATGGGCACTGATAGGCGGCACTGATGGACACTGACGGGTGGCACTGATGGACACTGACGGGTGGCACCATCAGTGCCCACACTCAGTGCCCATAGTGCTGCCAGTCAGTGCTCATCAGTGCCTAGAAGAGCAGGCACTGATGGGCACTGACTGGCAGCACTATGGGCACTGATTGTGGGCATTGATGGGGGCACTGATGGCGGGCACTGTGGGCACTGATGGGGGGGCAAGGTGTGTGGTTTTTTTACCTTCAGTAATCAGGGCACTGGTGATCAGTGCCCTGATTACATTTGTCTGTGTCCCCAGCGGCTGTCGGCTCCCCCTTCTTCCTCACACTGCAGTGTGATCGGAGCGCGCGGGGGGGGCGTGTCACTGGAGGCCGTTTAAAAACGGCCTCCCGAAAATTCGAGTCCACGCTGCAGCCGTATATAGGCTGTAGCGCGGATGGGAGGGGGTTAAAGAACCTTAAGCCTCGTACACACGTTCAGATAATCGTTCGCATTTTGTTGCATGATACTAATATCGAATTCAACAATGCGTAAAAAACGTATGATTTTTGTCGTACGTTTCGGGAAAAGCTTCCTGGTTGCGTAGCTACGTATCAGATGGTGCAAAACAAAAACAATGGCAGCCAGGCTTTTTCCGTGCTATTTTAGTGTTTCTGATCATGCGCGGTCTTCGTTGATCGATTTTTAGCGAACGCATAGCGTACTGATGAAACGATTGTCGTTCGCAGGGCTATCGTACGACAGAATTTTTCCTGTTTGTCCCTTCAGATGTTGTTGGACAAACTGTCGTGATCGGCTGTCGAAAGCTGTGTACTGACGATCAGATTATCGTGCGATCAGGTCGAAAGCGAGTTTTATCATACGATTATCGGAACGTGTGTACGTGTTGGTGAACGTGCAGCATCGTACAGGCCAAGGAACACAGCAGACAGGTCAGGGATAAAGTTGTGGAGAAGAAGTTTAAAGCAGGGTTAGGATATAACAAAAATATCCCAAGCTTTGAACATCTCACGGAGCGCTGTTCAATCCATCATCTGAAAATGGAAAGAGTATGGCACAACTGCAAACCTACCAAGACATGGCCGTCCACCTAAACTGACCGGCCGGGCAAGGAGAGCATTCATCAGAGAAGCAGCCAAGAGGCCCATGGTAACTCTGGAAGAGCTGCAGAGATCCACAACTCAGGTGGGAGAATCTGTCCACAGAACAACTATTAGTCGTCCACTCCACAAATCTGCCCTTTATGGAAGAGTGACAAGAAGAAAGCCATTGGTGAAAGAAAGCCATAGGAAGTCCCAATTGCAGTTTACGAGAAGCCATGTGGGGGACACAGCAAACATGTGGAAGAAGATACTCTGGTCAGATGAGCCCATCTGAATTGAACTTTTAGGCCTAAAAGCAAAAAGCTATGTGTGGCAGAAAACACTGCACATCACTCTGAACACCCCATCCCCACCGTGAAACATGGTGGTGGCATCATCATGTTGTGGGGATGCTTTTCTTCAGCAGGGACAGGGAAGCTGGTCAGAGTTGATGGGAAGATGGATGGAGCCAAATACAGGGCAATCTTAGAAAAAAAAACCTGTAGAGTTTTCAAAAGACTTGAGACTGGGTCAGAGGTTCACCTTCCAGCAGGACAACGACCCTAAACATACAACCAGAGCTACAATGGAATGGTTTAGATCAAATGACCCAGTCACAGTCACAGTCCAGACCTAAATCACATTGAGAATCTGTGATAAGACTTGCTGTTCACAGACGCTCTCCATCCAATCTGACAGAGCTTGAGATATTTTGCAAAGAAGAATGGGCAAACATTTCACTCTCTAGATGTGCAAAGCTGGTAGAGACATCCCCAAAAAGACTCGCAGCTGTAATTGCAGGGAAAGGCGGTTCTACAAAGTATTGACTCAGGGGGGTGAATACAAATGCTCCCCCCACAGTTTTCACATATTTATTCGTAAAACATTTTATAACCATTTATCATTTTCCATCCACTTCCCAATTATGTGCCACATTGTGTCGGTCGATCACATAAAATCCCAATAAAATACATTTACATTTTTGGTTGTAACATGAAAAAATGTGGGAAATTTCAAGGGGTATATATTAGAGATCGATTGATTATCGTCAAAGCCGATCTAGCGAGGACCGATATGGACTTTCCCTAAAATATCGGAATCGGCCTTTTTTTTACCGATATTGCCGATATTTAGGGAAAGTGCTGTACCGGAGTGATGTCTGCAGCTAGAGGCATCACCCCGGTACCGGTGTCCATAGCCGACGGTCGGCTGTCTTGTAATGACAACCGATGTGGCTGAGAAGCCGCTCAGCTGTCATTCCAAGGAGCGGGAGGGGACGTCCCCCCCCCCCCCCCGCCGCCTTCGGTGGCTCGCCCGGGTCTCCCATCCCACCGGAAGACCCGGGAACCCTACCTTCACCGCCGCCGTCTGACCTGGTCTCCATCTCTTTGAATTCGGCGCCGCCGCGTGCCCGGAAGTGATGTCATGACATGAAATCACTTCCGGGTACTGGCGGCGCCGAATTAAAAAAAACGTACAGCATTCAAAACAGCCAAACTTGGCGTTTTGAATACTTAAGTGCCGAGGAGGGGTTTGGCGTCTTTTAGACCCCCAGATCCCTCCACCACAGTACCTGTAGACATTAATGTAATGTTCGAAATTATCGGCAGATATCGGCCGATACCGATACCCGATGACCAAAATATTGGTATCGGTGGTAAAAAAACAATATCAGTCGATCACTAGTATAAATACTTTTTCAAGGCACCGCACAATTCAACACCAACACAGTGGCTAAACATTTGCATGAAAAAACTAGACCTAAAAAAAAAAAAAAAAAAAAAAACACAAAGTCGAACACTTTTTTGAAGACGCTAGCCCCGGTCAGAGGCTGAAGGGGACACAGAGCAGCAGCAGCAGCTGGATTGCACGAGTCACTATGGGTGTATGTTACTGGCACAAACAGGTCCTGTAGCCTTGGGATAATCAGTGCTGTGTGTGCGACGCTGTATAAGCTTGGCACAAGCCTTGAGTACACTGAAGTTAGTACCTCAAATTTGTCTTGCTATAAATCAATGTCCACCCGAAAGAGGCCTGGGGAGGGCACAGTTAAAAGGGAAACTACGATGCCACCATCAGGCCTTGAAGGTCCTAGCCATATTTCCTCTGTGTCTACTCCCCCTGAAGAGCCAGAGGCAGCTAGCCAATCTGAGCCATTACAGTTGTCAGGCACAGTAGCTACTCCAGGTGCTTCTGCCATAACCTACGTCACTAAGGACGACTTGCCATTGGCATTAGCCAGCCTTGAGGGTAAGGTATCTGGCATGATTTCAGCATCTCAAGGGGAGAGGAAATGTGACAGATCCCTCTCACCTGAGCCACCCCCTGAATCAGTTCAGGATTGGGCAGAGGATGTGGAAGAAGTAGCTGATGGTGACCCTATGGAAGGTCAAGCTGAGGTTTCCACTTCTGGGGAGTCAGGGTCAGAGGAGTCTTCATCAGCCTCTTAAACCCAGAGATTGTTAGTTCAGTCTCTTACTGAAATGGTCTGGACACAAATTTCCTCCCTTGGAGACAGCTGAAGTCTCTTTTCATCTCTAGGCTCATTGTGCCCTCCTCATAGTCCTCGGACGTTTCCCATACATCCACTCTTGGAGAAAAGTAACTAATAATGATTGGGATCATCCTGATAAGATTTTTTGTTCCTCCTAAAAGGTTTTCTCTATTGTATCCTATGGAGAAAATGTTTACTAAGGAATGGAATATACCCACTGTGAATGCTGCCATTTCTTCGGTTAACCACTTACCGCAAACTGACGTAGATCTACGTCGGCAGACTTTGAGGGGGTACCGTGGTTTGGTAACGACCGATGCGGCTCAGGAGCCGCTCAATCGTTACCCGTCCCACCAGGAGCCCCGAGCACCCAGCTGGCGCGTCCGCCGGCTGGATGGAGTCCCGATCAAAGCCGGAAACGCCTTTGATCGGGTCTCCGATGACGTAACCCGGAGGCGGCGTCCATGACGTCACTTCCGGGTTAGTGTGCTGCAAAAGGCGGCAAATTTAAAAAACGGCTGTATGCAAAAACGCTATTTTCGGCGTTTTGCATACAGGGAAGTGTAGTGGAGGGGTTTGGGGTCTTTTAGACCCTCGATCCCTCCATAAAGAGTACCTGTCACTACATATTGGTGTCACAAGGGATGTTTACATTGCTTGTGACAGCAATAAAAGTGATCAGATTTTTTATTTTTTTTTTAAAAACCTGTAATAAAATTAAAAAAAAAAAAAAAAAATTAAACAGGAAAAAAAAAAAAATTAGCCGCCCCCGTCACTGTTAGCTCGCGCACAAAAAAAGAAGATCTCTCTTTCTGGCGTTGGACCAGCTGAGGGCCCAAAGAGTGATAATGGAGGTTCCAGAGAACGAAAGGTTCAGGGGTTTTTGCTCAAACCTGTTCATAAACCCCAAACCAAACGGGAATGGGAGACCTATTCAGGATCTCAAAGCTGAAAACCAGTTTCTGAACGTTCGTACTTTCCGTATGGAGTCAATTCGTTCAGTCATAGCCTCCCTGCAGGGAGAGGAGTTTCTAGCATCCATAGACATTAAGGATACATATCTTCACATGCCTATGTTCAAGGATTTCTACGCTTTGCAGTAGAAAACCGTCATTTTCAATTTGTGGCCCTGCCCTTCGCGTTAGCCATGGCTCCAAGAGTGTTCCTAGCTCCAGTATTGGCTGTTCTAAGGTCCCGAGGGATATCTGTAATAGGATATCTGGATGATCTATTACTTATAGATCGATCTGCTTCGGCTCCAAGCCAAAACGTCCTCCAGATAGTACAGTTCCTAGAATATCTGGGTTGGATGCTGAACTTGGCAAAGCCAGCATTACAGCCGATCCAGAGTCTGCAATATCTGGGTTTCCTTGTGGACACAGTACAGGCAAGAGTATTCTGGTCAACAAGAAAGGTCACAGACCTGAAGGATTTAAGCCATGTCTCTGCACTTCCTGTTTGCCAGATTATTGTAATCTCTCCAGCCAGTATCTCACTCCTGTCTTCCCTGCTGCCGTCCATATTTTGCTACCACTCGTTATCAACCCTTAGATTGTTCCTCGACTATGCTTCCACCTAATCCCAACTTGCAAATACTTGTTACTGACCTTTGGGCCGTTACCGACTACACTTCGGTTTGATCCTTACCTGCCTTATCCGCTACTGGACCCCCAGCTTGCTCACCTGAGGACCACGACCTGGTGCTAACATGCAGCAAAATCCATCTCCACTATCAGGAGCTCTCGTAAACAGCAGTTAGTATCTAAGACTCTGCACCGCAGTTGAGCCTGAGTGATCCGCAAGGGTGATTGCCTGTATACTTATCCTGCTGGTCAGTAATAGTCCCACTACTGCTATAGCAACTGGTCTTCGAGCCTGACCCCTGATCGTGACAACATGTCTATGAAGACATCAGTGTCTTACTTCACATCAACACCATGGTGTACACGTCTATGAAGGCATCAGTGTCTTCACATCAACACCATGGTGTAAACTAGGGATGCACCGAAATTTCGGTCACCGAAGTTTTCGGCCGAAAATGAGCCTATCCCATTTCAGCCGAAAATGGGTTAAACATGCCGAAATGAATGGCCGCCGTGAGGAAGGAGGAGGGCGCAGCGCAGGTTTGAAAAGTCCCGCCTCTGGCCGGCCGCCCGCCTCCCTGTGATGTCACTACTACTACGATGTGCATGAATGAACTGACACACCGGGCGGGAGGGCGGGCGAGCGGCCGCTAATAACCATAACTATGTGAGCGCTTCACTTCACTGTCAGGCATGTATCTCCTCTGACAGGGAAGTGAAGCTCACATAGTTATAGCCATTAGCAGCCGCTCGCCCTGCCGCCCGGTGTGTTAGTTCATTCATGGACAGATCGTAGTAGTAGTGACATCACCGGGAGGCGGGCCGCCGGCCAGAGGCGCGTCTTTCGAATGAAGGACACCGGAGGAGCAGAGTGTCTGACAGTAAGGACACTGAGGCGGGGGGGGAGCTGAGGCGAGCTTACCATTGGTATTATGCAGCATGAGAGGGTTAATGTATTGCCACTGCTGGTCACTGATGCATTAGTGACCGACCAGTGGCAGTTAATTAACCCCTTTGTGCTGCATTAGTGCAACCAGTATCAGTGTTAATTAACACTGGTTGCACTGATACTGGTTGCACTAATGCAGCACAAAGGGGCTAATTAACTGCCACTGGTCGGTCACTAATGCATCAGTGACCAGCAGTGACAATACATTAACCCTCTCATGCTGCATAATACAAATACCATTGGTAATTAAATTAACCTCTTGCCAACCCATCACAGTACTGTGATAGGGTGGCAGCGACAGGTGTACGTCGCTGCCTGTTTTTGGTGTATGCCCCTCTTATATCTATTTTAAAATTATTTGGGGGAAAAAGTCATTTTCGGTTTTCGGCCAAGGGCATCCTGCATTTTCGGTTTCGGCCCAGAATTTTTATTTCGGTGCATCCCTAGTGTAAATGTCTATGAAGACATCAGTGTTTTAACTCACATCAACACCATGGTGTACACGTCTATGAAGACATCAGTGTTTTACTTCACATCAACACCATGGTGTACACGTCTATGAAGACATCAGTGTCTTCCCATCAACACCATGGTGTACATGTCTATGAAGACATCAGTGTCTTACTTCAGATCAAGACCATGGTGTACACGTCTATGAAGACATCAGTGTCTTACTTCACATCAACACCATGGTGTACACGTCTATGAAGACATCAGTGTCTTACTTCACATCAAGACCATGGTGTACACGTCTATGAAGACATCAGTGTCTTACTTCACATCAACACCATGGTGTACACGTCTATGAAGACATCAGTGTCTTCACATCAACACCATGATGTCTATGAAGACATCAGTGTCTTACTTCAGATCAAGACCATGGTGTACACGTCTATGAAGACATCAGTGTCTTACTTCAGATCAAGACCATGGTGTACACGTCTATGAAGGCATCAGTGTCTTCACATCAACACCATGGTGTACACGTCTATGAAGACATCAGTGTCTTCCCATCAACACCATGGTGTACACGTCTATGAAGACATCAGTGTCTTACTTCACATCAACACCATGGTGTACACGTCTACGAAGACATCAGTGTCTTACTTCACATCAACACCATGGTGTACACGTCTATGAAGACATCAGTGTCTTACTTGACATCAAGACCATGGTGTACACGTCTATGTAGATGTCAGTGTCTTCACATCAATAAACACAAAAAAATTTTAGGCGCTAGTCCTTAATACAGATTCCTGCTTGGTCATAAACCCAGATGTTGTTATACTATGGCTATGGTTTGATTATAATCAATTGCACCTAGGCTGCCCAATCCTTAACACGGGATGATGTTCAAAGACTGTCAATAACAAAAAAGAAGGATGGCTAGCTGGGTCCTGTGTGCGGCCGCTACACAGACCCAGAGCCGATATGTACTCCGTGGCCAGGTCCTCCGCAGTAGCCGGAAATGGCGCGTGGGTGACGTCACCGGAAGTGACGATCAGGAGCTCAACAGGAAGCCGGGCTGGATCTTTGGAGATGACTTGCAAGCTTCTGTTTGCCGCTGACTTGGGACATCCGGGATTACCTTTTTTCATATGGCAACACCTGATGCAATTGGATTCCCCCAGTTTACCATCAGGGTTCCCAACAGCACCCCAAGGAGATCGGGAGACTACTGGACTGGTTTGGAAGACTGTTTATATTATTTATGTCTATTTCTGCATTAAACTTTCATGGTTCATCCTGAGACAGATCTTTGTCCAATTTCTACACAGTAATTCTCTTTATGTGCACAATAGAGCGCCCTCCTTCTTTTTTGTTATTTACTTTACATCAAGACCATGGTGTAAACGTCTATGAAGACATCAGTGTCTTCCCATCAACACCATGGTGTACATGTCTATGAAGACATCAGTGTCTTACTTCAGATCAAGACCATGGTGTACACGTCTATGTAGGATGTCAGTGTCTTACTTCAGATCAAGACCATGGTGTACACGTCTATGAAGACATCAGTGTCTTCACATCAAGTATATTAGGGATGCACCAAAATTTCGGCCACCAAAATTTTCGGCCTAAAATGAGCCTATCCCATTTCGGCCGAAAATGGGTTAAACATGCCGAAATTAATGGCCGCCATGAGGAAGGAGGAGGGCGCAGCACAGGTTTGAAAAGTCCCGCCTCTGGCCGGCTGCCCGCCTCCCTGTGATGTCACTACTACTACTACGATGTGTATGAATGAACTGACACACCTGGCGGGAGGGCGGGCGAGCGGCCGCTAATAGCTGTAACTATGTAAACCTTCACTTCCCTGTCAGGCATGTATTTCCTCTGACAGGGAAGTGAAGTGCTCACATAGTTATAGCTATTAGCAGCCGCTCGCCCGCCCTCCCGGTGTGTTAGTTCATTCATGGACAGATCGTAGTAGTAGTAGTGACATCACCGGGAGGCGGGCCGCCGGCCAGAGGCGCGTCTTTTGAATGAAGGACACCGGAGGAGCAGTGTCTGACAGTAAAGATGCTGAGGCGGGGGGGGGCACTGAGGCGGGGGGGGGGGGGGGAGCTGAGGCGAGCCTACCATTGGTATTAGTATTATGCAGCATGAGAGGGTTAATGTATTGCCACTGCTGGTCACTGATGCATTAGTGACCGACCAGTGTCAGTTAATTAACCCCTTTGTGCTGCATTAGTGCAACCAGTATCAGTGTTAATTAACACTGGTTGCACTGATACTGGTTGCACTAATGCAGCACAAAGGGGTTAATTAACTGCCACTGGTCGGTCACTAATGCATCAGTGGCCAGCAGTGGCAATACATTAACCTCCTCATGCTGCATAATACGAATACCATTGGTAATTAAATGAACCTCTTGCCAACCCATCACAGAATACTGGGATGTATAAAAAAGGGGATTCACTCCAGAAATAAAGAGATTATTCTCCCGCTCTACAAGACTCTGGTCCGGCCACATCTGGAGTATTCTGTCCAGTTCTGGGCACCGGTCCTCAGGAAGGATGTGCTGGAACTGGAGAAAGTCCAGAGAAGGGCAACAAAAATAATTAGGGGAATGGAGGACATCAGCTATGAGGAAAGACTACAAGCACTGAACTTATTCTCTCTGGAGAAGAGACGATTGAGGGGGGATATGATATCAATGTACAAATACTGTACTGGTGACCCGAGCATAAGGAACAAACTATTCAGAGAAAGGAGATACAATAAGACACGTGGCCACTCACTAAAACTAGAGGAAAGGCAGTTTAACCTTAAAGTGCGTAAGGGGTTCTTTACTGTCAGAGCAGTAAGGATGTGGAATTCTCTTCCACAAACAGTGATATCCGCAGGGAGCATCGATAGTTTCAAAAAACTATTAGATGGGCACCTTAAAGACCACAACATACAGGGGTATACAATGTACAACATACAGGGGTATACAATGTACAACATACAGGGGTATACAATGTACAACATACAGGGGTATACAATGTACAACATACAGGGGTATACAATGTACGGGTAACAGCAAACACACACACACACATCATAGGTTGAACTGGATGGACTGATGTCTTTTTTCAACCTCACTAACTATGTAACTACATATACTGTGATAGGGTGGCAGCGACAGGTGTACGTTGCTGCCTGTTTTTGGTGTATGCCCCTCTTCTATCCATTTTAAAATTATTTGGGAGAAAAAGTCATTTTCGGTTTTCGGCCAAGGGCATCCTGCATTTTCGGTCCAGAATTTTCATTTTGGTGCATCCCTAGTGTGCACGTCTATGAAGACATCAGTGTCTTCCCATCAACACCATGGTGTACACGTCTATGAAGACATCAGTGTCTTCCCATCAACACCACCGTGTACACGTCTATGAAGACATCAGTGTCTTCCCATCAACACCACGGTGTACACGTCTATGAAGACATCAGTGTCTTCCCATCAACACCACGGTGTACACGTCTATGAAGACATTGGTGTCTTCCCATCAACACCATGGTGTACACGTCTATGAAGACTTCAGTGTCTTCACATCAACACCATGGTGTACACGTCTATGAAGACATCAGTGTCTTCCCATCAACATCATGGTGTACACGTCTATGAAGACATCAGTGTCTTCCCATCAACACCATGGTGTACACGTCTATGAAGACTTCAGTGTCTTCACATCAACACCATGGTGTACACGTCTATGAAGACATCAGTGTCTTCCCATCAACATCATGGTGTACACGTCTATGAAGACATCAGTGTCTTCCCATCAACACCACGGTGTACACGTCCATAAAGATATAATCCGCCTCCTTCTCAAACCTTCTTAAACCTATACAATGAAGTCTGCTTAGAACATTATGACCAGTGGCTATTATTTACATTCCACCCTGGCCAAAAGAGCCAGTCTTCAGATTAAGGACCACATAAAGGAACCGATGAACACTGCCTATAGGTCCAGTGCAATTATCCATCAATAAATCCATACTAGCCAAAAAGGTAAATGGTACATGCCATCAGAGATCTATAGAATGTCATTTAGTCAGGAAATAATAGGAACCATCCATGGAAACATGCACTCACCTCTCACAGAATGTGTGTAGACACGGCAGGACCTTCGGAATGTGATAGCGCTCCAAGCAAATACTGCAGACGAGGAACTGCTTGTCAATCTGACGCACCACTGGGCTCGCCATGGCTGTATTTACACAGTGACCTGTTTAATAACCTAAGCAGAAAAAGGCAAGAGAATGAAAAAAACAACATCTGAGAAAAATGGGACACGGAACAGATTACATGGTGGACAGAGTGGGAGAGAATGTTCTAAAGGTGGACAGAGAAAAGGAGAGAATGTTCTAAAGGTGGACAGAGAAAAGGAGAGGAGGCGGCTGTACAAGGCAGGTGGATAGAGGGAGTCCTTTCTGTATCGTACTGCCTACTCTTTTCATCTCTTCCTTGTTGAACCTCTTCTACTTTACATTGCAGATAGGTGGATGGAGGGAGAGGAAGCTCTATAGGACAGATAGATAGACAAATAAGAGGCTGCACTGGGTCAAAGGAGAGAGGAACTGGAGGCTCTACAGGACAGACGGATAGAGGAAAAAGAACAGTCTACAGGACAGACGGATAGGGGAAAAAGAACAGTCTACAGGACAGACGGATAGGGGAAAAAGAACCGTCTACAGGACAGACAGATAGGGGAAAAAGAACCGTCTACAGGACAGACGGATAGAGGAAAAAGAACCGTCTACAGGACAGACGGATAGAGGAAAAAGAACCGTCTACAGGACAGACGGATAGAGGAAAAAGAACCGTCTACAGGACAGACGGATAGAGGAAAAAGAACCGTCTACAGGACAGATGGATAGAGGAAAAAGAACCGTCTACAGGACAGACGGATAGAGGAAAAAGAACCGTCTACAGGACAGACGGATAGAGGAAAAAGAACTGTCTACAGGACAGACGGATAGAGGAAAAAGAACTGTCTACAGGACAGACGGATAGAGGAAAAAGAACTGTCTACAGGACAGACGGATAGGGGAAAAAGAACCGTCTACAGGACAGACGGATAGGGGAAAAAGAACCGTCTACAGGACAGACGGATAGGGGAAAAAGAACCGTCTACAGGACAGACGGATAGAGGAAAAAGAACTGTCTACAGGACAGACGGATAGAGGAAGAGGAGGCTCTACAGGACAGATGGATAGAGGAAGAGGAGGCTGTACTGGGTCAAGGGATGGTGGAAGTGGAGACTCTACAGGATGGATAGAGGAAGAGAAGGCTCTAGAGCAGTGATGGGGAACCTTGGCACCCCAGATGTTTTGGAACTACATTTCCCATGATGCTCCTGTACTCTGCAGTGTAGTTGAGCATCATGGGAAATGTAGTTCAAAAACATCGGGGGTGCCAAGGTTCCCCATCACTGCTCTAAAATATAGATAGGTATCTACAGAACAGAGGGATAGAGGAACAGGAGGGCTCTACAGGTTGGACAAACAGAGAGAGGAGGATCTACAGGACAGACAGATAAATAAAGAGGAGGATGTACAGGACAGACGGATACAACCTGTATAGGAAGAAGGGTTATGGGAAGAAGAGGCTCTACAAAACAGTCAGAGGAAGAGGAGGCTGTACAGAACAGATGGATAGAGGGATGGAATAGATTAAGAAAGTGGAGGCTCTACAGGCTTGGGTAGCTATAGAAAGAGGAGGCACTACAGGACAGACAGAAAGAGAGGAGGCCCTACATGACAGGCAGACAATGAGGAGGCCCTACAGGTCCATGTACAGAGGAAGAGGAGGCTCTATAGAGAAGGATATCGGAAGAGGAGGCTATTACAGGACAGATGGGTAGAGGGAGAGGAGGCTGTACAGGATAGGTGGATAAAGAGGAGGCTGCACAGGACAGGTGAATAAAGGAAGAGGAGGCTGCACAGGACAGGAGAATAGAGGAAGAGGAGGCTGTACGGGACAGGAGAATAGAGGAAGAGGAGGCTGTACGGGACAGGAGAATAGAGGAAGAGGAGGCTGTACGGGACAGGAGAATAGAGGAAGAGGAGGCTGTACGGGACAGGAGAATAGAGGAAGAGGAGGCTGTACGGGACAGGAGAATAGAGGAAGAGGAGGCTGTACGGGACAGGAGAATAGAGGAAGAGGAGGCTGTACGGGACAGGAGAATAAAGGAAGAGGAGGCTGTAGGGGACAGGAGAATAGAGGAAGAGGAGGCTGTACGGGACAGGAGAATAGAGGAAGAGGAGGCTGTACGGGACAGGAGAATAGAGGAAGAGGAGGCTGTACGGGACAGGAGAATAAAGGAAAAGGAGGCTGTACGGGACAGGAGAATAAAGGAAGAGGAGGCTGTAGGGGACAGGAGAATAGAGGAAGAGGAGGCTGTATGGGACAGGAGAATAGAGGAAGAGGAGGCTGTAGGGGACAGGAGAATAGAGGAAGAGGAGGCTGTAGGGGACAGGAGAATAGAGGAAGAGGAGGCTGTAGGGGACAGGAGAATAGAGGAAGAGGAGGCTGTAGGGGACAGGAGAATAAAGGAAGAGGAGGCTGTATGGGACAGGAGAATAGAGGAAGAGGAGGCTGTATGGGACAGGAGAATAGAGGAAGAGGAGGCTGTATGGGACAGGAGAATAAAGGAAGAGGAGGCTGTATGGGACAGGAGAATAAAGGAAGAGGAGGCTGTATGGGACAGGAGAATAAAGGAAGAGGAGGCTGTATGGGACAGGAGAATAGAGGAAGAGGAGGCTGTATGGGACAGGAGAATAAAGGAAGAGGAGGCTGTATGGGACAGGAGAATAGAGGAAGAGGAGGCTGTATGGGACAGGAGAATAGAGGAAGAGGAGGCTGTACGGGACAGCTGAATAGAGGAAGAGGAGGCTGTACAGAACTGATGTGTAGAGGAAGCAGAGGCTGTACAGGACAGATAGAGGATAAGGAGGCTCTACAGGAAAGAGACTAAAGGAGAATCAGGGTGAATGTATAGGATGACATATAGGAGGCTGAGAGGGGGGAGGAGACACAGACATCGATGGAGGCTAGATTGAAACTATACACATATATATATATATATATATATATACACAGTGAGCTGTATGGGAGGCCACAGGGATGGAGGCTGGAGATGGGGGGAGGCCACAGGGATGGAGGCTGGAGATGGGGGGAGGCCACAGGGATGCAGGCTGGAGGCCAAAGGGATGGAGTGTGGAGACAGGTAGAGGCCAAAGGGATGGAGGCTGGAGGACACACAAACACAGATTGGAGACTGGAGATGGGTGCCGGATACCGTTGGAGGCAGGCGGAGGACACACAGACAAGGATGAAGGCTGGAGATGGGTAGATGGCACAGGGATGGAGGCTGGAGATGGGTAGATGGCACAGGGATGGAGGCTGGAGATGAGTGGAGGACACAGGGATGGAGGCTGGAGATGAGTGGAGGACACACAGACAGAGACTGGAGATGGGTGTAGGACAGTGGTCCTCAACTCCGGTCCTCAGGGCCCACTAACAGGCCAGATTTTAAGTATTACCTTGGGGAGATGCAGACTAGAATACTGCAATCACTGAGCAGCAAATATCACCTGGGATGTATTTCAGTTATCTTGAAAATCTGGCCTGTTAGTGGGCCCTGAGGACCGGAGTTGAGGACCACTGGTGTAGGAGACACAGATGAAGGCTGGAGATAGGTGAAGGGCACAGGGATGGAGGCTGGAGCTGGGTGGAGGACACACAGACAGGGATGGAGCTGTGTGGAGGACAAAGTGACAGGTATTAGAGGCTGGTGATGGACACACAGACGGAGACTGGAGATGGGTGGAGGACACAGGAATGGAGGCTGGAGATGGGTGGAGGACATAATGGCAGGTATTAGAGGCTGGAGATGGGTGGAGGACACAGGGATAAAGGCTGGAGAAGGACAGATGAAGGCTGGGGATGGGTGGAGGACACAGGGATTGAGATGGGTGGAGGAGATAGTGACAGGTATTAAAGGCTGGAGATGAGTGGAGGGCACAGGGATGGAGGCTGGAGATAAGTGGAGGACTCACAGACACAGATGGAGGCTGGAGATGGGTGGAGGCCACACAGACATGGATGGAGCTGTGTGGAGGACAGGTATTAGAGGCTGGAGACGGGTGGAGGACACACAGGTGGGGGCTGGAGATGAGTGAAGGACACACGGACATGGGCGGAGGACCTAGTGACAGGTATTAGAGGCTGGTGATGGGTGAAGGACACACAGACAGGGATGGAGCTGTGTGGAGGACAAAGTGACAGGTATTAGAGGCTGGTGATGGACACACAGATGGAGACTGGAGATGGGTGGAGGACACAGGAATGGAGGCTGGAGATGTGTAGAGGACATAGTGACAGGTATTAGAGGCTAGAGATAGATGGAGGCTGGAGATGGGTGGAGGACACAGGGATAGAGGCTGGAAATGGGTGGAGGACTCACAGACATGGATGGAGCTGTGTGGAGGACATATTACAGGTATTAGAGGCTGGAGAAGGGTGGAGGACACACAGGTGGGGGCTGGGGATGGGTGGAAGGAGATGGGTGGAGGAGATAATGTCAGGTGGAGGGGGATGGGTGGAGGATATACTGACAGGTGGAGGGGGATGGGTGGAGGATATACTGACAGGTGGAGGTCGGGGTGGATTGTGGGTGGAGGGAGTCAGTGACAGGAGGAGGGGGATGGGTGGGGGACACGGAGGGTGGAGTCGGATGGTTCAGGGTGCGGTAGGTGAGCTGTCGGTGGGTGGGGGAGGGGTCGGTCGGTCGGTACCGGTGGGTCTCCTCCGCTCAGGCCTCCCCGGCTGCCATTGTAGCGAACAGCTGAGAGCGGCGACGTCACTGCAGCGACTCCCATCACACGACCCCGCTTACGTCACTGGGCTCCGCCCTCTGACGCCGTGACCTCACCCGCTCGGCGCCCATTGGCCGCTTCAGATGCGGTGGGAGAGCGGGAACCGCGATAGGAGAACCCTGACTGACAGAGTCCGGGGCCCCGCCTCCCGGACCGAGACTTCCGGTGTGAGCGACGTCACCCTTTCACCTCACCTCACCTCTCTACCTCCACCTCACCTCCGTCCTACCTCCACCTCACCTGTATGATATATCCAGCACTCCTCCCTTCACATCTTCATCTAACCCCCTCCTACACCCCCCCCCTTCCTCATCTCAGCCCCCCCCCCATCCTCATCTCAGCACCCCCCCCCCATGTCCTCATCCTAGCACCCCCCCAGTCCACCATCATTGGAATTCATACAGCGCCAGGAATCGAGGCGTTTGGCGATCCGCGTCCCCTTCCTCAGGAGGCGCTGAGATTCCAGCGTTTTTCATATCCCCAACATCCATAATCTGTGGGAAAACCCCCCAACAGGTGAAAAGAGGTCCCCAATAGGGGGGGGGGGGGTGACATTAGCTATAACTTTTTGCCCACCCACCTAATATTGAGTAGGTCCCCTTTTACCACCAGAACAGGCCGACCAATCACTGGACTCCACCAGATGTGTGAAGGTACGCTGTGATATCTGCACTAAGCTGATCCTTGGAGTCCTGTAAGTTGGGAGGTGAAGCCTCCGATGTTCAACTTGTGATCTGGAGAATCTGAAGGCCAAGTCGACACCTCAGACTACTTGGGTTCCTCAAACCATTCTTGAATTCATCCGTCCTGGCCACCTTCTTTCATTGCATCAATGAGTCTCCTTCCCCCACCTCCATCAATGAGCCTTCCCTCCCCAACACCATCAATGTGTCTCCTTCCCTACCTCCATCAATGAGCCTTCCCTCACCAACGCATCAATGAGTCTCCTTCCCCACCTCCATCAACGAGCCTTCCCTCCCCAACACATCAATGAGTCTCCTTCCCCACCTCCATCAATGAGCCTTCCCTCCCCAACGCATCAATGAGTCTCCTTCCCCACCTTCATCAACGAGCCTTCCCTCCCCAAGGCATCAATGCGTCTCCTTCCCCACCTCCATCAACGAGCCTTCCCTCCCCAAGGCATAAATGAGTCTCCTTCCCCACCTCCATCAATGAGCCTTCCCTCCCCAACGCATCAATGAGTCTCCTTCCCCACCTCCATCAATGAGCCTTCCCTCACCAACGCATCAATGAGTCTCCTTCCCCACCTCCATCAACGAGCCTTCCCTCCCCAACACATCAATGAGTCTCCTTCCCCACCTCCATCAATGAGCCTTCCCTCCCCAACGCATCAATGAGTCTCCTTCCCCACCTTCATCAACGAGCCTTCCCTCCCCAAGGCATCAATGCGTCTCCTTCCCCACCTCCATCAACGAGCCTTCCCTCCCCAAGGCATAAATGAGTCTCCTTCCCCACCTCCATCAATGAGCCTTCCCTCCCCAACGCATCAATGAGTCTCCTTCCCCACCTGCATCAATGAGTCTCCTTCCCCACCTCCATCAATGAGCCTTCCCTCCCCAACGCCATCAATGAGTCTCCTTCCCCACCTCCATCAACGAGCCTTCCCTCCCCAACACATCAATGAGTCTCCTTCCCCACCTCCATCAATGAGCCTTCCCTCCCCAACGCCATCAATGAGTCTCCTTCCCCACCTCCATCAACGAGCCTTCCCTCCCCAACGCATCAATGAGTCTCCTTCCCCACCTCCATCAACGAGCCTTCCCTCCCCAAGGCATAAATGAGTCTCCTTCCCCACCTCCATCAATGAGCCTTCCCTCCGCAAAGCATCAATGAGTCTCCTTCCCCACCTCCATCAATGAGCCTTCCCTCCCCAACACATCAATGAGTCTCCTTTCCCACCTCCATCAATGAGCCTTCCCTCCCCAACGCATCAATGAGTCTCCTTCCCCACCTCCATCAATGAGCCTTCCCTCCCCAACGCCATCGATGAGTCTCCTTCCCCACCTCCAATAATGAGCCTTCCCTCCCCAACACATCAATGACTCTCCTTCCCCACCTCCATCAATGAGCCTTCCCTCCGCAACGCATCAATGAGTCTCCTTCCCCACCTCCATCAATGAGCCTTCCCTCCCCAACACATCAATGAGTCTCCTTTCCCACCTCCATCAATGAGCCTTCCCTCCCCAACGCATCAATGAGTCTCCTTCCCCACCTCCATCAATGAGCCTTCCCTCCCCAACGCCATCGATGAGTCTCCTTCCCCACCTCCAATAATGAGCCTTCCCTCCCCAACACATCAATGAGTCTCCTTCCCCACTTCCATCAATGAGCCTTCCCTTCCCAACGCATCAATGAGTCTCCTTCCCCACTTCCATCAATGAGCCTTCCCTTCCCAACGCATCAATGAGTCTCCTTCCCCACCTCCTTCAATGAGCCTTCCCTCCCCAACGCATCAAAGAGTCTCCTTCCCCACCTCCATCAATGAGCCTTTCCTCCCCAACACCATCAATGAGTCTTCTTCCCCACCTCCATCAATGAGCCTCCCCTCCCCAACACCATCAATGATTCTCCTTCCCCACCTCCATCAATGAGCCTTCCCTCCCCAACACCATCAATGAATCTTGACTGCCCATGACCCTGACACAGATTCTCCGGTTTTCCTTCCTTGGACCACTTTTGGTCGGTCCTGACTGCTGCAGAATGAGCCTTCCCTCCCCAACGCATCAATGAGTCTCTTTCCCCACCTCCATCAATGAGCCTTCCCTCCCCAACGCCATCAATGAGTCTCCTTCCCCACCTCCATCAATGAGCCTTCCCTCCCCAACGCATCAATGAGCCTCCTTCCCCACCTCCATCAATGAGGCTTCCCTCCCCAACACATCAATAAGTCTCCCTCTCCACCTCCATCAATGAGCCTTCCCTCCCCAACGCATCAATGCGTCTCCTTCCCCACCTCCATCAATGAGCCTTCCCTCCCCAATGCATCAATGAGTCTCCTTCCCCACCTCCATCAATGAGCCTTCCCTCCCCAACACCATCAATGAGTCTCCTCCCCACCTCCATCAATGAGCCTTCCCTCCCCAACGCATCAATGAATCTCCCTCCCCACCTCCTTCAATGAGCCTTCCCTCCCCAACGCATCAAAGAGTCTCCTTCCCCACCTCCATCAATGAGCCTTCCCTCCTCAACACCATCAATGAGTCTCCTTCCCCACCTCCATCAATGAGCCTTCCCTCCCCAACACCATCAATGAGTCTCCTTCCCCACCTCCATCAATGAGCCTTCCCTCCCCAACGCATCAATGAGTCTCCTTCCCCACCTCCATCAATGAGTCTCCCTCCCCAACGCATCAATGAGTCTCCTTCCCTCACCTCCATCAATGAGTCTCCCTCCCCAACGCATCAATGAGTCTCCTTACCCACCTCCATAAATGAGCCTTCCCTCCCCAACGCATCAATGAGTCTCCTTCCCCACCTCCATCAATGAGCCTTCCCTCCCCCAGGCATCAATGAGTCTCCTTCCCCACCTCTATCAATGAGCCTTCCCTCCCCAACGCATCAATGAGTCTCCTTCCCCACCTCCATCAATGAGCCTTCCCTCCCCCAGGCATCAATGAGTCTCCTTCCCCACCTCTATCAATGAGTCTCCCTCCCTAACGCATCAATGAGTCTCCTTCCCTACCTCCATCAATGAGCCTTCCCTCCACAAGGCATCAATGAGTCTCCTTCCCCACCTCCATCAACAAGCCTTCCCTCCCCAATGCATCAATGAGTCTCCTTCCCCACCTCCATCAATGAGCCTTCCCTCCCCCAAGGCATCAATGAGTCTCCTTTCCCACCTCCATCAATGAGCCTTCCCTCCCCAACGCATCAATGAGTCTCCTTCCCCACCTCCATCAATGAGCCTTCCCTCCCCAACGCCATCGATGAGTCTCCTTCCCCACCTCCAATAATGAGCCTTCCCTCCCCAACACATCAATGAGTCTCCTTCCCCACTTCCATCAATGAGCCTTCCCTCCCCAACGCATCAATGAGTCTCCTTCCCCACTTCCATCAATGAGCCTTCCCTCCCCAACGCATCAATGAGTCTCCCTCCCCACCTCCTTCAATGAGCCTTCCCCCCCCAACGCATCAAAGAGTCTCCTTCCCCACCTCCATCAATGAGCCTTCCCTCCTCAACACCATCAATGAGTCTCCTTCCCCACCTCCATCAATGAGCCTTCCCTCCCCAACACCATCAATGAGTCTCCTTCCCCACCTCCATCAATGAGCCTTCCCTCCCCAACGCCATCAATGAGTCTCCTTCCCCACCTCCATCAATGAGCCTTCCCTCCCCAACACCATCAATGGGTCTCCTTCCCCACCTCCATCAATGAGCCTTCCCTCCCCAACACCATCAATGAATCTTGACTGCCCATGACCCTGACACAGATTCTCCGGTTTTCCTTCCTTGAACCACTTTTGGTCGGTCCTGACTGCTGCAGAATGAGCCTTCCCTCCCCAACGCATCAATGAGTCTCTTTCCCCACCTCCATCAATGAGCCTTCCCTCCCCAACGCCATCAATGAGTCTCCTTCCCCACCTCCATCAATGAGCCTTCCCTCCCCAACGCATCAATGAGCCTCCTTCCCCACCTCCATCAATGAGCTTTCCCTCCCCAACGCATCAATGAGTCTCCTTCCCCACCTCCATCAATGAGCCTTCCCTCCCCAACGCATCAATGAGTCTCCCTCCCCACCTCCATCAATGAGCCTTCCCTCCCCAACGCATCAATGAGTCTCCTTCCCCACCTCCATCAATGAGCCTTCCCTCCCCAACACCATCAATGAGTCTCCTCCCCACCTCCATCAATGAGCCTTCCCTCCCCAACGCCATCAATGAGTCTTCTTCCCCACCTCCATCAATGAGCCTTCCCTCCCCAATACCATCAATGAGTCTCCTTCCCCACCTCCATCAATGAGCCTTCCCTCCCCAACGCCATCAATGAATCTTGACTGCCCATGACCCTGACACATATTCTCTGGTTTTCCTTCCTTGGACCACTTTTGGTCGGTCCTGACTACTGCAGACTGGGAACTTCCCACAAGAGATTCAGTTTCGGAGCTCCTCTCACCCAGCCATTGCAATTTGGGTCCTTGTCAAAGTCACTCAAATCTTTACACCTGACCATTTTTTCTGCTTTCAACACAATAACTTCAGGGACAGCATATTAATATACAGGACTTATATAGCGCCAACAGTTTGCGCAGCACTTTACAATATAAAGGTAGACAATACAATAAAATACAAGAGGGCCCTGCTCTTGGGAGCATTAAATCTAATAGGGTGTGGCAAGTGGTACACAAGGTTATAAATATGAGTGAAGGGCTGATGGAGAAGGTAAAAGTTCAGTTGTTAGTTGGAGGGAATAGGCCTCCTTGAAGAGATGAGTTTTCAGGGATCGCCTAAAAGGTGGCCAGAGTAGGTGATAGGTGGACAGATTGAGGTAGAGAGTTCCAGAGGATGGGAAAGGCTCTGGAGACAAGCATGGGAGAAGCGGAGAGGACGGTTTGGGTAATATTTGAAGTCAAGATTGGTGATGTGGCTCAGGGCAAAGCTGTGGATGGTTTTGTAGTAAGTATTTTGAATTGAATTAGCTGGTCAATCGGAAGCCAATGTAGGGATTGGCAGAGAGGGGTAGCAGAGATTGTGTGGCTGGTAAGGTAGATGAGTCTGGCAGCAGCATTCATTTATAGACTTAAGAGGAGAGGTAGGCCTATGAGAAGGGAGTTGCAATAGTCAAGGCGAGAAATAACAAGGGAGTTAATGAGTACCTTGGTGGTTGCATTAGTTAAAAAGGGGTCAATTTTAGAGATTAGAGGTGAAGTCTACAAAACTTTTACAGTGATTGGATTTGGGGCTGAAGGACAGGGCAGACCCCAGGATTACACCTAGTACCCTGGCGTGAGAAGAGGGACTGGTAGTTGTATTCTTGATCTTGATGGAAAAGTCATAGAGATGGGCACGAGCAGCAGGGGGGAATATTACCGGCTCGATTTTAGAGAGATTTCGTTTAAAGAAGTGGTGTGACAACCATGTTGATATGTTGGTTAGTAATACGTGAGGAGACTGAAGGAGTAAGGTGAGGAGTAGAGAGCTAGATTTGGGTGTCATCGGCATTGAGATGTACTGGAAGCTGTGGGAGATTATCAAGTGACCAAGAGAGGAGGTCTAGATAGAGAAGAGGTCCAAGAACAGAGCCTTGGAGTACCCCTACAGAAAGAGGAAGTGGGGAGGAGGAGACATAGTTATTGAGAAGGAGCGGGTAGTCAACAGTATCAAAGACCGCAGAGAGCTCTAGTAAAGTGAGTATGGAGTAGTGGCTGTTGATTTTTGCAGTTAGTAAATCGTAGGTGGGTTTTAGTAGGACAGTTTCTGTGGAGTGCTGCAAATAAAAGCCAGACTGTAAGGGGTCAAGAAGGTTGTTTTCAATGAGGCAGGAGCTCAGATTGTTGTAAATTAGGTATTCTAAAAGAGAAGAGGTGAATGGGAGAAAGGAGATGGGTTCAGGTTGGTGGAGTCCAGTGAGGGCTTTTTAGTTATGAGGGTGAGCTGTGCATACTTTAGGGTGAGGGGAAGGTGCCAGTAGACATGGAGAGATTGTAAATGTTAGTGAGAGAACATAGGATTGAAAAGGGTGACCATATTAGTTGTCAGGGAACAGGATCCAGAGGGCCAGTTGGTTAGGTGGGCTTCTGGGAAAAGTTTGGTAAGCTCTTTAGTAATAGCCAATTCAAAAAGCGAAAGCGTTGAATGTGTCAATAGGGTATGTTAAGTGGGAAAGATAACTGTACAGTGGAGATGTCCTCAGGAATTGCATCAATCTTGTTTTGAAGTGATTGGCAATCTCTTGGGCAATGAGTGAGTTGGTGGGTAGAGGTGGGGGATAAAGCACAGAGTTAGAAGTAGAGAAGAGCTGATGACGATTGGATGACAAGGTATTAATAAGTGTGACAAGGTTCTTTTTTTTTTCTCGAAAGGGAGGCAGGAATTGTATTTTAGGAGGGCAGATTTATATAGGCTAAAGTCCTGCAGTTATTTAGCGTTACACCACAGTCGTTCACGAGCACGGCTATATCTCTTGAGATTTCTGGTGTCATCAGTTTCCCAAAATTGTAATGGTCTTGGCCTGATTCTGAGAGTAGTTAGAGGAGCAAGGGCCTCCAGGGAGGATGAAAGTTGTAGACAGAGATGGCCAGGTCAGGTTAGGACAGGGGTGAGGTTTTGTCATAGAGGTGGTTAGTAGCAGAATAGAGAAGAGAAGGGTTAAAGTGGCAAAGCTTTTTACAAGTAATTGATACTTAGAGGGATAGATGGTTAAATACATGGATACTGTGAAACTGATGAGGTTTTGATCAGAGAGAGGAAAGGTAGTGTTTGTTAAGATTGCCAGAAATGCAGAGGTGGGAGAATACAAGGCCAAGGGTATTACCATCGAAGTGAGTGGGAGTGTGTGCATTGTGTTAGGTCAAAAGATGAGGTTAAATTGAGATGTAGCGGGCCTGTTAACATTACCCAGGGTGTTAGAGTCACCAAGAACGATAGTGGGTATTTCAGAGGAGAGAAAGTAGGGTAGCCAGGCTTTAAAAAAGTGTGACACTGGTCCAGGAGGCTGATAAATCACTGTAATCCTCAGAGAAATTGGAGAAAACCAACTAATACAGTGCGCCTCAAAAGAGGAGAGGGATAGAGAGGGAGGGTTAGGAAGGACTTGAAAGGTGCTCAGTGGGGATAGAAGGAATCCAACTCCACCTCTTTTCCAACCACTGACACTAGGTGAGTGAGTCCAGCGGCGGTCACCATGGGAAGGGGAAGCAGGAGAAGCCGAGTCAGAATCTTGAAGCCAGGTTTCAGTAATGGCCAATATGGTACAGCAATGGGAGATGAAAAGGTCATGTACAGATGTGAGCTTGTTAAGAAAAAGTGGGCAATCCAGAAGGCTCATGAGATTGGGGGGCTGTTTTTTGGAGGCAGGGGAATAGAAATTAGGCTGAATGGATTGCTGCTGTTGCCAGAGGAGAAAGTGTGCTGGATATGGGGGTTGCAGTTAGAAAGTGGAGGGCCAGGATTGGTTGAAATGTCCCAAGAGATTAGAAGGAGGGTGAGGAAGGTAAGATGGAAGTGGGATGTTTATGGATGCACATACCTCACTGTCCTGGTGTTTAGATCAGTGTGCATGTTCAGTATTTGCAGGAGGGTGTAGTAATTGGGAGAGGGTAAGCTTTGGGATAGAGCGGAGGGGTATAGTAAGAACAATCTGAGGACAGAGAACACTAATGTTAGAAGGAAGATAAGAGGGAGCATATTAGAGGGAAAAGAGAGTGTGAATCAAACTTCATAGGAAATTATTTACAAAATGTTAGTTTGCTTGCAATCTTTCTCAGAGTGGAGCAGAGTTCCTCTTGTTGAACCTTCATACTGCTTTACTTATCCTGCTTTAACCTCCTCCCACCTGTCCACTGCACATATACGGCCCGGTGGGCGTTTCCTCTGACTGTGTGGACTTTCCTGTACATCCTGCAGAAGGAGCGATATTGCGCGGGCGAGTGGCCGCGCAGCTGCGCGATCCCGGTGTGCCTCCGTCCCCCAGACACAGCACAACACCGCTCGGCTGTGATTGGCCCTCCTGATCACATGATGGCTGTGTCCAATCACAGCTGTCATGTAATGTAAACACAGCCCTTGTAACGGCAATTGGCTCTGCTTCTCACACAGAGCCTTCCAGTGAGGGGAAGGAGTGCGGGATCTGTGCTGCCAGCTTGGGATCAGTGAGTTTGAGCTGTTTTACTGCTTTTAACACACTGATCACCCAGCTAGTGTCCACGAAACAGTGTCCCCAACACAGTGAAAAACACCTGTCACACATCTGTCTGTGAGCATCTGGCACATTTGTCTGTGATAATCTGGCACATCTGTCTGTGATAATCTGCAACATCTGTCCGTGATCATCTGGCGCGCATCATTTGCCATATCTGTCTGGTATCATCTGCCACATTTTTCCATGATCTGCCACATCTGTCCCAGTGAACATCTGCCATATCTGTCCCAGTGAACATCTGCCACATCCCAATGATCAACATCTGTCCCAGGAATTATCTGCATAAATCTGTCAACTTGTGGAAAAAATAACATGTTTAAAAGACTCATTATGACTCGTAGAATATACATTCGGTGTTTTCTTTCCAAAATGGGGTCATTTTGTGGGTAATTCTATTGTCCTGGTGCTCCAGGGGCTTCAAAAATGTGATAGGTACTCAGGAAATGAAATATGTAATTTTTGTCTTTAGAACTCCTGACGGTGCTACTTGGATGTTGGGCCTCTGTATGTGGCCAGGCTGTGGAAAATGTTACACATGTGGTATTGCCATACCCACGAGGGGCAGCAGAATGTATTTTGGGGTGTAATTGCAAGTTTATCTCTGCCATGTGTAAGAAATAGTTGGTAATATGACAATTTTGTGGGGAAAAAAAAATCTTCGTTACCCAAACTATTGTGGGCAAAAAATTGCAACTTCAAAAAACTCACTATGACTCTTACTAAATACCTTGGACTGTTTTACAAAAAGGGGTCATTTGGGGGGTATTTGTTGTCCTGACATTTTAGGGCCTAAAGAAATGAGATAGGTGGTCAGTACATCAGGACTGATCAATTTTCAGTGATACATAGCCTAGCTTGTAGACTCTATAACTTTCACACAAACCTATTGTCATACACTTATCAGGATTTTTTTTTTTTTTTTTACCAAAGACATGTAGCACAATACATTCTGGCCTAAATGTATGACGAAATTTGATTTTATTGGATTTCTTTTAGGCTACATTCACATGTCAGCGTAGCGATCGCGGGCAGAATCACCGCGATTCTGCCCGCAATCCGGAAATCATTGCAAATCGCGGGACGCCTGTGCGTTGCCCGTGATTTGCAATAGCACCCCAAACACTATGCGATGTTGCCGCGATTTCCACCTGCCGAATCGTGGTAACATTGCGCAAAAAAATATACATTAACCACTTAAGCCCCGGAAGATTTTACCCCCTTCCTGACCAGGGCCTATTTTGCGATTCGGCACTGCGTGATTTTAACGGACAATTGCGCGGTTGT
The DNA here is from genome assembly GCF_965119305.1 of Pelophylax lessonae. Classification (NCBI taxonomy): domain Eukaryota; kingdom Metazoa; phylum Chordata; class Amphibia; order Anura; family Ranidae; genus Pelophylax; species Pelophylax lessonae. The sequence continues at coordinate 730,913,666 of NC_138769.1, read as the reverse complement.
GCGATGCTGTACCCAAACGAATTTGACGTCCTTTTTTTCCCACAAACAGAGCTTTCTTTTGGTAGTATTTGATCACCTGTGCGATTTTTTGATCATGCGCTATAAACAAAAAAAGAGCGTAAATTTTTCAAAAATAACAATATTTTTCACATTTTTTTATATGAAATTCCCCCCAAAAAAAAAATGTAAAAATCAAATTTTTTTTACATTTTAGGCCAATTTGTTTTATGCTACATATTTTTGGTAAAAAAAAATCGCAAAAAAGCGTATTTTGATTGGTTTGCGCAAAAGTTATTGCGTTTACTAACTAAGGGAAAGATTTTTGTCATTTTTGTTGTTTTTTTTTTAACGCGTAATGGCGGCAATCTGCGATTTTTTTTTTTTTTGCGGGACTGCGACATTGCAGCGGACAGATCGGACCCTTGACTGACATTTTTGATACTTTTGGGTTTACCAGTGACATTACTACAGTAATCAGTGCTATACATATGCACTGTTACTGTAAAAATGACACTGGCAGTGAAGGAGTTAACTTTTTTGAGAGAGAAGGGTTAAGTGTGTCCCTAGGGGCGTGCTTCTAACTGTGATTGGTTGTGGCTTGAGGTGTAAGAACAGTGATCAATGGTTCTACATAGCAGAACCGTATGTTCACTATTCTTATGCAGGGGAGAATGACAGGCGGCTTTGTTTACATTAGCCGCCTGCCTTTCTCCCGGTGTAACGGACGATCGCGAGTGCCCGGCAGACATCGGGTCCGCCGGGCACACGCACGGGGGGGGGGGGTCCGTGACCGAGCGGGAGCGCGCATCCGGCGGCGCGCGCGCGCTATCCCAGAGCCTCACAGGCTAGTGACGTACCCCTACGTCACTTTGCCTGTGAGGGGCTGACTGCCGCTCACACCTGACACTGCTTGTCTTCAGCAAACTGCTGCGGGCTTTCTTGTACATCATCTTTAGAAGAGGCTTCCTTCTGGGACGTCAGCCATGCAGACCAATTTGATGCAGTGTGCGGCGTATGGTCTGAGCACTGACAGGCTGACCCCCCACCCCTTCAACCTCTGCAGCAATGCTGGCAGAACTCATACATCTATTTCCCAAAGACAACCTCTGGATATGACGCTAAGCATGTGCACTCAACATCTTTGGTCGACCATGGCGAGGCCTGTTCTGAGTGGAATCTGTCCTGTTAAACCAATGTATGGTCTTGGCCACTGTGCTCCCTGCTGCCGCTCAGTTTCAGGGTCTTGGCAATCTTCTTATAGCCTGGACCATCTTTATGTAGTGTAACAATTCTTTTTTTCAGATCCTCAGAGAGTTCTTTGCCATGAAGTGCCATGCTGAACTTCCAGTGATCAGTATGAGAGAGTGAGAGCGATAACACCAAATTTAACACACCTGACCCCCATTCCCACCTGAGGCCTTGTAACACTAACGAGTCACATGACACTGGAGAGGGAAAATGGCTAATTGGGCCCAATTTGGACATATTCACTTAGGGATGTACTCACTTTTGTTGCCAGCGGTTTAGACAATAATGTTTGTGTTGAGTTATTTTGAGGGGACAGCAAATGTACACTGTTATACAAGCTGTACACTCACTACTTTACATTGTAGTAAAGTCTTATTTCTTCAGTGTTGTCACATGAAAAGATAGAATAAAATATTTACAAAAATGTGAGGGGTGTACTCACTTTTGTGTCTGTATGTGTATGTTCATATGTGTGTGTGTATATGTATGTGTGTATGTATGTTACTTTTAATCTTGCCCCCCCTCATTCCTATACCATCAGATAGCAGCAAGGACTGCTGATCCTCTGAAAAGCAATTAATGCTCAGGTCGCTTTTCAGAGGCATTTGGCAGGCGGTAAAGAGGCATTATGTTGCCTCCTCACCACCTGTTTTAAGACTGTAAATGCAGCATCACAACACGCAACGGTGCACTACACACAGTTGCGGGGTAGTTGCAGTGCAGTCCCATTCACCCTGGGTATACCTCCAGGTGCAGTCACATCATGTGTACACCCCCAGCTGCTGCCTCTGCAGCTAAAGGGAGAGAAGTTGGGGGTGGTAAAAACAGCTCAACCATGTGGTTTTAGCACCCCTCCAACCTGACGTGAACAAGCCCTTGTTTCACATCTGCGTGGCTGCGTGCTGCGTTTAGGGCAGCCCATTAATTTCAATGGGCTTCCCTACCCGCAGAAATGCAGAGAAAGAAGTCCCTGACCCTTTTTTTTTCAATTATGCCACACCAAAACCACCGTATGTTTGTCAATGTGTGGGATACCATTAGGAATTATTGGCACCCCAAAAGAGCAGAGCATTTGTGTGTGTGTCAGGAATGAGCGCGATTTTGCGCACGTTCAGTGACATACAGTAACGGGAACTTTAAATAAATACTTTTCAAGGGCGCCCCGACTGGAAAGAGGTTGAGAAACACTGATTTAAACAGACACAAGATGTCTCATATTTGAGACCGAGAATGGGAAAGAAGACACAGATTCCCCAGTCCCTTTCTCTGCAGCCCCAGCTGCATAGATGAATAAATGGTAAGTGCTCTGAAGCTTTCTGTTCATTCACAACCTGAAACATAGTAAACACAGTGCTTCAGTGATGAATGAACACAGGAGCTATCAGTACTGATCGCTCACTGTGTGCATTCAGGAAAGAAAAGGGCTGGTAAATAGGACATATTTACTGACCGCCCCACACTCTCCGTCTTGAAACCGACTCTCATGTAAGCCCTTTGGAACTGATGTGGCCTGGGCACCTGCCAAGCAAGTGGGTCTGCTAGACTGCCTTATTTCTGACACTTGTGACTCTTTCTCCCTCTGACTGTGCTGCAGGGGAATCAGTTCTTGGATGTGCTCCCTCTTCCACCTGTTGTCCCTTGTTCTATCAGAATATCGCTACCTATGAGATTCTGCAACCGGAAGTGACGTTCGGACGAGAACAACTTACTACGCATGCGTTTCAACATGGCCGTTATGCGTTCCATTAGCTTTCCTAATGTGACAGAACACGAAGCAGTGGCGGACATCTTCTTACACCCACGCAAGTCTTGGATCTTACAATTATTTTAGCAGTAAACTCACCTTTTATACATCCTCCTGGTACACCCCGCACTGCTCAGCAACAAACTGATTATATAGTGAAATAGACTATTTCACTCAGTCGTGGTGAAATAGCCTATTTCAGTATATAAGGTGAGTTTACTGCTAAAATAAATGTAAAATTCAAGACTTGCGTGGGTGTAAGAAGATGTCATCCACTGCTTCATGTATTGTCACATTAGGAAAGCTGTTGAAACGCATGGATAAGAGTCAGTGGACTACCTCTGCAGTAGGGTACTCACTGCAACTGAAATTTGAAATTTTAAGCCCGTAGCGTGTGAAACACACTCAAAAGACTTCACCCGGTGCATAAAAAGTGCACACACGCAAACGTGAACACACAAAAACTGCACAGGGTGTGCGAAAATGGTCTGGCCTCCGAAGAGGTTGGACCTATACCTTGATCCCCCGGGGCGCAAGACTCCTGACAGGGACTGAGGTACTTCCTATGGTTTGCCTGGCCGAAACCTGGCAAACCCCGTTCTCCAGGGGGACTGCCGAAACAGCCCACCCCAAGTACTGGGTGGGGCTCCCCCGAAGGGAGACCCCATGAGAGAGGGCGAACTAAGCCAAAAGGCCATGTCCACCCCCTCCCAAGACTTTCAAGGTAGGCCCAGAGACCCACACCGTACTCGTCGTGCAGAGGAAGAAAAAGGTGATAGTGAAGTGACAAAACACTACAAAGAAAAAGCACACACAAACAAAAAGGTGGGGAAGGGGAAGTGGAGAGGTGAATTAGTGCCTAAGTGAAAAACAAAGGCAGGCCTTCCGGCCGGAATAAAAAATTCCTCTGGTCAAAGCCAAAAGGCCTTGCCCAAGAGGCAGGTGCTTAAAAAAGTGTGCGTAGGTGCAGTGACCATGGTGCCGAAAAACTCAAGGCGAGCTGCCCCTCACCAGTGAGAATTAAGGCACCCCTGGGCTGCCACCCCAGGGGCACATACACTACGGGCTTTCTCTACCCCGGCCCTAAGGCCAGACCGAGTGTAGCCCTAACCTACCAGGAGGCATCAGAACTTTAGACAGCTTAGGGTGAGCCTGCCTTCAACTGGGGACAAGCCTTTTGCAAGGCCAGATTCAACCCAGGAGGAAAGGCCCTCCCACCGCCATCCGCCGTTCCTTACCAATCACATCCAGGAGCAGTACTAACTGGCCACGGAACCAATCCAGTTTTCTCGCTCCCTTCAAACTGGTAGGGGCGGACCCATTCAAATCAGAGGCAATGGACCCATCCGGCTTTCTCTGATGTGGCTTACTTCCCAGTCCCCCGGTTGTTCCGGAGCGCCCTGGCTCATTTCGGCCCCCACCGATACTAACCATCAGGTTCCATACCAACTGATAAGAACAGATACTACACTTGATCTTAGCCAACAGGCCGAGAAGCGATACTCACTGCAACTACTGCAGTCAGTGCTAAACTGCTAGAAAAAATCTAGGCAACAGCTAGACAGTGGATTGGAGTCAGTGGACTACCTCTGCAGTAGGGCACTCACTGCAACTACTGCAGTCAGTGCAAAACTGCTAGAAATAAATCTAGGCAAAAGCTACACAGTTGAATGGATTGGAGTCAGTGGACTGCCTCTGCAGTAGGGCACTCACTGCAACTACTGAAGTCAGTGCAAAACTGCTAAACAAAAGCTAGACAACAGCAAGACAGAGGATTGGAGTTGGTCTGGAGTCAGTGGACTACTGCTGCAGTAGTGCACTCACTGCAATGATTTACTGCAGTCAGTGCAAAACTGCTAGAAAAAAAGCTAGGCAACAGCTAGAGAGTGGATTTGAGTGGACACTACTCTTTTCAATACTCCCAGTTAAGTAGAACATTTCAGAATGTCCATGGTCACCTGTTAAAGGGTTCTGTTTTGTTCATATAATGCTGCCACTTCATAAACATGCTCAGGAGGAACAGAGGAGCAGAGAGAGAGAGGTATCTTCTAGCATGGGAAGCAAATATTTTGTAGTGTGCCTCATTTTCTTTCCACCACTGAAGAGGTTGACTTCTGTCAATTACTGGTTCCTTCAAATATAGATGAAGTTCATCATCCAGGCTCATTACTGCAGATTCAGAAGAAATTAATCCTCTGCATGAGGCCCCAATAGAAACACTGAAAATGTCCTGATCAATTCGACCACAATGAAGAAGATTCTCTTCTGTTCATTTACGTACTTTTGGACATTTTTCTGTTTTTGCAGCATGCTGCTCTTTCATATTATAAAAGTAGTGATCTGGACTTGTCTTTTTTTGGCAGGAACCTCCTGCACCTCCTGTTGAATATCTTCTGTCAGCCACTGTTTTGCCTTTGCCAATACATCATCAGAAGAGAAAGCATTGTTCTTGTATTGAGGATTCAAAAGACTTGCAAGCACAACATTTTTAATATGTTCATGCTTCTCAAAACATATATCAATCAAAGCTCTTTGGTTTGACAGACCATCATTTGAAAGTTGGAGGGTGTTGTGTGCCATGACACTGAGGTATGACATATCATCAAGCCTCATTCCTTTCCGCAGGTTTGGTCCACTGTCTCGAAGTAGCACAAGCATCACCCGATCTTTGGTGATTCCCCAGTCTTCAAGCATGCCTAGAAACATTTCTCAACTGTACTCATTGTTTGATCCTCGCATCACTTTTGTATTTAACACCAATTGCCTTTTTGTTCATCCGCTGTCAAAGAAGTGGCATGTAAGAATCATTAGTGACTCTGATTATGTTTGTCCTGACCAGCAGCCAGTCTGTGCTGTTTTTTTCTGTGCTGCATGATGAACTCTTAGATGGGCCCAAAGATTTAACGTATTTTTGTTTTTTGCAGTTACTGATCCAATGCTTATGTTGTTTGTAAATGTGTTGCACACTGCTGCTTTTCCTGGAGAAGGTTGAGACGAGAAATAGTCCCAGACCACACTTTTACTTTTTCTGTCCTCATCCATCTCCATTTCAATTTGGAAGACACAAAAAAGATTTAAAAAATGGCTTGCTGAAGTTGCTGGCACCCTGTTGTGGGTTGGTGGCAGACGCCGGGCAGTGTGGGTTGCTTGCTGGCACCCTGTTGTGGGTTGGTGGCTGACGCCTGGCAGTGTGGGTTTCTTGCTGGCACCCTGTTGTGGGTTGGTGGCTAACGCCTGGCAGTGTGGGTTGCTTGCTGGCACCCTGTTGTGGGTTGGTGGCTGAGGCCTGGCAATGTGGGTGGCTTGCTTGCTGGCACCCTGTTGTGGGGTGGCTGGCTGCTGTCACCCTGTTGTGGGTTGGTGGCTGATGCTTGGCAGTATGGGTGGCTTGCTGAGTTGCTGGCACCCTTGTGGGTCGGTGGCTGACGCCTGGCAGTTTAGGTGGCTGGCTGGCACCCTGTTGTGGGTCTGTGGCTGATGCCTGGCAGTGTGGGTGGCTTGCTTTCTGGCACCCTGCTGTGGGTGGCTGGCTGCTGGTACCCTGTTGTGGGTTGGTGGCTGACGCCTGGTAGTGTGCGTGACTTGCTTGCTGGCACCCTGTTGTGGGTGGCTGGCTGCTGTCACCCTGTTGTGGGTCGGTCGCCTGGCAGTGTGGGTGGCTTGCTGAGTTGCTAGCACCCTTGTGGGTCGGTGGCTGATGCCTGGCAGTTTGGGTGGCTTGCTGGCACCCTTTTGTGGGTCGGTGGCTGACGCCTGGCAGTGTGGGTGGCTTGCTTGCTGGCACCCTGTTGTGGGTGGCTGGCTTGCTGGAACACTGTGGTTGGTGGCTGGCTTGGTGTCACCCTGTTGTGGGTGGCTGCCTTGCAGGAACACTGTGGTGGGTGGCAAGCTTGGTGTCATCCTGTGGTGGGTGGCTGGCTTGCAGGAACACTGTGGTGGGTGGCTGGCTTGGTGTCTCCCTGTGGTGGGTGGCTGGCTTGCAGGAACACTGTGGTGGGTGGGTGGCTGGCTTGGTGTCACCCTGTTGTGGGTAATTGGCTTGCTGGAACACTGTGGTGGGTGGCTGGCTTGCTGGAACACTGTGGTGGGTGACTGGCTTGGTGTCACCCTGTGGTGGGTGGCTGGATTGCTGGAACACTGTGGTGAGTGGCTGGCTTGCTGGTACACTGTGGTGGCTGGCTGGCTTGCTGGAACACTGAGATGGGTGGCTGCTTCGGGGTCACCCTGTTGTGTGGGTGGCTGGTTTGGTGTCACTCACCCTGGCCTGTTGTGGGTGGCTGGCTTGCTGGAACACTGTGTGGTCACTGGTCACGGTGTCGGGCGGCTGGCTTGGTGTCATCTGGTTGGCTTGCTCGCTGTAACCCTGTTGTTGGGTGGGTGGCTGGATGTTGGTCGGCTGGTACACTGTTCTGTTGTGGGTCATATGGCTGGTGGCTGGCACCCTGTGGTGGGTGGCTGAGGCCAGGGCCTGTGGGTGGATGGCTGGCATCGTGAGCACTGTGAACGGACCGTACTGCAGCTGGATGCACACGAAGCTGTCCGAGGCGTGGGAGGCGATCTTAAGGCAGAGAACGTTTACAGCGCGTGGTGAAATTATGTCACGTATGGGCCTCGCAGGCGTGGGAGGCGGTGTTAGAAGGCAGAATGTGTGCACGCAATGACGTCACGAAAATATTGGTAAATCCAATGGTCGATTCCGATATATCGGGGAAAGTGCATATCGGCCCCCGATATATCAGTGTTGCAGATAATCAGTCGATCTCTAGTTAACACAACAATTTGTTTTCCATCAATTCCTTTGCCAGAGAACCAAAACAAGGTTAGAAAAAAATTTGCCAAACTAGAAAGTTTTTACCCAAACAGGTGACCACTGGCTTGGGGACAACTTTAAATTTTGGATTTTCCCCTAACTTCCCTTTTTTGTGACAGGAAAAAAAGGGTTGGGGGGATCCTCCCATTTAGGACACAGACAATAAAAACATATTCTATATCCACGGGATGTGCATACCCACGCATCAAAGCCTAAGGGACGGGGCCTAAGTATATTAGGACTTTTCTTTTTTAACCACTTTACCACCGGAGGATTTTGCTGTCTTACGTCTGGGCCACTTTTTGCGATTCGGTGCTGTGCAACTTTAACTCACAATTGCGTGGTCGTGCGACGCCATACCCAAACGAAATTTATGTCCTTTTTTTCCCCACAAACAGAGCTTTCTTTTGGTGGTATTTGATCACCTGTGCGATTTTTACTTTTTGCGCTATAAACAAAAAAAGAGCGTTTATTTTGAAAAAATAACAATATTTTTAAAAAATTTTTTATGAAATCCTCCCCCCCCCCCAAAAAATGTAAAAATCTGATTTTTTTTACATTTTTGGCCAATTTGTTTTCTGCTACCTATGTCTGTTAAAAAAAAATTACAATAAGCGTATTTTGATTGGTTTGCGCAAAAGTTATTTCGTTTACTAACAAAGGGAAAGATTTCTGTAATTTTTGTTGTTGTTTTTTTTTTTTTAACGCGTAATGGCGGCGATCTGCGATTTTTTTGCGGGACTGCGACATTGCGGCGGACAGATCGGACCCTTGACTGACATTTTTGACACTTTTGGGGGTACCAGTGACATTACTGCAGTAATCAGTGCTATATATATGCACTGTTACTGTAAAAATGACACTGGCAGGGAAGGGGTTAATTTTATTGGAGAGGGAGGGGTTAATGTATGCCTGGTGCTTACTAACGTGTGGGGGGGGGGGAGGTGACTGAGTGACACAAGGACACAATCTGTCACTCCTTGTCACTTAGGAGATCCGCCCGCTCTGTTTACACAGGCGGGCGGATCTCCAAACTAGATTCCCAGGCGATCGCCGCCGCTCCTCCCCTGGCCCGACTCCCGCTGTGACTGAAAACAGCGGGAGCGTGCCTCCGGCGGCGCGCGCGCGCCGCCGAGAGAGGGGAATGTCTGGTGACGTAGACCTACGTCGCCAGACGATAACGAGCCACTGTGCTGCAGTAGCAGCACAGTGAGCAGTGCGGAAGTGGTTAAATAAAGTGATAGTTTGTGTGTATTTTTACTTATAGGGGAGGTGGGGTAACGAGAGTTCCAAAATAGCCTCCAAACTAGTATGTGAGTTGCCCTCACACTCAAATATAAGGGACTGTATTACAGAGGCTTCAATATCGAGCAGTGCTAAAGTCTTGTGGCAAACACACTTTCTATCTCCAGGAACAGAGGCGCTCCATTGTGCTGACAATGTAATATTTACATTTAGTCACAGCCTTGTACGGGAATAAACATCGGTCCTCTGACTAATCAAAACAAGCCTCTGAATTCCAGTCAAACAAAAAGGATGTACCCCCCCCAAAAAAAAAAAAAGAAAAGTCTATCAAAACCTCTCCCCAGTAGCCATGTGAGCTTTTAGCTTTATTATTTGATGAGCACCCCCTGACAAAACTCTAATCAGCGAATCATGTAGGGTCGTTTCATTTGGTGCACTTATTATTTTTCACTTGGGGTTCACATGCCAGACTCTCGTTGGTAAGCAAGCGCTGATGCTACTGAAGCCCTTGTAAATGGAAACAACTCTATTAGAAATGTCCTCAGAGATGCTGAAAGTGACTTGTAAACAAGATATGAAGCTCAGGCATTGAGAAACAACATGGACTGTCTTGAACCGGCTAAGATCTGGAACATATTTCTTGTATGGTTCAACAGTAGAACCAGGGGCGTAACTACAGGGGTTGCAGGGGTTGCGATTGCTACCGGGCCCCATGCTCCAGGGGGCCCAGTAGCAAACCAGTGGGTGAACTTCCAGGATTGCAAAAGTCACACTTGCGACCGGGCCCTGGCATTGCACCACTGTGGGGAGGCCCAAAGATTGCAGGAAGGGAGCCCACTGCAGAACTTGTGAAAGGATCCTGCTGCGGGACCGTAATAAAAGGCCATGCAACGAGTGTAAAGAGCCCCAGGATTAGTGGGAAGAGCCCTGGGCTTGAAGGGAAGGGCCCCGGCCAGGGATCTGGGGGGGCCCTTCATGGTTTCTTGCATCGGGGCCCTGAAGGCTCTAGTTACGCCTCTGAGTAGAACTAAAGCTTTCCAAGACACTGACCTTAAAAAGGTGATGGATCTAATTGATTCTCTTGAAAAGTTTTTGGAATAACTTTGAGATTGGTATAAAGAGCTGGAACTAGATGCCAGAAACCTCTGTGGCAATGCAGACTATAAATTAACTACTGTCAGGTCAAGAAAGAGAAAAAAACAATATGATGCAAATAGGGATTGGCGAACGGTTTGGCCCAAGCATACGTTTGGGCCGAACATTTGCCTGTTTGTTGAACACCCGAATTTGCAGGGTGTTCGCCTCAACGAACACCCTGCAATGCATTGAGCGCTGCACAGTGCATTCTGCGACCTGATTGGGCAAAGCTGGTTAAGGAGCGGAACATCCTTAACAACTGATGAGTCATCAGCTGTCAATGGGTTTCCCCGCTGAGAACTAAACAAAAAAAAAAAAGGTCCGGTTAAAAAAAAAATGGCACCCCCCCCCCAAAAAATCAATACCATACCAGACCCATTGTGGGCATGCAGCCTGGCAGATCAGGAAAGGGGGGGAGTGAGCACCCCCCCTCCTGAACCATACCAGGCCACGTGCCCTCAACAGGGGGTGGTGGTTCCCCATGTTGATGGGGGACAAGGGCCTCTTCCGGACAATCCTGGGCGGTGGTTGTCAGGGTCTGCGGATGGGGGGCTTATTGGAATCTGGAGGCCCCTTTAACCACCCCCAGATCCCCCCCCCATGTGAATAGGTATCGGGTACCCCTACCCATTCACCAAAAAAGTGTACTAAAGTAATAAACACAAGAGACAGTTCCTTTATAAAAAAAAAACAAAACAAAAAAAAACCTGTCCCTTGATTTAAATTCATCGTCAATTTGCCACCCACCGGACCTGAAAATGAAAAAAAAAAAGAAAAACGCTATAAGCCCCCGCCTGCAGACCTTGGCAGTCACAGCCCAGGGTTGTCGTGAAGAGGCCCTTGTCCCCATCAACATGGGAATAAGGTGCTTTGGGGTGGGGGAGTAGAGCCCCCCTGCCCCAAAGCACCAACCCCCCATGTTGAGGGAATATGGCCTGGTATGGTTCATGGTTCTGGTATGTTTTTTTTTTTTTATTTTGGCATGGGGTTTCCCTCCAAATCTACACCAGACCCAAAGGGCCTGGTATGGACTAAGTGGTGAAGGGACCCCATGCCATTTTTTTCTATATTTTTTCAATAGCTGGGTGCCGGCAATTGTAACAGCGAGAGTTCTGCTGCAAACTGAACAGGGAGGTGTTCGGCTCATCCCTAGATGCAAACTTAGTCTCGGAGGAAACTGTTTTTTCTTTCAGAGAAAAATTCAGATGTGAAACTTTCAATGTTATTGTAGTACTGCCCCCTAGAGGACTGCTGGATTGTTCACTTTTCGGATCCCCCTGGGTTACCGTTAGCAACTGCATGCAGAAACTTAACACTTTACTTTTCCGGCTCAGTCAATGAACAGTCTAGGGGTTTTGGTTGTTTTATTATAAATAGGGATGGGAGAAGGGAAGAGCGGGATACTCCGGAACTTGAACTATTCCCAATTCTGAGGACTTCTATCTGAAGATGCAGCCAGGCTGCACATTTCACCTTGCCACTAGATGAATTGTAGATACTGAGTCTCTGAACAAAAGACTTGGTTGCACACTATCTTCAGGGTACTCGCCTATCACCCCCTTTCACTCCACCAACTGACACCCGTCCTCTGACTACTCAACTCCAGGGTGACCCCCTTCCTGGTCAGGCCCTTAGACACGATCCCCTGAACTCACGATACTGTTTTTCCAGGTGCTCCAGTGTCTCAACCCCTCTAGTCAGCTCTCCTGGACCCCTGGGCTCAGCTCCTTCCTTCTGGCTCACCAGGCCAACTGCCTGTGACCATACACCAACTGTTGCAGAAGAGAAGTCATCCGCCACCCTCCTTCCAGGACTCTGCTTACCAGCCAAAGACCCAGAACACATGTGCTCCTGGCTTTTATACCACACCCCACAAAGACAACCAGTCTGTGCCAATCACTGGGGCTGTATCAAAGCCTGTGTACCCATTGGCCAGGTTTCCTCCACTGTCCAACATGCCTCCCTATCGGACCAGTGGGGACACTCCCCAGACCAGATGAATCACACACTGAGCACTATTACAGTGGCGGGTATCAGATCCCTGCCCTTCTCACTAACTCGTGACCAAGGACCAGGCAATCTCACACCCTGCCGTCACTTGCGTAACAATGCCACTCTCAGCTGCACCCGACACAAAGATTTTCCAGCTTGCGGGACCACAGTCTAGATGCCAGCAGGCTGAGAGCGATTGACACCGGGCTAATTGAGCAATTAACCCTTTCACTGCCACCACCACTGCATTATGAGCCCAGAGGATGCTCGAAATTTTAGAAATATCAATTATGACTTTAGAATAATCATCTGTAACACGCGCTGTCACCACAGACAGGAATGTTCAGAGGATTTATTCTATACAGTAGCACTCTTCAAGAGACGGGTTTGTTGTTAGTTTGCATTAAGAGCTTAGGGACAAGATTAACACTTTGCAAAATAAAGTTTAATAATAAAAAGGTTACATTTGGTGCAAATAAAATATTTACAGAAAAACGTGTTTCAAAGAAATAGCGACATAATTCAGCAATTTAGAAAAATAAGATATAGAATTGAGAAGTAAGAATACTTGCATTCAATGTCCTTGGTGTTACCAGAGTTCAGAAGCTGAGCCATTGTGATCGGTTCTCAAACTTGATAGATGTTCCTTCTTGATGTTACCATGAGAACTTTCAACCCCCGTCTGCTTCTCTCTTTTTCTCTGAGACCGCAGGGGGTGTTAACAGATGTCCCTGACCAATAAACACAGTGGCCAATGGCGGCCCTAAGGTTTACGACAATACCAAGGAACCTCCCGTATAGACAGACTTATAACATAATTCCTATCTTCCAATATCTACCAGTTGCCTTCTTGAAACTGATAGATTATTGTGCAGCATTGAATTTTATATCCGTAGATACCAAACACAGGCTATCTCAAAGTAACCTCTGACCCGTAAGGCTTCTGACAGCTAGCTTGTCTTACATAGGAGCTAAAGTGGTCATGTATGATCTCGTTCCGTTCAGTATTTTATTTTGCATTTACCTATACACTTTCTAGAGACATATCTTGTTTGTGTTTAAAGTTATGAATTTGTGTGTGAATGTGTTCAATTAACAGAGCTCTTGAATGGCTCTGTTTTACGACCCATTAGCCATTATCCTTCTTTGCCCGGTTATGGCTTTACGACCTGGCCTGAGTATCAGAACAGATATCCGTCCAGACATCTGTTCAGATAACGGCTTGTTTAAAGTCGAAACTCTCTGCATTCCAGGAATTAATTGAGGTAGGGGAGGGGGCTGGGTGAGTGAGGATCTTTTGTAAACTGTCATGGCATCCTGAACAAAATGGTTGCTTGCGACAGCTTTTAGTATATCCAGTGCAGGATATCATTACAAGCACCATGAGCAGACCTAACTCACAGATCCTGCTCTCTGTTAAGCAGAAAGCAATATACAGTAGATTTGGCTTCTGCTCCTCTGATAGGCAGACAGAGCCAAAACTATACTCACTCTCGAGCACCTACCTAGGAGGGTGCTACAATATTTAAGGATCAGTTGTATGTTGCCTTACAAGAGCGCAGAATACCATACCAATCAGTGTATGACACAGGTTCAAAGTAATAGTTGTTTTATGTAGTCTACCTGATACAGAGATAATTGAGGCTTAGAAACGTATTAGTGCTTTACTTTAGTAGTGTGTTCGTTGAGGAAATTGTCCAGTTTGCAGCCTTTGCCAAGCTCCAGTTATGTCTCACTCCATCTCAACAGGTAGTTTATTTGCTGTTCAAAGAGTTTTAATGTGGAACACAAACATAAATGCATATCCAGCAACAAGCCAATGTATATGTCGGCTCAGCCGTATAACATTTTACAGGGTATACAAAAGTAAACACAGTGTATAGAACTTCAGCTCAAGAGGACCAGTAAGAATGATTAACCACTTAAGCCCCGGAAGATTTTACCCCCTTCCTGACCAGGGGGTATTTTGCGATTCGGCACTGCGTGACTTTAACGGACAATTGCGCAGTCGTGCGACGCTGTACCTAAACGAATTTGACGTCCTTTTTTTCCCACAAACAGAGCTTTCTTTTGGTGGTATTTGATCACCTGTGCGATTTTTTGATCACGCGCTATAAACAAAAAAAGAGCGTCAATTTTGCAAAAATAACAATATTTTTCACATTTTTTTATATGAAATTCCCCCCAAAAAAAAAGTAAAAATCAAAATTTTTTAAAATTTTCGGCCAATTTGTTTTATGCTACCTATGTTTGGTAAAAAAAATCGCAAAAAGCGTATTTTGATTGGTTTGCGCAAAAGTTATCGCGTTTACTAACAAAGGGAAAGATTTTTGTCATTTTTGTTGTTTTTTTTTTTAACGCGTAATGGCGGCGATCTGCGATTTTTTTTGCGGTACTGCGACATTGGGGAGGACAGAGCGGACCCTTGACTGACATTTGTGACACTTTTGGGGTTACCAGTGACATTTCTACAGTAATCAGTGCTATACATATGCACTGTTACTGTAAAAATACACTGGTTGTGAAGGGGTTAACTTTATTTGGAAGGGAGGGGCTGTGTGTATCCCTAGGGGCTTGCTTTCTACTGTGATTGGCTGTGGCTTGAGCTGTAAGGACACTGATCAACGGATCTACATACTAGATCCGTTTTATCAGTGTCTTTACAGCGAGGAGAATGACAGGCGGCTTGTTTACACAAGCTGCCTGACATTCTCCCTCTCCCCCGCCGATCGCCGAGTGACCGGCGGACATCGGGTCCGCTGGTCACACGCGCGGGGGGGTCCGTGACCACGCGGGAGCGGGAGTGCGCCTCCGGGGGCGCGCGCTCGCTCCCTAGACCCTCACAAGCTAGTGACGTAGCCCTACGTCACTTTGCCTGTGAGGGGCTGACTGCCGACGTAGATCGGCGTTAGGCAGTCGGCAAGTGGTTAAACAAACAACGAGGAAAGTCCATTAAAACAGAATAACAGTAGTTACAGCCAAATGGCAAAATGACTTGAGATATAAAACAAGAAAAAACCTCTCTCAGTCGTGGTATAGTTACAGATAACATCAATCAGCATAATAAGAAATCCTCTGTATAGATCAAAATGTGGCTCACTTTTTAGGTTTGTATAAGAATATTTAAAAAATTGCAAAAAAAAAAAAAGGAAAAATGGGGGAAAAAAAAGGGAATAAAACAAGGCTCTAGTGTGAGCCATGTAAAGGAAACGAGAAGGGAAATAGGGAAATGGAAGAAAAAAAGAAAAAAAAAGAATATAGAAGGAGACCCAGAACTCACAGAAGACTCTATTGTAAAAATTCATTCAGGTGCTGAAGATAGAAGTACCTTGACATAATTCACAAGTTTGTTCAAAAAAACCTTGTTTGTCGTTGATAATACTGGCCACCTTCTCATGTAACATGATCCAAGATATGTTATGCTTCATGCGGCGAACTGATACAGAGCCAGTCAGAACCAGAACAAGGGGTGGGCAGGAGGAACAGCTGCCCTGGGCACTGTGGTATCATGTGAGGTGGGGGGGGGGGCACCACAAGGAAATTGGGGGAGGGGATTTGTATTGGGAGGAGGAAACTGGGGGGATGGCAGAAGGTAAAAATGGTTCTAGGAAGAGGATTTGTGCTAGGATGGGAATTGGGAGTGGAGGATTTGGAGCGGGGGGGGGGACATTTGAGGGGTTGTGCATGCAGACTATTGCTCTATTTTTATGGGGTGGGGATTTTTGCTGACAAATAATGCTCATACATCTTTGGGGGGGGGGGGCAATTTGGTATGTTTGCCCTAGGCTTTAGATTACCTAGATAGCCAGTAGCATAAAATAAACTATTCACTTCATATAGGGTGACATATCCTCTGAGATATCACTCAGAAAAGTAATTGAAGGTTGTTTTTCAAGTACAATGCCTGTTATTTTGCGAATCATGGAAAAGACTTGGTTCCAATAGCTCCTAATTTGAGGGCACTCCCACCATATGTGAAGCACGGTACCTCGTAATAAACACCCTCTAAAACAGGGATCTCTAAACTTTCTAAACAAACGGCCAGTTTACTGTCCTTCAGAGTTTAGGAGGGCTGGAATGTGGATATTGGGAGTAGAAAAGGTCCCAACAAGAGTTGGAAAAAATTGTGTCCCGTCGTTGTGAGGAATTCTGCCCCATCGTTGGAGTCATTGGGAGGAAATGTGCCCCAACGTTGGAGTCATTGGGAGGAAATGTGCCCCATCTTTGGTGTCATTGGGAGGAATCATGCCCCATTGTTGGTATCAGAGGAAGAAATAATGCCCCAAGGGCCGGATAAAAGCAAGCAAACAGCCGCACCTGGCCCCCCGGGCCGCAGTTTAGAGACCACTGCTCTAAAAAAATCCACTGATGAGGCAGTTTATTTATATGATGAAGGGCTTGCTGATATCTTTCCAGGTATTAACTTACTTAGCGCCTGTTCACATTGTACTGTGAACAGGCAGCAGCTGTAGGCAAAGTGACATACTGGTATGTCGCTGCCTACATCCCAGTTTAGGGCACATGCGCTCCCCCTGGCCGGTTCCTGCTGTGATTGTACACAGTGGGAGACTGTCAGCAAGTCCCGGCTAATGATTCATGGCTGGGACGTGACAATCAGCTGTGTACATTCACAGTGACAGAGCATATTATTATCACTGATCACTGTATTAGTGTTACTGGTGGTATCAGCGGCAGTTAGTCAGTTCCCCCCTAGCATCAGTTAGTGTCAGATTGCCTTATTTTTTTTTAACAAAAAATACCCCTGGGTCAGTCAGGGCAAGTGCATTTAAGCAACGATAGCGCCGTCCCGTTTAACTTACCTGTAAGAAGAAAAACGTACCTTGAAAATGTCTTATCCAGCGCTGCCATCTCAAGTGTGGGCAGCTGAAGCCGGAGCATCCTCTTCAGTGTCCTCTTTCATGATGTCGGAGACCTAGAATGCCCTGCTCGTCACTTCGGGGTCATCCTGCAGCTGGTTCTGCATATGCCCAGAAGCTGTTCAGCAGAGAATGACGCGCCTGCACTGGAAGTGACGAGTGACACCGGTGCAGGCACATTGACTCCTGGGATTGATGACGCTTATCTCCCAGGAGTCAATGCAAAGGAGGAAGTGACGTCGGGGGCCGCGGCCACAGAGGGAGGAAGTTGAAGGAAGGTGAGTTAATTTTCTGAAAAAATAAGGTAAGTGAAACAAAAAAAAAAATAACTATCCAATTCTTTTTCAGTTTTTTTTTAAGCTAATGAACAGTGTAACGTTAATTTTTAGGGTGGAACTCCGCTTTAAGTTGTTGATCACTGCCATTAGTAAAAAAAATTTAAATTCCAGGCTATATATAAAAGTTTGTATCCCCTATAACTTTCACGCAAACCAATCAATATACACTTATTGGGATATTTTTTAACCACTTCAATGCTGGGCACTTTTACTCCCTTCCTGCCCAGACCACTTTTCATCTTTCAGTGCTGTCACACTTTGGATGACAATTACTCAGTCATACTACACTGTACCCAAACAAACTGTTTATGATTTTTTTTCACACAAAAAATGAGAGCGTTTTTTTTTCGGTGGTATTTATTCTGCACTGGATTTTTTATTTTTTTGCGATATATGCAAAAAAAGATCAAACATTTTGAAAAAAAATACTTTTGTTTAGTTTCTATTATAATATTTTGCAAATAAGTAATATTTCTTCATAAATGTGGGCCAAATTTTATACTGCTACATTTCCTTGGTTAACATAACCCAAATTAGTGGATATTATTTAATCTGTGTAAAAGTTATAGAGTTTACAAGCTATGCTACGTATCATTGAAAATTGATTGTAACTGATGTTATGACTGTCTAGCTCATTTCTCGAGGCCCGAAATGTCAGGACAGTACAAACACCCCCCAATGACCCCTTTTTGGAATGAAGTCAGTCCAAGGTATTTAGTAAGAGGCATGGTAAGTTTTTTTGAAGTTGTCATTTTTCCCCACAATTTTTGTGAAAATTATAATTTTTTTTTTTTTTTTACACAAAATTGTCATACTAGCAAGTTATTTCTCACACACGGCATAGGCATACTTGCAATTACAGCCCAAAACACATTTTGCTACTCGTCCTGAGTATGGTAATTCCACATGTGTGAGACTTTTACACATACAGAGGCATAAATTACATATCTAATTTCCTGACTAGCAATCACATTTTTAAAGAACCTGGATCACCACGACAATAGAATTACCCACATAATGACCCCATTTTGGAAAGCAAACACCCCAATGTATTTTCTATGAGGCATTATGTGTCTTTTGAACATGTCATTTTTTTGTCAAGTTTTTGGAAAATGTGGAAGGAAAATAAAAAACATATATTTTTTACACAAAGTTCTCGTTTTATAAGAGATTTCTAACACATAGCATGTACATAGCAAATATTAAACCCCAAAATACATTCTGCTACTCGTCCTGAGTATGACGATACCAACGTGTGAGACTTTTTTTACAGCCTAAACACATAGAGAGGCCCAACATCCAAGGAGACCCATCAGGTTTACTAGGGACATTAATTATACATATAGTTTCCTGACAATCTATTGCATTTTTGAAGACCCTTCATTTCTAACACATAGCATGTACATACCAATTACACCCCAAAATACTTTCTGCTTGGTGCATGCGCGCAGCTGATTATGGCAGATGTAGCCTTATTCAGCTCTGACAGAGAACGATCAAACCCAGCTGCATGTGGCCGATCCAGGGGACCCAGAGTGCCACAAATGGCCCATGGCTCACCATCAGACTCTGGGCCACCAGTCCATGGCCAAAGGAAAGTGGAAAGAAGACCGTTTAGCAACCACCTGGTCCCGGCAATATGACAGCGCCGTTCGCACACAAGGCACCTCTCCAGGCTGACCATCCTGAGTAGGGTTCGACCGAAACAGTTTTACAGATTTTTCAGGGCTGATACCCATTTTCCGGCCACCCTTCAGACCGATATTCTGCACATTTAAAGTTTTTATTTTAACACTGTCCTTTAAAAAAAAATTTTTTTTGATCACTTTTATTGCTGTCACAAGGATTGTAAACCTCTCCTGTGACATTAATAGGCAGTGACAGGTACTCTTTATGGAGGGATCTGGGGTCTAAAAGACCCCAAACCCTTCCTCTGTGCTTAAAAGCATTCAAATGCTGAGTTTGGCTGTTTTGAATGCTGTTATTTTTTTCTATTTCTGGCACCTTTAAGGCTCCAGTACCCAGACATGACATCAGATGTTTTTACATGGGAGACCCCATCAGAGCCGAATGCAGCTTTATTCAGGTCTTCCGCCAGCTGGTGGACATGCTGGCTGGTCGCTCGGGTCTCCTAGTGGGACGGGAGAACCAGTTGAGCTGCAGAAGGCCCGCTCCTTGTAATGACATTCGGTTGTCATTACAAGAAAGCCAACCATCGGCTCTCAAAAACAGTACCGGGTTGATGTCTGTAGCTTCAGGCATCACCCCAGTACAGCCATTTGGAGCAATATCGGTCAGATCTGCAAGTTTGTGGCTGATACTTCAAAAGAAGTGAATATCGGCCTCCGATAATCGCCCCCCCCCCCCCCCGATAATCGGTCGATTCCTAATCCTGAGTCGGACCAGGCCTCAGAACACTCCCAAGCATTAAGGAATGCGGTCCTACCACTGCTGCCCTATCTACTCCTCCTGGTGGAGACGTATTAGGCAGTGAGTCTCCTTTTTGTCCAGGCTCCCCTCTAGACAGGGCTATGGTGGATATTGTCACCAGTCAAAATAGCCTACAGGCCTCCCATGAACTCCCCAGTGCCCAGCCTATTGCCCTTCAGCCTGCTTATTCAGGTGATCCCATCATCCTGGCCAGATTCTCAGCAATGCTAAAGCAGAGTCTGGAAAAAGGTTGAAAACAGGAATTTAAGGACTTGGGGACGAGAATGAACACTATTGAAAAAAAGCTGGACATCACGGTGGGCAGGACAAACCAAAATATGGACCCCGTATGCAATCTTGAAGTACGTTTAGAAGAGGCAATGGCAAAAATTGACAATTTGGAAAACAGATATAATTTTGGCATTAGGAAACTACCCGAATCGATAACTGATGTTTAGGAAGCCACCACTGAACTGCTAACCCCATTGTTACCAGATCTTCCTACTTACAAGCTGGAGCTGGTTTGGGCCCACAGGGCTCTCACGGCCGTGCGTTCCGAAGGACCCCCTAGGGACATCATTGTCAAACCCCATTTCTCTTACGTCCTCCGACAGTCGCCGCCACCTCTAAGTCATCACTATTGGGTATTGACTTCCGCAGGAGTAGCTAGTCATAAGACTTAGTCAAAAGAACAAAGACATTTGCATATACACACCCATGGGGGCTGTCCCACTGGTCAATACCCCCCTGCAGTGAACACTCCCAACTCCAGTTTGTTTCTGCCTAGCGTCAGGAGTAGTTAGGCTTTCCCTGTGCTGGGGCTCTGGTCTCAGCCTTCTGATCTTTTTTTATTTGATTTTCTTTCAAAATGTCAGTTTTTTCTTTGTTATACTAGCTGTTTCTTTTGTCAGCTTTAGTTTTTAGTCGACTCTTCCGATGAAGATGGATTCATGCGGAGCTGGGAATCGGACTGACCGCCCGGGTTCTCCAGGGCAGAGGGTCAGAGGGACCCCCAGCCCGCCATCGAGCGTTCAGCCATGGTTCGTCCGGGCATTATAAACGACCCATCCCTGCTCGCAGCAGGGATGCAGCTGTGAGGTGGTTACCTCACTGGACACATCTGTGATATTGCAGTGTAATATCCTTGGCAAAACGGCATTCCCTGTCAGATGAGGACAGCGACTTTCCGTTCTGAGAGGCACCCCACTCCATCTGGTACAGGTAAGTACTTCTGTGTGGGGCCTCTGTCTGGGGTGGCAGTCCTGTGTTGCTGTGTGTCCCCCATGTCTGTGCCAGTGTGGGGCTCCCTGTTGCGATCCCTGTGGGGGTCTTCTTTATACATGCGCTGCGGTGCATTATATATTTGGGGGCCCCTTCCCCTGTGTCACTTCGGTGTGTGTTTGGGGGTACAGACGTTGTGTGTGTGGCGGCCGCAGCGGGGGAAAAAACGCGCGGTCCGCCATCTTTACTTTGGGCAAGCATGTTTTGGCTTCACTGTGGGCTGATTTACATGCTGTTTTGGCACCATCCGGCGCCATCTTGCGTGTGGCAGAACGATCGTTCCATACACATGTTCGGCGGCCATTTTCCAGAAGCCTCCCATTCAGTTCTATGGGCAGCCATTTTTCCTGGGTTATTTGCAGCTTATAGTTCAGCCTCTCGTGACCTCACTTCCTTTTCCTCTGAAGCAGCGATCTATGTGGTAACACTCTGTGATCCTCTTCAGACGGTCTCTTCCATAACCTTCTGTTTTGTCATTTCTGGCTCAGTTTTCTTCTCCTTTTGGGGTAGTTTGTCACTGTACATATAGCGGTGGGCTGCGCACTCCGCAGCTGTTTTAAAGGGACAGTACCCTTTTATTGCACTGTTATTTTTACCTTGGGCAATGGAATCTCAGGACAGCAAATTCCCTACAGATCTGGTGGGGGACCCCAGTCCTGCTGTGGCCCCTGTTATGCCTGATTTGGCCGCTGTAGTGGCGTCTTTAGTGTCCAAAATGGAGGTGCTGATGGCTGAAAGTGCTGCTAGGAAGAGGCCCAGATTATCTCTCTCCTCTGATTCAGATGGTGATATGGCTGCTGCGGCGGGCGTGCCCTTTTCAGGGTCTCGCTCATCCTTGGACCCTCTGGGGTCTGAGGGGGAGGCGGAGGTGGAGGGGGTTGATGATTCTACCCCGGGGTCGCTTGCAGAACGCGCAACTATGGATGAGTTGATTTCCTCTGTAAAGGAAACGCTACATTTGGTGGATGAGCCCAGTCCTCCGGGCATTGTGTCCTCTTTTGGTACTCACAGGACCCGCAAGTCGGCGCAGGTTTATCCCTGCCCCGCTGAGTTTCATTACACTGTTAATGAACTGTGGCGCACTTTAAAACGTCCATTCATGGTGCCTAGTCGGTTTAAGTTACTTTATCCCTTTGCACCGGCTACGGAATCGCGATGGTGTGTGCCTCCACAGGTGGATCACACTGTGGCCGTATTGAACAAGGCTACCTTGATTCCTACTGAGGAGACCCCGGTTTTTGGGATCCCACGGACAGAAGGTTGGAGTCTCTAGCCCGCCATTCCTACACGGTGGCGGGTTCCTTGCTCAAACCTGTTTTCGCGTCCGTTCTGGTGGCTCATTGGACTAAGGTGCTTAGGCGCAACCTCGTGTCTGATTCTGCCCCACCTGCCACGCTGGCTATGGTGGATAAAATTCACTGCGTATTTGTGCGATGCGGCCTTAAATGAGGCCCCTTTGGTAGCACGCCTATCTAGTGTCGCGGTGCTTAACCGTCGACTGATCTGGCTGAAGAGCTGGTCGGCTGACCAGACATCACGGAAAACAGTTGCTGATTTTTCCTATGCTGGTTCTCGCCTTTTTGGCGAGGCGTTGGATACCTTGGTAAAAGGCGTCACGGGGGGCAAGAGCACCATGCTGCCCCAGAACCCGAAGCACAAGTCCTTTCGTGGCAAGCGGGGTTCCGCCCCTCGACCCACTCAGGGGTCCTTTCGTGCCTTTCGGAATCAAACCAAGGGCAAGCCCTTCAAGGGCCAAGGTAGCCAGAAGAAGCCCTGGACGGGCAAACAGAAGTCCGGCAGTGCCGGTGCGGCGGGTCAATCCGCCTCTGCCTGAAGGGGCTCCCTCACCCGTTTCAGGGGTGGGGGGACGTTTGCGCTGTTTCCTCCAACCTTGGCTGCTCTGAATTCCGGACAGGTGGGTTCAGGAAATCATTTGATCAGGGTACAAGATCGAATTCCTTTCCCGGCCGGCGGACAGATTTTTTCCCTCAAATCTTCATTTGACCCCAGGGCGTCTGCAGGACCTGCATCAAGCGGTGCAGGACCTCCTTGCCCAGGGGGTGATTGTCCCGGTGCCTCATCGGGACAGGTTTCGGGGGTTTTATTCCAATCTGTTCTTGCTATTCTGGACCTGAAAGCACTGAACCGCTTCGTGCGCGTTCGAAAGTTCCGTATGGAATCTCTCCGTTCGGTGGTGGCATCCCTGAGTCCAGGGGGAATTCCTCGCCTCTATAGACCGGAAGGATGCGTACCTGCACATCCCCATTTTCGAGGGTCACCAGAGGTATCTTCGGTTCGCAATAGCGGAGGACCACTATCAGTTTGTGGCGTTACCTTTCGGTCTCGCTTCGGCTCCAAGGGTCTTTACCAAAGTGTTGGCGCCTGTTCTGGGCCTGCTAAGGGCACAGGGCATTGCGGTCTTGGGATATCTGGACGATCTCCTTTTAAGATCGAGTGTCCGCCAGGACCTATTGCGCGATCTGTCCACCACGGTACAGGCGCTTCAGGAGTTCGGATGGACCATCAACGTACAGAAGTCGACCTTGTCTCCTTCGGTTCGACTTCCCTATCTGGGAATGGTTCTGGACTCTGCTCAAGCAAAGGTGTTCTTGCCGGAGGACAAGCTCCGGACCTTACAGGACGAGATCAGGTCCCTCAGGGACAAGCCATCCTCGTCCCTCAGGACCTGCATGCGGTCCCTGGGGTTGATGGTGTCAGCCTTCGAGGCGATACCTTTTGCTCAGTTCCACACACATGCAAGCGGAGATCCTGGCCAGGTGGGACAGACTACCTCAGTCCTTGGAACTGAGTGTCTCATTGAGTCGCCGAACCAGAACGGATCTTCTGTGGTGGCTTCAGTCCCCGGCTGTGTCAGAAGGAAAATCCTTCCGTCCGCTGCTGTGGACGGTGATTACCACGGATGCCAGCCTGTCGGGCTGGGGTGGAGTCCTGGGCAACCTGTCTGCCCAGGGCACTTGGTCGGGGGAGGAATCCTCCCTTCCGATCAACATATTGGAATTGAGAGCGATCAAACTCTGTCTCTTCCAGTGGTCGAATCGACTTCGGGGCCGTCCGGTTCGGGTACAGACGGACAATGCTACCGCGGTGGCTTACATCAACCACCAAGGGGGCACCAGGAGTGCCCGGGCGGCCCGGGAGGTGACCGACATTCTGTCTTGGGCCGAGACTCATGTCCCAGCGATTTCAGCGGTTCACATTCCGGGTGTGGAGAATTGGCAGGCCAACTATCTGAGCCGCCAGACCCTGGACCAGGGGGAATGGTCTCTACATCCGGAGGTATTCAAAATGCTGTGTGCGAAGTGGGGATCCCCGGACGTGGATCTGTTCGCATCTCGGCTAAACCACAAGGTGGAAAGGTTCGTGGCAAGAACGCGCGATCCTCTGGCAGACGCCTCGGATGCGTTGGTGGCCCCTTGGCATCAGTATCGTCTGATGTATGCCTTTCCTCCGATTCAGTTGTTGTCCAGGTTCCTTCGCAGGTTAGCCTCGGAACCGCACCTGGTGATTCTGGTGGCGCCGGACTGGCCACGCCGGTCCTGGTACGCCGACGTTGTTCACCTGGCAGTGGCGCCTCCTTGGAGGCTGCAAATGCGGGAAGATCTACTGTCTCAGGGACCGATCTTCCATCCTGCTTTACAGTCGCTGGCTTTAACGGCCTGGCTGTTGAAACCCAGGTCCTGAGAGACAGGGGTCTCTCCCCTGAGGTCATTCCTACTCTGATCAAGGCCAGGAAAACCTCCTCTGGTAAAATCTATTACCGTACCTGGAAAGCTTATTTCGCCTGGTGTGAGTCCAGGGGGTTCTCCCCTCGCTCGTACTCGGTGTCAAGAGTGTTGGCTTTCCTCCAGTCTGGGGTGGACCAGCGCCTGGCGCTGGCCACAATAAAGGGCCAGGTGTCTGCACTGGCTATCCTTTTCCAACGCCCTGTGGCGTCTCATTCCTTAATTCGCACCTTCATTCAAGGTGTGCGACATTTGGCTCCTCCCAGGAGGGAGCCTTTACCTCCATGGGACTTGAACTTGGTTCTGTCCGTGTTACAGTGTTCTCCCTTTGAAAACATCCAGGAGATATCGTTGCCTCTGCTGTCTAAGAAGGTTGCCTTTTTAGTGGCGATCACTTTGGCTCGCAGAATATCGGAACTGGCGGCGTTGTCTTGCCGCTCTCCTTACTTGGTAATTCACAAGGATAAGGTGGTCTTGTGACCACATCCGTCTTTTCTTCCTAAGGTGGTCTCTGAGTTTCACCTTAATGAGGACATTGTCCTGCCTTCGCTTTGTACGAAGCCTAAGCATCCCAAGGAGGTGGCATTGCATTCTTTGGATGTTGTCAGGGCGATCAGGGTTTACCTGTCGTCCACTGAATCCTTTCGGAAGACGGATTTCCTCTTTGTCCTTCCTGAGGGACCTCGGAAGGGCATGGCTGCGTCTGCAGCGACCATTGCCAAATGGATCAGACAGACCATTGAACAGGCTTATGCTTTGACGGAACGGGTTCCACCCTTCCCTGTTAAGGCGCACTCTACCAGATCTTTGAGTGCGTCCTGGGCCTACTGGCATCGTGCCTCGGTGGCCCAGGTGTGCAAGGCTGCGACTTGGTCGTCAGTGCACACCTTTTACAAATTCTATAAGGTAGATGTTCTGGCATCAGCTGATGCCTCCTTTGGCCGCAAAGTTCTCAGTGCGGCAGTGTCATGAGGGACCCTTGTTTTGTTGTGGGTCCCTGACTGTTGGGGTTGTTTATCCCCTGGGTTATTTGCTTTCCTGGGCTGTTGCTCCTGTTGAGCCTTTTCTGTTGCCCAGCAGGTTCTCTTACTGTGCGTGTAAGGTTCCTTTCTCTGATGTGGGTACTGCGTTGCCTTTTCTACGGTTGAGTCTCCCACCCCTCATGTCTACACTGCTTTGGGACATCCCAATAGGGATGAATTTGAGGTGGCGGCGACTGTCGGAGGACGTAAGAGAAAACTGAATTTTTGTAAAATCTTACCTGTAAAATTCCTTTCTCTGAGTCCTCTGACAGTCGCCGCCCCTGCCCCTCTTTTGGGGTTTTTTCTTGTACACTTACTGCTATGCTACCAAACTGAGTTGGGAGTGTTCACTGCGGGGGGGTATTGACCAATGGGACAGCCCCCATGGGTGTGTATATGCAAATGTCTTTGTTCTTTTGACTAAGTCTTATGACTAGCTACTCCTGCGGAGCGGAAGTCAATACCCAATAGTGATGACTTAGAGGTGGCTGCGACTGTCGGAGGACTCAGAGAAAGGAATTTTACAGGTAAGATTTGACAAAAATTCAGTTTTTTTCAGTTTATTAATCTAAAGCGGAGCTCAGACCAGTTGGTTGGGCTCTTGCCATAATGTGCAAGTATGTTGTGCGTTATGGCAGACTTGGCTACTAGTGCACCCCCTCCATTGGTGGCTGGTCCACGCTTGCTGTTGCGGTTCTTATCCCTCTTGGTTGTTCTTCCCGGTTCAGCGTTGTTCCTCTTCATTCACTGGGTGGCCACTGGTCATGTAATTCCTGTACATTGTCCCTGGCACCTGGCTGTAATCTTTTACAGATGTCAGAAGTATACACTGCACTGTGCATGTCTCTTCTGCCAAAAAAAAACCAAAAAACTCTTAACTCCTAGCGATTTTTTTATTTCTTTACTTCAGTTTCACTGGAAATTACCTTGAATTTCTGTGGTTCGGAAATCATTATAACAATCGAATAATATGAAATATTGCCCCTGTAATACTTCTTATTGTAATACTTCTACAACCTTTGTGGTGAATGACAGGGGCAGAGACATGTGCTCCATAATACAATTGGCACTCATTTACAAAATTGGTTCATAGTAAATAGATAGTAAGTGCAATCAGTTGTGGATTGGTTGAACTTTGGAATTTCTGAACCAAAGTCCTGCTGAAGTCAATGAAAATCTAAACCAAGGTTTAAAAACTGTATAGTAAAGAGAAGAAAACTATGTAAAATTGACCAGGATAGTTTAAGATAGACTTAGAGAGTTGAAGTGTATTGATCACAAGAGTGGTTGAATAAAATGATCAAGTCTTTGGCAGCCTGGATTTCTGCTTGAGTGCTCTTACTTGTTGCTGTATTGTAAATGTATATGCTCTTGAAACTGGACATTGAGGGGTTAGAGGTATACATGCTGCAGACTAGCCTATAAGGGATAATTTAGCGTACCCTGAAGATAGTTTTGTATAGAGGATCTAACCCTACCCTATTCCATCCAAAATGTGTGTTTATAGCCAAACATTTTGACTATACATACACTTTGATGCACATATTCTGTGGACTAATCACTAAAGAGTTAAAGTGCTTACCTGGGGACTAATCACTAGGGATGATCGAACTTTTGAAAAGTTCGGTTCGGCCAGAACATCCGAATTTCCCGAAAGTTCGGCCCGGATTTCAGAACCCCATTGAAATCAATGGGACCCGAACTTCGGTAATCAAAAAACACCATTTTTAAGCCCTAAAACCCAATAAACGCCCATAAAAAGTGCCCAGGGTTCTGGGTCATGCCCCATTAACTATTAATCACAAAAAAAGTTCTTAAAAATTGTCATTTTTGATAAAAAAGCCAATTATTGAAAAAAAAAAAAAAAAGAGATTTTTTGATTTTTACTTTGGATTTAGTATCTGGGGGGTCTAAAAGGTGTACATGTGAAGTTTCAGCTCTGTAGCATGTCCAGAACCATGAAAAAAAAAAAGATAATTTTTCAGTAGAACCGGGATGTGGGTCGGGAGCCTCCTTTAACTTTAACACCTATATGATCTGTTTTTATGGTTCTGGACATGCTACAGAGCTGAAACTTCACAGGTACACCTTTTAGACCCCCCAGACACAAAATCACACAAAAAAAGTTCTTAAAAATTGTCATTTTTGATAAAAAAGCCAATTATTGAAAAAAAAAAAAAGAGATTTTTTGATTTTTTTTTACTTTGGATCTCGTATCTGGGGGGTCTAAAAGGTGTACATGTGAAGTTTCAGCTCTGTAGCATGTCCAGAACCAGAAAAAAAAAAAGATTGTTTGTATTAGAACACTTTCTTTCAGGACAGGTAGTTAGCTTCTCTCCCGGTTTAATAGAAGGCATTTTTTGGGGTTCTTTTCAGTCAGGAAAAACATCTGAACTTGTGTATAGTGGTACTGTGCACAAGTTCTGATGTTTTGCCTGCCTCCAAAAACCCCCAAAAAATGGCAGCAAAAACACGCCTGGGCATTTTTTTGGGTTCTTTTGAGGCAGGCAAAACATCTGAACATGTGTATAGGGGGTATATATACACATATATGTCTGAATATATACCCCTAGACATATATAGGTGTAATAGTAGCAGAAATATATTACTGTAAATGAGTTCATTAGCGCAAGCATTTATTTCTGATACTATCACACCTATATATGTCTAGGGGTATATATTCAGACATATATGTGTATATATACCCCCTATACACATGTTCAGATGTCATGTCTGACATCAAACATGTCCTCAAAAAAGCACTGACAGTGGCAGCCCCTGCAGCATAAAAAATGCTTGCTGGTGAGAAGCCATAATGGTGTTCCGAAGCTATTCAGAGAAATGATCATTTCTCTATTGCGGTCACCCTGACATGGAAGGGTTTGGTCACCCTGCCATGGCAGTCACTGTCAGTTCACCCTACACTACATTACGGTCACCCTGGTATGGAAGGGTTTGGTCAGTCGGTCAGCCTGCCATGGCAGTCAGTTCCCCCTACACTACATTACGGTCACCCTGGCACTTCATACTTTCCCTACAGAAACTAAATTTTTGAAGCTAACTTAAGTGTAAAGGAGCACTCTAACTACACTAAATATCCCTTTCCTCACACTAAAAATAGCTAAATGACACTTTTTAAGTAAAATTAACAGAACTGCTTCCACTCTCTTCCATGTCCAGTATAACAATGCTAGGAATTTGGCGGGGGCTATCTTATATACTGGGGGGCGTATTCACTAATGATTGGTCTAGGGACCCCCTAGTCACTCCAATCACATTCCTAGCATTCTCCTGCCCCCTCAATTGGCTTTTGCTAATGGTTCTGGTCCAATCACGGGCTTTTAAAGCCCATTTCCTGAAGCATTGCATTTTGGGCGGTTCTGGTTGCCGAATTCCGAACTTTTTGGGCAAAAAGTTCTAAATTCGGCCGAACCTCGAACACCCAATGTTCGGGCCGAACCGATGGTCGACCCGAACCGTTCGATCATCCCTACTAATCACCAAGCAGTTAATGCACAAAACTGATCGATAAGTCTTTTTCAACCCTTTTACCCTAGAGCAGTGATGGCGAACCTTGGCACCCCAGATGTCTTAGAACTACATTTTCCAATGATGCTCGCCTACTGTACACTGCAGAGTGCATGAACGTCATGGGAAATGTAGTTCCAAAACATCTGGGGTGCCAAGGTTCGTCATCACCAGGGCCGGACTGACCATAGGGCAGACCGGGCAGATGCCCGGTGGGCCGGGGCCTCCGCTCTCAGTCCGTCAGTGTCACTGTCTGTGTCCCGATGCCGGCGGTTGCCGGCCGCTGCTGGCCTCTCCGCGGCTGATTCCGCGGAGACTGAGGGCCGCCCGCCGCTGTCCCTGACTCCCCGCCAGTGGCCGCCACTCACTCCGAGTCCTAGCACTGCCTGGGCTCAGCTGGCAGCCGGCTGATGCTGAGCTGAGCCCAGCGCCGCTCACTGCGGCCGCCGGCCACTGTCACGTCGGATTGCAGCGGCATCCAATGTAGGCGCTCTGGACTGGAGGGGTGGACCGGCGTCAGGTGACTGAAGGCGAAGGGGTGGAGCTAGAGGCCGGGGACCGTCACCCCCTGCTTGATTCAGGAAGAAGCGGGAATGAAGTCGCCGGCGCCGCACCGCAGCTGAGCCAGAGTGAGAGACAGAACAGAAGTTGAACACCAGGACGACGAGCCAAGGGCTGACTGCTGCAACAGACACAACAGCTGGGATTTGTGGTTCTGAGCTGGCCTCCATTGGCAGAGCAGTGTTCTGGTCAGACTGGTCTGGAACTGTCACTGCTAGAAAACATGTGCCATCATGCCAGTTTGCTTGTTACATGTGATGTGACAGCCAGGTGCACATTTTCAACTTGAGCCGGCGGATGACAGCTCCGTCTCCGCTTGCAGAGCGGAGAGGGAGGTGTCTCAGCCCCCGCTGCCCTCTATGGGGGATCGGATGAGAGCGGACCGCCTGTCCGCTCTCATCCGATCCGATCCAATTACTGAACGGATGGAAAAATAGGGTTTCCATCCGTCCAGATTTCACGGACAGGATCGGATACGGATGGCAGCGGGTGTCAGCAGAGGTGTCTCCGCTGACATCCACTGCCCCATAGAGCTGCATGGAGGATTAGATCAGATCCGCCTAAAAAACTGACAGGAACTGGATCTGATTGGACCGCCCGTGTGAAAGAGCCCTTACTGCTAGAACATGTGCCATGTAAGGAAAGGGCACAAAAACAAACACAACACTGCTGGGATTTGTGGTTCTGGCCTCCGGCAGAGCATTGCTCACTTCTGGCTTAGCAGGCAGGCAGGCGTAAAAAACAGAAAACAGTTACACACTCTGTCACTAGTGCTAGAAAACATGTGCCATGCCAGTTTGCTTGTTACATGTGATGTGACAGCCAGGTGCACATTTTCAACTTGGAAATGTGCACCTGGCTGTCACATCACATGTAACAAGCAAACTGGCATGGCACATGTTTTCTAGAAGTGGCAGAGTGTAGCTGTTTTCTGTTTTTTATGCCTGCGGCCTGCCTGCCTGTTGCTAAGCCAGAAGTGAGCAATGCTCTGCCGGAGGCCAGAACCACAAATCCCAGCGGTGTTGTGTTTGTTTTTGTGCCCTTTCCTTACATGGCACATGTTTGCTGGCAGTGACAGTGTGTAGCTGTTTTGAAAACAGCTACACACACACACTGTCACTGCTAGAAAACATGTGCCATGCGGCATGCAAGTTTGCTTGTTCACTTCTGGCTTAGCAGCAGTCAGGCCGCAGGCGTAAAAAACAGAAAACAGCTACACACTGTCACTGCTGCTAGAAAACATGTGCCATGCCAGTTTGCTTGATACATGTGATGTGACAGCCAGGTGCACATTTTCAACTTGAAAATCTGCACCTGGCATGCACATCACATGTAACAAGCAAACTGGCATGCCACATGGCACATGTTTTCTAGCAGTGACTGATCTGAAGTGTAACAGTCAGTGCCGGGACAAGGTCATTTGGTGCCCAGGGCGAATATGGCAAACTGCGCCCCCCCCCCCCCCCCCTCAGATGTAAAGAAAGATTCAGTGTATTTCAAAAATTTCAAAACAAGAAAATACTTTAAACAGCAGCCAATTTACGCAATAATAATCCACAGCATTCGCATCAGTTTCTGCAACAATGATCCCCAGCAATGGTGCTAGCTTATTTAATAACCCCCAGCATTAATGGCAGTGTCTGCAATCCCCATGTGAACTGGCTGGAGTGGTTAACTCTCTGGGAGGTTAATTAACCACTTGAGCTCTAGAGGATTTTACCCCCATCATGCAATGCTGTACCCAAACAAAATGTATGTATTTTTTTTACACAAAAAAAAAAAAGCTTTCTTTTGGGGGTATTTGCACACCACTAGATTGTGTTAGCTTTTATGTGAATAAAAAAATAAAAAAACAAATTTGAAAAAAAAAAAAAAAAAATGTTTACTTTCTGCTATAAAACATCCAAAAAAAATAAAAAATTCTTCCAAAACTTAGACCAAAACAAAATCTGCTGTCTTTAGTAAAAAAATAAGTGTATATTAATGTGTTTGTGTGAAAGCTAAAATGCCTACAAACAAGATATATAATGTAATTTTTTATATATACTAGAAATGGTGGTGATCAGCAACTTAGGGTCCTTTCACATGGTCCGCATCCACCGACAGAGTCCGTTCTGCTCAGTGGGGGACGATCCGCAGATCCCCGCTGAGCAGGCGGATGACAGCTCCGTCTCCGCCTGTCCATTCTCATCCGATCCAATCTGCTGGAAGGATGGAAAGTAGGGTTTCCATCCGTCCAGATTTCACGGATAGGATCGGAAGCGGATAGCAGCGGAGAGGTCTCCCCTGACATCCGCTCCCCCATTGGGATGCATGGAGGATCCGATCCGCCTGAAAAACTGACAGGCAGATTGGATTGGATAGTTTGTGTGAAAGGGGCCTAAGAGTGGGACTGTGATCGTGACACTGACACTTTGTGGGAACTGACTAACTGCCACATTACCAGTGACACTAATACAGTGATCAGTGATAATACTATACACTGTCACTGTACTAATGACACCAGCTAAGAAGGGGTTAACATCTAGGGGCAATCAAGGGGTTAATTGTGTGCCTAACTATGTGTAATGTGTGCTGCTTTTTACTACAGATCGATTTCTTTATTTTCTCTGCTTTGCAGGGAAAAGAAAAAAAAAAAGCAATCATTCCCTCTGTAAAGAGCCCTGTATTGTCAACACAGAGCTCTGGGCTGTGATTTGACACAGCCGATCAGCAGGTCTCAGCCATGAATCATTGGCTGACATCTGCTTACAGTCTTTCTGTGTCAAATCACAGGGGAGTAGGTGGGTGGGAGCATGCGCCAGAAACCCTGAAATAGGAAGGGACGTACGCCCCATCACAGTACATATACCTCGACGGGTCAGCAAGTGGTTAATTGCCAATGATATTTATAATATGCAGCATGAGGGGGTAATGTATTTCCACTGGTCACTGATGCATTAGTGACCGACCAATGGCTGTTAGTTAACCCCTATGTGCTGCATTAGTGGCACCAGTGTCAGTGTTAACACTAACACTGGTTCCACTAATGCAGCAAATAGGGGTTAATTGACAGCCATTGGTCGGTCACTAATGCATCAGTGACCAGTGGAAATACATTACCCCCTCATGCTGCATATTATAAATATCATTGGCAATTAACCTCCCCACAGCCTCAGCCTCTCTCCTCCTCCCCATCCAATCCAAAGAGGTATTGCTTACTTATGCCATACGAACTCGGTTCCTCTTCGCGCTCCTCCGGCAGCCCTGGGTAGCACACTCTGCTCCTCTGAGTCCTCTCCCATCCCGCCGGCGCCGGCATCTCAGTGACGTCACGCCAATCTGGCGCCTGTGTCAGGGGGAGTGTCTCTTCTGACCGAGAAGGGAAGGACTCTGGCTCTGCTGTTCTAGGCTTGTGCCGAGTGCAGGGGCGCACTCGGCACATCATTGCAGCTATGTAGCGGATGATGTAGTGTACAGTCATACACAAACAGTGTATTCTGCGGGCACTTCACCTGCGCCCCCCCCTCCTCTAGCAAATGGTACCGCCCAGGGCACCCGTCCCTTCCGCCCACCCCTTGTACCGGCCCTGGTAACAGTGCAGGAATTGGGGTGATCTGAGGTGAGAAAGTGCAGGAATTGGGGTGATCTGAGGTGAGAAAGTGCAGGAATTGGGGTGATCTGAGGTGTGAAGTTGCAGGAATTGGGGTGATCTGAGGGGTGACCGTGCAGGAATTGGGGTGATCTGAGGTGTGATAGTGCAGGAATTGGGGTGATCTGAGGTGTGACGGTGCAGGAATTGGGGTGGTCTGAGGTGTGATAGTGCAGGAATTGGGGCTGATCTGAGGTGTGATAGTGCAGGAATTGGGGTGATCTGAGGGGTGACGGTGCAGGAATTGGGGTGATCTGAGGGGTGAAGGTGCAGGAATTGGGCTGATCTGAGGTGTGAAGGTGCAGGAATTGGGGTGATCTGAGGTGTCATAGTGCAGGAATTGGGCTGATCTAAAGTGTGAAGGTGCAGGAATTGGGGTGATCTGAGGTGTGAAGGTGCAGGAATTGGGGTGATCTGAGGTGTGAAGGTGCAGGAATTGGGGTGATCTGAGGTGTGATAGTGCAGGAATTGGGGTGATCTGAGGTGTGAAGGTGCAGGAATTGGGGAGATCTGAGGTGTGATAGTGCAGGAATTGGGGTGATCTGAGGTGTGAAGGTGCAGGAATTGGGGTGGTCGGAGCTGTGAAGGTGCAGGAATTGGGGATGATCTGAGGTGTGATAGTGCAGGAATTGGGGTGATCTGAGGTGTGAAGGTGCAGGAATCGGGGTGATCTGAGGGGTGACGGTGCAGGAATTGGGGTGATCTGAGGTGTGAAGGTGCAGAAATTGGGGTGGTCGGAGGTGTGAAGGTGCAGGATTTGGGGATGATCTGAGGTGTGATAGTGCAGGAATTGGGGATGATCTGAGGTGTGAAGGTGCAGGAATTGGGGTGATCTGAGGGGTGACGGTGCAGGAATTGGGGTGATCTGAGGTGTGAAGGTGCAGGAATTGGGGTGATCTGAGGGGTGAAGGTGCAGGAATTGGGGCTGATCTGAGGTGTGAAGGTGCAGGAATTGGGGTGATCTGAGGTGTGATAGTGCAGGAATTGGGGTGATCTGAGGTGTGATAGTGCAGGAATTGGTGTGTGACGGTGCAGGAATTGGGGTGGTCTGAGGTGTGAAGGTGCAGGAATTGGGGTGATCTGAGGTGTGATAGTGTAGGAATTGGGGTGATCTGAGGTGTGATAGTGCAGGAATTGGGGTGATCTGAGGTGTGACGGTGCAGGAATTGGGGTGATCTGAGGTGTGAAGGTGCAGGAATTGGGGCTGATCTGAGGTGTGAAGGTGCAGGAATTGGGGTGGTCGGAGGTGTGAAGGTGCAGGAATTGGGGATGATCTGAGGTGTGAAGGTGCAGGAATTGGGGTGATCTGAGGTGTGAAGGTGCAGGAATCGGGGTGATCTGATGTGTGAAGGTGCAGGAATTGGGGTGATCTGATTTGTGAAGGTGCAGGAATTGGGCTGATCTGAGGTGTGAAGGTGCAGGAATTGGGGCTGATCTGAGGTGTGAAGGTGCAGGAATTGGGGTGATCTGAGGTGTGATAGTGCAGGAATTGGGGTGATCTGAGGTGTGAAGGTGCAGGAATTGGGGTGATCTGAGGTGTGATAGTGCAGGAATTGGGGTGATCTGAGGTGTGATAGTGCAGGAATTGGGGTGATCTGAGGTGTGAAGGTGCAGGAATTGGGGAGATCTGAGGTGTGACGGTGCAGGAATTGGGGTGATCTGAGGTGTGAAGGTGCAGAAATTGGGGTGGTCGGAGGTGTGAAGGTGCAGGAATTGGGGATGATCTGAGGTGTGAAGGTGCAGGAATCGGGGTGATCTGAGGGGTGACGGTGCAGGAATTGGGGTGATCTGAGGTGTGAAGGTGCAGAAATTGGGGTGGTCGGAGGTGTGAAGGTGCAGGAATTGGGGATGATCTGAGGTGTGATAGTGCAGGAATTGGGGTGATCTGAGGTGTGAAGGTGCAGGAATCGGGGTGATCTGAGGGGTGACGGTGCAGGAATTGGGGTGATCTGAGGTGTGAAGGTGCAGAAATTGGGGTGGTCGGAGGTGTGAAGGTGCAGGAATTGGGGATGATCTGAGGTGTGATAGTGCAGGAATTGGGGTGGTCTGAGGTGTGAAGGTGCAGGAATTGGGGTGGTCGGAGGTGTGAAGGTGCAGGAATTGGGGATGATCTGAGGTGTGATAGTGCAGGAATTGGGGTGATCTGAGGTGTGAAGGTGCAGGAATCGGGGTGATCTGAGGGGTGACGGTGCAGGAATTGGGGTGATCTGAGGTGTGAAGGTGCAGAAATTGGGGTGGTCGGAGGTGTGAAGGTGCAGGAATTGGGGATGATCTGAGGTGTGAAGGTGCAGGAATTGGGGTGATCTGAGGGGTGACGGTGCAGGAATTGGGGTGATCTGAGGTGTGAAGGTGCAGGAATTGGGGTGATCTGAGGGGTGACGGTGCAGGAATTGGGGTGATCTGAGGTGTGAAGGTGCAGGAATTGGGGTGATCTGAGGTGTGAAGGTGCAGGAATTGGGGTGGTCTGAGGTGTGAAGGTGCAGGAATTGGGGTGATCTGAGGTGTGATAGTGCAGGAATTGGGGTGATCTGAGGTGTGATAGTGCAGGAATTGGTGTGTGACGGTGCAGGAATTGGGGTGGTCTGAGGTGTGAAGGTGCAGGAATTGGGGCTGATCTGAGGTGTGAAGGTGCAGGAATTGGGGTGATCTGAGGTGTGAAGGTGCAGGAATCGGGGTGATCTGAGGTGTGAAGGTGCAGGAATTGGGGTGATCTGATGTGTGAAGTTGCAGGAATTGGGGTGATCTGAGGTGTGACCGTGCAGGAATTGGGGTGATCTGAGGTGTGACCGTGCAGGAATTGGGGTGATCTGAGGTGTGACCGTGCAGGAATTGGGGGTGATCTGAGGTGTGACGGTGCAGGAATTGGGGTGATCTGATTTGTGAAGGTGCAGGAATTGGGGTGATCTGAGGTGTGAAGTTGCAGGAATTGGGGTGATCTGAGGTGTGACCGTGCAGGAATTGGGGTGATCTGAGGTGTGACCGTGCAGGAATTGGGGGTGATCTGAGGTGTGACGGTGCAGGAATTGGGGTGATCTGAGGTGTGATAGTGCAGGAATTGGGGTGATCTGAGGTGTGACGGTGCAGGAATTGGGGTGGTCTGAGGTGTGAAGGTGCAGGAATTGAGGTGATCTGAGGTGTGATGGTGCAGGAATTGGGGTGGTCTGAGGTGTGAAGGTGCAGGAATTGGGGCTGATCTGAGGTGTGAAGGTGCAGGAATTGGGGTGATCTGAGGTGTGAAGGTGCAGGAATTGGGACTGATCTGAGGGGTGAAGGTGCAGGAATTGGGCTGATCTGAGGTGTGAAGGTGCAGGAATTGGGACTGATCTGAGGTGTGAAGGTGCAGGAATTGGGGTGATCTGAGGTGTGAAGGTGCAGGAATTGGGGTGGTCTGAGGTGTGAAGGTGCAGGAATTGGGGTGATCTGATTTGTGAAGGTGCAGGAATTGGGGTGATCTGAGGTGTGAAGGTGCAGGAATTGGGGTGATCTGAGGTGTGATAGTGCAGGAATTGGGGTGATCTGAGGTGTGATAGTGCAGGAATTGGGGTGATCTGAGGTGTGATAGTGCAGGAATTGGGGTGATCTGAGGTGTGAAGGTGCAGGAATTGGGGTGATCTGAGGTGTGAAGGTGCAGGAATTGGGGTGATCTGAGGTGTGATAGTGCAGGAATTGGGGTGATCTGAGGTGTGATAGTGCAGGAATTGGGGTGATCTGAGGTGTGATAGTGCAGGAATTGGGGTGATCTGAGGTGTGATGGTGCAGGAATTGGGGTGATCTGAGGTGTGAAGGTGCAGGAATTGGGGTGATCTGAGGTGTGAAGGTGCAGGAATTGGGGTGATCTGATGTGTGAAGGTGCAGGAATTGAGGTGACCTGATGTGTGAAGGTGCAGGAATTGGGGTGATCTGATTTGTGAAGGTGCAGGAATTGGGGTGATCTGAGGTGTGAAGGTGTAGGAATTGGGGTGATCTGAGGTGTGAAGGTGCAGGAATTGGTGTGTGAAGGTGCAGGAATTGAGGTGATCTGAGGTGTGAAGGTGCAGGAATTGGGGTGATCTGAGGTGTGAAGGTGCAGGAATTGGGGTGATCTGAGGTGTGAAGGTGCAGGAATTGGGGTGATCTGATTTGTGAAGGTGCAGGAATTGGGGCTGATCTGATTTGTGAAGGTGCAGGAATTGGGGTGATCTGAGGTGTGAAGGTGCAGGAATTGGGGTGATCTGAGGTGTGAAGGTGCAGGAATTGGGGTGATCTGATTTGTGAAGGTGCAGGAATTGGGGTGATCTGAGGTGTGAAGGTGTAGGAATTGGGGTGATCTGAGGTGTGATAGTGCAGGAATTGAGGTGATCTGAGGTGTGAAGGTGCAGGAATTGGGGTGAACTGAGGTGTGAAGGTGCAGGAATTGGTGTGTGAAGGTGCAGGAATTGAGGTGATCTGATGTGTGAAGGTGCAGGAATTGGGGTGATCTGATTTGTGAAGGTGCAGGAATTGGGGTGATCTGAGGTGTGAATGTGCAGGAATTGGGGTGATCTGAGGTGTGAAGGTGCAGGAATTGGGGTGATCTGAGGTGTGATAGTGCAGGAATTGGGGTGATCTGATTTGTGAAGGTGCAGGAATTGGGGTGATCTGAGGTGTGAAGGTGCAGGAATTGGGGTGATCTGATGTGTGAAGGTGCAGGAATTGAGGTGATCTGATTTGTGAAGGTGCAGGAGTTGGGGTGATCTGATGTGTGAAGGTGCAGGAATTGGGGTGATCTGAGGTGTGAAGGTGCAGGAATTGGGGTGATCTGAGGTGTGATAGTGCAGGAATTGGGGTGATCTGAGGTGTGAAGGTGCAGGAATTGGGGTGATCTGAGGTGTGAAGGTGCAGGAATTGGGGTGATCTGATTTGTGAAGGTGCAGGAATTGGGGTGATCTGAGGTGTGAAGGTGCAGGAATTGGGGTGATCTGAGGTGTGAAGGTGCAGGAATTGGGGTGATCTGAGGTGTGAAGGTGCAGGAATTGGGGTGATCTGATTTGTGAAGGTGCAGGAATTGGGGTGATCTGAGGTGTAAAGGTGCAGGAATTAGGGTGATCTGATTTGTGAAGGTGCAAAGCTCACTTGATTTCTTACTATTATTCAAGCGGTTTACAGCAGTTACTTTATATGAAGTTGACAGTTGTTTTTATGTATCTGGCACTCCCAATTTCTTTGAAAACATTTTTCGGCACACTGTGGCCAAAAAGGTTATCTACCCCTTGATTAGAGTAACCCTCATCTTGTGCTGCTTCATAATATTTTTAGGACAGCATCATTTGGCAGCTCGGATCTAAATTGGACCCAGTCTGTCAGATTAAACTAAAAAAAGGTACCATAATCGAATCCAAACATCCTGGAACATTAAATCCTGTCATCAACCATCCCGACGAACGCCCCGCCCCAGCCACGCCCCCGACACGCCCCCCTCCTGGGCTGCTCAGTCCAAAATGCCCGGGCCTATTTTTTTGTCCCAGTCCGGGCCTGGTCATCACTGCCCTAGAGGAACCCTTGCAATAGTTTTTATATCTCCAGAAACCCCTGCTAGGGCTAGTCCATCAGGGCAAAAGCCTCTTGAATTGTCAGTAGGAAGAATGATTTTCCATATGGTAATGGTCAGAATGCCACCCTTGCAGTCATGCCGCTGGCTCTGTCAAGTAGCGTTAGATCTGGAACTTGCAGGCACCATCAGATGGAAGGTCAGTTATCCACAGCTGAAGAAACCCAGAGCCACCTCTGGAGGAAAACAAGTTCAGAATAGCTGGTCTAGAGACTAATCACTGTAGGTTAAATGCTGATACAATGAAGACTACTCACTGAAGGTCATTGCAAAATTGGTTGGATTCATCAATCATGAAATCAATCATTTTACATTTGTCACCAGAAAAAACAGCAAGGGGAAAATTTCCCAACTGAGACACTGTGACGGTACTCCCCATCACTGGGAGTGAAAGACAGATACTTAATGGACACTGAGAATATGGTTTGGATTACTTCAATTGGGACGGTAATATTTGTCAGCCATGAATCTCGAGAAATATGTGAGGACTATTCCTGGCCTGTTTGATTCTGAACATATTCATTGAAAGAGCTAATCACATTGCCCTCTGTTCCATGCTCTTCAGTGTCAGAGACTTACAGTCTGTCACTGGTGGTCTCTTCCTATCAGTGGCGGCCGGCCGATAGGGGGCACAGGGGCGCCGCCCCCAAAAAGAAAAAGGAAAAAAAAAGATTTAAAAAAAAAAAAATCAATTTTTTTGCCCACTAGGGGTGCCCGCCTCATTGGTGGCTATGGGGGGGGGGTGGGGTTTTCACCCCGCAGAGGCGCCGATTGGCGGCCCTCTGGGGCGTAACTGTGGCGCAGAGCACTGCGCTACAACACACCCCTTTTGTGATGTTTTGGATCATAATTGGTCCAGACTCCAGCCTGGACCAATCATGATTCAGGACATCCATGCTGACTTTGTTGGGGGCGGTGCCGGTGCGTGCATCAGTCACGCACCGTCACTGCC
Source organism: Pelophylax lessonae (assembly GCF_965119305.1). Taxonomy (NCBI): domain Eukaryota; kingdom Metazoa; phylum Chordata; class Amphibia; order Anura; family Ranidae; genus Pelophylax; species Pelophylax lessonae. The sequence goes on along the minus strand of NC_138769.1, from coordinate 730,873,561 downwards.
CGGTCACCTTCCCGCCGCCGAAGAGGAGTCCAGTCCAGAGAAGAAGCTGGCGCCGCGTCCCCTTCCCGCCACCCGTCGCCCGCCGCAGAAGAGGCCGAGAGGGAGAAGCGCCGCTCACCTTCCCGCCGCCCGCCGCCGAACGAAGAAGAGGAGAGAGGGAGAAGCCGCCGTGACTCACAGGGCTCCAGCCTCCAGGTAAGTGCACTGCTCTCAGTCGGGCACGCACGCATAGCTCTGCATTGGGGACATGTATACTGGTGGTCACTGCATTGGAGGCACGCACGCATAGCTCTGCATTGGGGACATGTATACTGGTGGTCACTGCATTGGAGGCACGCACACATAGCTCTGCATTGGGGACATGTATACTGGTGGTCACTGCATTGGAGGCACGCATGCATAGCTCTGCATTGGGCACATGTATACTGGTGGTCACTGCATTGGAGGCACGCATGCATAGCTCTGCATTGGGGACATGTATACTGGTGGTCACTGCATTGGAGGCACACACACACGCATAGCTCTGCATTGGGGACATGTATACTGGTGGTCACTGCATTGGAGGCACGCACGTATAGCTCTGCATTGGGGACATGTATACTGGTGGTCACTGCATTGGAGGCACGCACACATAGCTCTGCATTGGGGACATGTATACTGGTGGTCACTGCATTGGAGGCACGCATGCATAGCTCTGCATTGGGCACATGTATACTGGTGGTCACTGCATTGGAGGCACGCATGCATAGCTCTGCATTGGGGACATGTATACTGGTGGTCACTGCATTGGAGGCACGCACACACGCATAGCTCTGCATTGGGGACATGTATACTGGTGGTCACTGCATTGGAGGCACGCATGCATAGCTCTGCATTGGGGACATGTATACTGGTGGTCACTGCATTGAAGGCACACACGCATAGCTCTGCATTGGGGACATGTATACTGGTGGTCAGTGCATTGGAGGCACGCACACATAGCTCTGCATTGGGGACATGTATACTGGTGGTCACTGCATTGGAGGCACGCACACATAGCTCTGCATTGGGGACATGTACACTGGTGGTCACTGCATTGGAGGCACGCACGCATAGCTCTGCATTGGGGACATGTACACTGGTGGTCACTGCATTGGAGGCACGCACGCATAGCTCTGCATTGGGGACATGTACACTGGTGGTCACTGCATTGGAGGCACGCACACATAGCTCTGCATTGGGGACATTTACACTGGTGGTCACTGCATTGGAGGCACGCACGCATATCTCTGCATTGGGGACATGTACACTGGTGGTCACTGCATTGGAGGCACGCACGCGTATCTCTGCATTGGGGACATGTATGCTGGTCACTACATTGAAAGGGGGCATTTATACTGGTCACTATATTGCAGGGGGCATGTACTGTGGGGTTTGTGCTAGGGGAATGTACTGTGGGGTTTGTGCTAGGGGGCCTGTACTGTGGGGTTTGTGCTAGGGGGCCTGTACCGTGGGGTTTGTGCTAGGGGGCCTGTACCGTGGGGTTTGTGCTAGTGGGCCTGTACCGTGGGGTTTGTGCTAGGGGGCACGCACACATAGCTCTGCATTGGGGACATGTATACTGGTGGTCACTGCATTGGAGGCACGCACGCATAGCTCTGCATTGGGGACATGTACACTGGTGGTCACTGCATTGGAGGCACGCACGCATAGCTCTGCATTGGGGACATGTACACTGGTGGTCACTGCATTGGAGGCACGCACGCATAGCTCTGCATTGGGGACATGTACACTGGTGGTCACTGCATTGGAGGCACGCACACATAGCTCTGCATTGGGGACATTTACACTGGTGGTCACTGCATTGGAGGCACGCACGCATATCTCTGCATTGGGGACATGTACACTGGTGGTCACTGCATTGGAGGCACGCACGCGTATCTCTGCATTGGGGACATGTATGCTGGTCACTACATTGAAAGGGGGCATTTATACTGGTCACTATATTGCAGGGGGCATGTACTGTGGGGTTTGTGCTAGGGGAATGTACTGTGGGGTTTGTGCTAGGGGGCCTGTACTGTGGGGTTTGGGCTAGGGGGCCTGTACCGTGGGGTTTGTGCTAGGGGGCCTGTACCGTGGGGTTTGTGCTAGGGGGCCTGTACTGTGGGGTTTGTGCTAGGGGGTCTGTACCATGGGGTTTGTGCTAGGGGGCCTGTACTGTGGGGTTTGTGCTAGGGGGTCTGTACTGTGGGGTTTGTGCTAGAGGGCCTGTACTGTGGGGTTTGTGCTTGAGGGGTTTGTGCGGGGTTTGTGCTTGAGGGGTTTGTGCTGGGGGGGTCTGTACTGTGGGGTTTGTGCCACTCTCAGTCCATGTATCCCATAATAGGATGTCTCTCACAGTATATCCCATAATAGGACCCTTTGTGTCTCCGGAATTGGAAATTAAGGAAAATTTTCAATATGAGACAAAGGCCCAAAAAATAAACCTACAGGGAGCCAACATTTCCATGTTTAGTCCAAAATGAAAAAAAAAATAAAAAGATTGGCTATACATACACTTCAATGTTTACCATTTGCTTTGAAATATTTGAATTTTGCAATGGTGAATGACTGATCACTGGTGTGCCAAAGATACCATATACAGTATATACCAAACCTACATTATATACCAGGGGTCTCCAAACTATGGCCCTCCAGTTGTTCAGGAACTACAATTCCCATCATGCCTAGTCATGTCTGTGCATGTCAGAGTTTTACAATGCCTCATGGGACGTGTAGTTCCACAACAGCTGGAGGGCCGTAGTTTGAAGATCCCTGTTATATACAATACCTACAGATATAGAATAGAATACATCCCAGCACACACTGCGAATCGCCGAATGACGTCTTTGCCGATTGGACCCGGAAGTGAGGAGAGGAGGAATAAAGCAGAAATTAAGGTATTTACTAGCAAAAAAAAAAAAAAAAAAGTTTCCATTGGTAAAAGCCATTTTAAAGGGGATTACATACATCTAAAGTTCCAAAAATGGGTGGAACTCCACTTTAAAATGATCCTTAGATAGACAGGATGTATAGATAGAGAGTTAATTGCAATAAAACCTCCTATGAAATATTGTGGAGTGATACACGTCAAGTTCTAGAGTAGTTGGTGAGATTATCTATTGTTACTGTTCAAATTGTGCTGAGCTGTACAAAAACTTGGAGGAAGGTATTGAGAAAAAAAAAAATGTCATGTGATGTGTCCTGTGGAATGGAGGAGTCCCCACCAGTGTTATGTGGTGAGTCATTCCATCCAACATAATGTTTCAGTTATGGGAGTTTGGTTGGACTGGATTCTTGGGGACTACAGCAATTACATCTCCCTGTCATGATTTCCATCTCTGTTTCTGCTCCTTCTGAAATTTTTTGTCCACTTTGAGATTTTCCTACTTCTAAAATGTATGAAAATGCAGCAGAATGGTAGGAGCCCCTTGGTGATGGCTGCAGCAAGCATACTGACCTAGAAACTCACAAATGAAGTCCCCAAGACCTATAAGAGTCCATTAGATGATTTGACTCTTCAGCGTATGGAAAGCCACTGGTATATGAATTTTGTGATGGCTGTATGGAGGAAGTCTAAGGGAGTCTCCACCAGTTTTGTGTGGTGAGTCATTCTATCAGATATTTTCGGCTATAATGGGGTTTTGGCGGACTCCACTGGATTCTTGGGGACTTCAGCAGTACCGGACTTCATACAGGACTTTTTTGCAGCTTCTCCTAGGGGTGTCTGGCGTTAAACTCCCTTGCATGTTAGCCTATGCCCTATGTGTTCATGCACACATAGACTTTTAGTAGCGTTTCGTGGCAGGTGAGTTTAGAGGCAGGAACAAAAAATCCAATGCAATCTCAGTATTTGCAGATGATACTAAATTAGGCATGCCAATATCTTCTATGCAGGATGTGGAAATCTTGCAAGCAGACCTGAACAAAATAACGGGGTGGGCAACTACATGGCAGATGAGATTTAATGTTGAAAAATGTAAAGTAATGCACTTGGGGGCCAGAAACCAGAAAGCAAGCTACTCACTAGGGGGGGAACCTCTGGGTGAGTCTAAGATGGAAAAGGACCTGGGGGTACTGGTAGACAACAGGCTTGGCAGTGGCATGCAATGCCAAGCCGCCGCAAGCAAAGCCAACAGAATACTGGGTTGTAAAAAAAGGGGATTCACTCCAGAAATAAAGAGATTATTCTCCCGCTCTACAAGACTCTGGTCCGGCCACATCTGGAGTATGCTGTCCAGTTCTGGGCACCGGTCCTCAGGAAGGATGTGCTGGAACTGGAGAAAGTCCAGAGAAGGGCAACAAAAATAATTAGGGGAATGGAGGACATCAGCTATGAGGAAAGACTACAAGCACTGAACCTATTCTCTCTGGAGAAGAGAAGATTGAGGGGGGATATGATATCAATGTACAAATACTGTACTGGCGACCCGAGCATAAGGAACAAACTATTCAGAGAAAGGAGATACAATAAGACACGTGGCCACTCACTAAAACTTGAGGAAAGGCGGTTTAACCTTAAAGTGCGTAAGGGGTTCTTCACTGTAAGAGCGGTAAGGATGTGGAATTCTCTTCCACAAGCAGTCGTATCAGCAGGGAGCATTGATAGTTTCAAAAAACTATTGGATGGACACCTTAAAGACCACAACATACAGGGGTATACAATGTACAACATACAGGGGTATACAATGTACAACATACAGGGGTACACAATGTACGGTTAAAAGCAAACACACACACACATCATAGGTTGAACTGGATGGACTGCTGTCTTTTTTCAGCCTCACTAACTATGTAACTATGTAACTATGTAACTATGTAACTATGTAATGCCAGTGCGTCCAGGAGCTGCAGAGTTTGGGCAGAAAAAAAATGTTTAGCGCTTGTAAACGTGTCTAAACAAGACATAACCCTAGGTTCGTTTAGTGCTTGAGTGTTAAATTATTTATTCAGGCCAACTGAATGAATAAACGCCCAAGCACTTGACACCTGTAAACGTGCCTAAAGACTTGTAAAATTGTTAGAAACTTTTAAGTTACCACTTGCCGACCAGTCACTGGGACTGTACTGCGGCAAAGTGGCTCGATTCCGTCCAGCGACGTAGACCTACGTCGCTGGACTCCTCCCCTTGTGGGCGCCGCCGGAGGCTCTCCCCCCGCTGTTTTCAGTCACAGCGGGAGTCGGGCCAGGGGAAGAGCAGCGGCGATCGCCGCCGCCCTTCCCCGATCGTCGGGGAATCGAGTCTGGAGATCCGCCCACTTGTATAAACAGAGCGGGCGGATCTCCTAAGTGACAAACAGTGACAGATTGCAGGGTTCAGCATAGCTGAACATGCGATCTGTCCCTGTGTCACTCAGTCACCTCCCCCCACACACGTCAGTAAGCACCAGGCATACAATAACCCCTCCCTCTCCAATAAAATTAACCCCTTCCCTGCCAGTGTCATTTTGACAGTAACAGTGCATATTTATAGCACTGATTACTGTAGAAATGTCACTGGTACCCCCAAAAGTGTCAAAAATATCAGTCTAGGGTCCAATGTGTCCGCCACAATGTTGCAGTCCCGCAAAAATCGCAGATCGCCGCCATTACTCGTTAAAAAAAACCCACCAAAAATGACAAAAATCTTTCCCTTAGTTAGTAAACGCAATAACTTTTGCGCAAAACAATCAAAATACACTTATTGTGATTTTTTTTTTACCAAACATAGGTAGCAGAAAACAAATTGGCCAAAAATTTTAAAAAATTTAGATTTTTACATTTTTTTGGGGGGAATTTCATATAAAAAAATGTGAAAAATATTGTTATTTTTTCAAAATTTACGCTATTTTTTTGTTTATAGCACAAAAAGTAAAAATCGCACAGGTGATCAAATACCACCAAAAGAAAGCTCTGTCTGTGGGGAAAAAAGGACGTAAATTTAGTTTGGGTACGGTGTCGCACGACCGTGCAATTGTCAGTTGAAGTCGCACAGTGCCGAATCACAAAAAGTGGCCTGGACGTAAGACAGCAAAATCCTCCGGTGGTAAAGTGGTTAAAAGCGTCAGGGGCTTTTATTCAAAAACACTCATGGCTTCTAAGAGAGTTAAAAAAACGTCCTGTCTGCATGGGGCAACAGTTTTTCCACCCTTCTGAAATTTTGTCTGTTTCTGTCCATTTTCTTACTTCTAAAATGTACGAAACTCACAACTGGGGTCTCTGAGACCTATAAAAGTCCATTGGATGGTTTAACTCTTTAGCACAAGGCCAACCACAGATATATACTGTAAGTTCTGAGTAGAGTGACCATTCAAAGGTGAACTCCAGCTCGAAAGAGGTTTTAAATTAATTCAGCTCCGTAATCATTAATACATAGCTCTCAACTGTCCCTGATTTAGAGGGACTGTCCCTCTATCCCTCTTTCCTCCTCATTTGTCCCTCATTTTGCTCTGATCTATATAGTTGTATATAAAATGCACTATATATCTATTAAAAAGTGTTTCCCAGTGCTAAACCTCTCATCCTATTTCTAAATTGCTGCATTTGTACATTTAAAAGCCAATATAAAGTAATACTAGTGGTAAAAAAAAAGCACTTGAAGTTTTAACCACTTGCCGACCGCCGCAAGTACATATACTGCGGCGGTCAGCCCCTCACAGGCAAAGTGACGTACCGGTACGTCACTAGCCTGTGAAGCTCTGGGGAGCGAGCGCGCGCCGCCGGAGGCGCGCTCCCGCGCGGTCATGGACCCCCCCCCCCCGCGCGTGTGAGCGGCGGACCCGATGTCCGCCGCTCACTCACGATCGTCCGTGACAGCGGGAGAAAGGCAGGCGGCTGATGTAGGAACAGTGATCATACGGTTCTACTATGTAGGACCGTCGATCACTGTTCCTACACCTCAAGCCACAGCCAATCACAGTTAGAATCACTCCCCTAGGGACACATACAGCCCCTCCCTCTCAAAAAAAGTTAACCCCTTCACTACCAGTGTCATTTTACAGTAACAGTGCATATATATAGCACTGATTACTGCAGTAATGTCACTGGTAACCCCAAAAGTGTCAAAAATGTCAGTCAAGGGTCCGATCTGTCCGCCGCAATGTCGAAGTCCCGCAAAAAAAAAAAACGCAGATCGCCGCCATTACGCGTTAAAAAAAAACAACAAAAACGACAGAAATCTTTCCCTTTGTTAGTAAACGTGATAACTTTTGCGCAAACCAATCAAAATACGCTTTTTGCGATTTTTTTTACCAAACATATGTAGCATAAAACAAATTGGCCGAAAATGTTAGAAAATTTTGATTTTTACATTTTTTTGGGGAATTTCATATAAAAAAATGTGGAAAATATTGTTATTTTTGCAAAATTGACGCTCTTTTTTTGTTTATAGCGCATGATCAAAAAATTGCACAGGTGATCAAATACCACCAAAAGAAAGCTCTGTTTGTGGGAAAAAAAGGACGTCAAATTCGTTTAGGTACAGCGTCGCACGACCGCGCAATTGTCCGTTAAGGTCACGCAGTGCCGAATCGCCAAAAACCCCCTGGTCAGGAAGGGGGTAAAATCTTCCGGGGCTTAAGTGGTTAACCAATCATTTTTTTTGTACAATTCTCCTTTTGTGTTTTATGCCTACATACTTTTGCTAATAGGTGTCCCCGGGGCTTTTTTTCTCAGCGAATAGGTACAGGAACTCCCCCCTTTTCGAGCCACCTCTTGTCTCCGCCCTTACCCACCTCAGAGCACCGTTTCTTGGTTCCACCCCCTATCCGCCTCCCAGTAATGCTGCTTTTAGAGAATACAGAACCAAATATTTTGTGGTGCTAAGTAATTTGTATGATAACAAGAAAGGCAGTAAAATAAATCTCCTGTAGTTAGTAACAATGAACGCACCCAGCAACAAAAGACTCCCAATAGCCAACATCAACAGATCCTCCAGCAGCCACCATCAATAGACCCTCCAGCAGCCAGCAACAATAGACCACCCTTCCTCAACAGTTGATTTTTTCCCAGCAACAATTGTCCCCCAGCAACATAAGATGGGTCCCCTCCAGCAAAAATGAATTCCCCAGCAGCCAGCATCAATGGACCCTCCAACACACCCCAGCACCCCTTGGCATTACATAGATTCAGTGCTGGAGGTGCCGCAACTGCGTTCCTCCATGTTCCTCCTGAAAAAAAAGCCCTCTCATTCCCATCTCAGAAAGTTAGGTGGTATGTTAATATCATTAATATATCAAATGTATGTTTTATAAATTCAAGCAGAGTAAGTACCTGAATTTAGTATCAGCCTCTTGCAGTCCCTGTACAGCAGAGCACATACTGAGGGAGAAGGAAGCAACACAAAAAGCAAATCAGTTGTTCTGCGCAAACATCTTTATAGAAGGAGAAAGCGAAGTGGCAGAGGGATGACCTCATCAACATGCTGCTTCTCCTCTTACTTTGCAGCCACAGGGTGAGGGAGCTGACCTGTAAGAGCCGGTTCACACTACTCCGACTTGGTCGCCTGACGAGTAGTGCTCCATGCTGTGCAATGGAACCTTTCTAATCAGAGCGACTCAAGTCGCTCCGACTTAGAAAAAGGTTCCTGCACTATTTTTGGGCGAATTTGGAGCGACTTGCATTGACTTCTATTAGAAGTCGCTTGCAAGCCGCGATGAAGTCGTGCTGCACGGGCGACTTCAAAGTCGCCCAAAGTCGGGGCGACTTTGAGTCGGAGTAGTGTGAACTGGCTCTAAGTGTTACGTAACTGCAGCAGAGAGAAATGTGGGGCCAGCAGGGGAAACCACAGCTCATGGCTTGAGACCAGTAATCCCATACTCCCAGAAGTGTTGAATTCTGCAGGAGCTCCAGCCTAGGGTTCTCTTCATTATTGCAGAGATCGGTGGTGCAGGTAAGAGGGAGAGGGGTGTAATCAGTGTCTTTGCATAGAACACTTCAATGCAATATTTACTTTAGGGTCAGAATTGCTAATGCTAGAAATCATCAGTATTTGTGTTTGTTCCCTTTTCTAATTAAATTCATACTAAATTGAAGGAAACCAGCTCGGTAGTCCTGCATATGACCCGGTAGGTGGCTGCCTCTTATGCCAGGGCTTGTGTGCAATTCTTTGGCCTGTCTGAATGAAATTTGAGGTTGGTTTTTTGTCTGACCCATCTTCTAGTAAGTTACATTTAAATTAAATTAAATTTGATTTATGTGAATTTTGTGGTCTCAGTTCACTCATGGGGTTGGAGACAAAGTAAACCCTCTAACGTTTCTGAGTATTAAATTGTATCTCAGTGGCGGCCGGTGTGTTGGGGGCACAGGGGCGCCGCCCCCCCTATCCATGCGTCCGGCCCACTAATCTACATGCGGGGCGCCGGACGCATGGAGTTCAATGGGGCTTTTTCTTTTTTTTTTGCATCACCTGATTAGAGCCAGAGACTCTAATAGGCTGCAGCAAAGGGTGGACCCGGGGCGCAGAGCAGTGTGCCCCGGGACCACTTATTGTGTGACAATAGCGAATGAAAATTCGCTATTGTCACACGGATCCTCCTCCTGGCCAATCAGGGAGCGAGTCTAATACCTGATTCCTGATTGGCCGCAAAGCAAACCCCATGCCATTGGTCGAGGAGGAGGCAGGAGCAGGAGGACTCAAGGAGACGCGCCGGGGGACTGAGAGAAGCAGCCGCCTCTGCTGCTGATCCAGGTAAGTGCACTGGTCTCGGGGCCACACTACAATGAAGGGGACATGCACGCTGGTCTCTGCATTGAAGGGGGCACGCACACTGGTCACTGCATTGAAGGGGGCATGTACGCTGGTCACTGCATTGAAGTGGGCATGTACGCTGGTCACTGCATTGAAGGGGGCACGCACGCTGGTCTTTGCATTGAATGGGGCATGTACGCTGGTCTCTGCATTGAAGGGGGCATATACGCTGGTCACTGCATTGAAGGGGGCATGTACGCTGGTCACTGCATTGAAGGGGGCATTTACGCTGGTCTCTGCATTGAAGGGGGCATGTACGCTGGTCACTGCATTGAAGGGGGCATGTACGCTGATATCTATACTGATATGGACTGGGTATTGTGTTAGAAATGAAAGGATGCCACATCATTTGATGGAAATGAAAATTTTCAACTTAAAGAGAGCTGATCTCAAAGACACCTCCAAAAATCAAAGTGAAAAATGATGCAGCAGGCAAGTCCATTTTGCTGAAATTTCATTGCAGCAACTCAAAATGGTACACCTGCTTGTATGCATGCCTGACAACATTGGGGCAGACTCCTAATGAGATGACAGATGGTGTCCTGGGGTATTTTCTTCCAGATCTGGACCAGGGCATCACTGAGCTCCTAAACAGACTGAGGTGCAACCTGGTGGCGTGGGATAGACTAAAACTTAATGTCCCAGAGGTGTTCTATTGGATTTAGGTAAGGCGAGAGTGGGAGCCATTCAATAGTATCAATTCCTTCATTCTCCAGGAACTGGCTGCATACTCTCACCACATAAAGCCAGGCATTGTCATGCACCAGGAGGAACCCAATGCACCAGCGTAGGATTTAACAATGGGTTCAAGGATTTCTTCCTGATTCCTAATGGCAGTCAGGGTGACATTGTCTAGCTTCTAGAGGTCTGTGCGTCCCTCCATGGATATGCCTTCCCAAACATCACTGACCCACCACCAAACCAGTTGTGTTGAACGATGTTACGGGCAGCATAACGTTCTCCACATCTTCTTCAGACCCTTTCCAGTCTGTCACATGTGCTCAGGGTAATTCTGCTCTTATCTGTGAAAAGCACAGGGTGCCAGTGGTGAACCTGCCAATTCTGGTGTTTATTGGCAAATGCTAACCAAGCTTCACGGTGCAGGGCAGTGAGCACAGGGCCCACTAGAGGATGTCGGGCCCTCAGGCCACCCTCATGAAGTCTGTTTCTGAATGTTATGTCGGAGACATTCACACCAGTGGCTGCTGGAGGTCATTTTGTAGGGCTCTGGCAGTGCTCATTCTGTTCCTCCATGCACGAAGGAACAGATACCGGTCCTGCTGATGGGTTAAGGACCTTCTATGGCCCTGTTCAGCTTTCCTAGAGTAACTGCTTGTCTCCTGGAATCCCTTCCATGCTTTTGAGACTGTGCTGGGAGACACAGCAAACCTTCTGGCAATGGCATGTATTGATGTGCCATCCTGGAGGAGTTGGACTGCCTCTGCAACCTCTATAGGTTCCAGGTATTGCCTCATGCTATCAGTAGTGATACTGACCCTAGCCAAATGCAAAACTAGTGAGAAACAGTCAGAAAAAATGAGTAGGGAAAATAAAATTTCAGTGGCCTCCACTTGTAAACCCATTCCTGTTTAGGTGATTGTCATTGTTGCCCATCTAGTGCACCTGTTGTTAATTTAATTAACACCAAAGCAGATAAAAGTGATAAACTACCCCCTCTGCTGCTTAGCTGACCAGATCATTATCCCAGGAGTCTAATTGACTTGATGCTGTACTCTGATTAAAAAGTGTTCCTTTCATTTTTTTGAGCAGTGTATGTATGTGTGTTTTATGATTTTTAATCAGACTTTACTGTACATGGAAGAATGTGTTTAGTCTTAGAAACAGACAACAATTTGTTTGAGGGGATACTTCTGAAATAAATGCCTTGGTAACAATTACACAGGCTGTCCCTAACCACTTCCCGTCGCTGCACTGCCTTTTTACGTCGGCAGTGTGGCTCTCCCAGGCAAAATCACGTAAATAGGCGTCATCTGCCTGGGAGGCCACTAGGGGGCGAGTGCGCACCGCTGGCGGCACGCTCCCACCCCTGATCGTCAGCGGGGAAGCCAGTGCAGGTGTCAGGCGGCTCCGATGGCCGTCTGACACCAGCGATCTCCCCCCACTGACAGAGAAGGACAGACGGCTGATGTAAACACAGCAGTTCGTCCTTCTCCCTGACATGATCACAGAGACCATGCGATCCTGCTATATAGGATCGCATGTCTCTATGATCATTTCAAAAGCCCAACTCCCCCACAGTTACAATCACTCTCCTAGGCTTATATTTAACCCCTGGATCACCTACAGGGTTAACCCTTTCCTGCCAGTGTCATTATTACAGTGACAGTGCATATTTTTAGCACTGATTACTGTAGTAATGTCACGGGTCCCCCCAAAAGTGTAAAAAATGTCAGTTAGGGGTCCGATCTGTCCGCCGCAATGTTTCAGTCCTGCAAAAAAATCGCAGATCGCCGCCATTACTAGTAAAAAAACCAAAAAAACAATAAAAATGACAAATCTTTCCCATAGTTAGTAAACGCAATAACTTTTGCGCAAACCAATCAAAATACACTTATTGTGATTTTTTTTTTTTGTACCAAAACTATATAGCAGAAAACAAATTGGCCTGAAATGTTAAAATATTTTGATTTTGAAATTTTTTTTTGGGGGGGGGGAATGTTATATAGCAGAATGTGAATAATATTGTTTTTTTTTTTTTTTTTTAAATTGTTGCTCTTTTTTTGTTTAGAGCGCAAAAAATAAAAATCGCACAGGTGATCAAATACCACCAAAAGAAAGCTCTATTTATGGGGAAAAAAAGACGTAAATTTCCTTTGGGTACAGTGTCGCACGACCGCACAATTGTCCGCAGTGCCGAATCGCAAAATAGGGCCTGGTCATTAACCACTTAAGCCCCGGAAGATTTTACCCCCATTCCGACCAGGGTTTTTTTTTGCGATTCGGCACTGCGTGACTTTAACGGACGATTGCGCGGTCGTGCGACGCTGTACCTAAACGAATTTGACGTCCTTTTTTTCCCACAAAGAGCTTTCTTTTGGTGGTATTTGATCACCTGTGCGATTTTTTGATCATGCGCTATAAACAAAAAAAGAGCGTCAATTTTGCAAAAATAACAATATTTTTCACATTTTTTTTATATGAAATTCCCCCCCAAAAAAATGTAAAAATCAAAATTTTTTAACATTTTAGGCCAATTTGTTTTATGCTACATATGTTTGGTAAAAAAAATTGCAAAAAGCGTATTTTGATTGGTTTGCGCAAAAGTTATCGCGTCTACTAACAAAGGGAAAGATTTTTGTAATTTTTGTTGTTTTTTTTTAACGAGTAATGGCGGCGATCTGCGATTTTTTTTTGCGGTACTCCGACATTGTGGGGGACAGATCGGACCCTTGACTGACATTTTTGACACTTTTGGGGGTACTAGTGACATTACTACAGTAATCAGTGCTATATATATATGCACTGTTACTGTAAAATTACACTGGCAGTGAAGGGGTTAACTTTTTTGAGAGGGAGGGGCTATGTGTGCCCCTAGGGGCATGATTCTAACTGTGATTGGCTGTGGCTTGAGGTGTAGGAACAGTGATCAACGGTCCTACATAGTAGAAGCGTATTATCACTATTCATACACAGGGGAGAATGACAGGTGGCTTGTTTACATCCGCCGCCTGCCTTTCTCCCTCTGCACCAACGATCGCCGAGTGACCAGCGGACATCGGGTCCACCAGTCACACGCGCGGGGGGGTCCGTGACCACGCGGGTAGCGGGAGCGCGCGCTCGCTCCCTAGACCCTCACAGGCTAGCGACATAGTACTACGTCGCTCTGCCTGTGAGGGTCTGACTGCCGCAGTAAATAGTCGTGCGGCGGTCGGCAAGCGGTTAAGCAGCAAAATCTTCCAGTCTTAAAGTGGTTAAACAATGCAAACTTAGATACCATTGTTGCATTTCAGTTGACAGTTGGATCAGTCCATTGTTCTGTAACTGTAGTCAAACATTAGCTTGACAACCTGACATACATGACCTATGACATGTATGATACCATAGTGCCAACTTGAGGTTGAATTGGAAAATGTTTCTCTAATTAAAACTCAGTATTGTCAAAGGGGCCACACCCATGTGGGGATGGTAAACTTCCCAAATAAAAGGTCATCAGGCATAAGCTGACGAGAGGATAATAATAATAATAATGACTTAGAGGAGTTGTAAAGGCAGAAGTTTTTTTTTTTTTTATTCCTAATGCATTCTGTGCATTAAGATAAAAAAACTTCTGTGTGTGCAGCCCCCCTAATACTTACCCATCTTTATCCAGCGATGTTGCAGGAGTGTTTTATCTGCCCAGGACTCCCCTCCTCATTGGCTAAGAAAGCAATGAAGCGGGATTGAATCCCACAGCTGTCAATCAAAGTCCGTCAGCCAGTCAGGAGAGACAGGGGATCGACGGGGTCGCCACTCCGTGTCTAAATGGACACAGGGAGCTGTGACTCGGCTCGGGTGCCCCAACAGAAAGCTGCTTGCTCTGGGGTCACTCAACAGGGGGGAGGGGCCAGGAGCACAGAAGAGGGACCAGAGATGAGGAGGATCCGGGCCGCTCTGTGCAAAACCAATGCACAGAGCAGGTAAGCATAAAATGTTTGTTATTTTTTAAACAAGACTTTACAATCACTTTGACACTAAGGAAGGTCTGTACCAGCCAGAAGAAGCTATACCTGAAGAAGCTTCTGCCTGATCTTCAGCAACTGCTTATACAGTATCTCACAAAAGCAAGTACACCCCTCACATTTTTGTAAATATTCTATCTCTTCATGTGAAAAAACTGAAGAAATGACACTTTGCTACAATGTAAAGTAGTGAGTGTACAGCTTGTATAACAGTGTAAATTTGATGTCCCCTCAAAATAACTCAACACACAGCCATTAATGTCTAAACCACTGGCAACAAAAGTGAGTACACCCGTAAGTGAAAATGTCCAAATTGGGCCCAACATGTCAATATTTTGTGTGGCCACCATTATTTTCAAGCACTGCCTTAACCCTCTTGGGCATGGAGTTCACCAGAGCTTCACAGGTTGCCACTGGAGTCCTCTTCCACTCCTTCATGATGACATCACGGAGCTGGTATATGTTAGGGAACTTGCGCTCCTCCACCTTCCGTTTGAGGATGTCCCACAGATGCTCAGTAGGGTTTAGGTGTGGAGACATGCTTGGCCAGTCCATCACCTTTACCCTCAGCTTCTTTAGCAAGGCAGTGGTCATCTTGGAGGTGTGTTTGGGGGTCGTTATCATGTTGGAATACTGCCCTGCGGCCCAGTCTCCGAAGGGAGGGGATCATGCTCTGCTTCAGTATGTCACAGTTCATGATGGCATTCATGGTTCCCTCAATGAACTGTAGCTCCACAGTGCTGGCAGCACTCATGCAGCCCCAGACCATGACACTCCCACCACCATGCTTGACTGTAGGCAAGATACACTTGTCTTTGTACTCCTCACCTGGTTGCCGCCACACATACTTGACATCATCTGAACCAAATAGGTTTATCTTGGTCTCATCAGACCACAGGAGATGGTTCCAGTAATCCATGTCCTTAGTCTGCTTGTCTTAAGCAAACTGTTTGCAGGCTTTCTTGTGCATCATCTTTAGAAGAGGCTTCCTTCTGGGACAACAGCCATGCAGACCAATTTGATGCAATGTGCGGCGTATGGTCTGAGCACTGACAGGCTGACCCCCCCACCCCTTCAACCTCTGCAGAAATGCTGGCAGCACTCATACGTTTATTTCCCAAAGACAACCTCTGGATATGACGCTGCACTCAATATCTTTGGTCGACCATGGCGAGGCCTGTTCTGGGTGGAACCTGTCCTGTTAAACCACTGTATGGTCTTGGCCACTGTGCTGTAGCTCAGTTTCAGGGTCTTGGCAATCTTCTTATAACCTAGGCCAGTTAATGGGAACCTTGGCACCCCAGATGTTTTGGAACTACCTTTCCCATGATGCTCAAGTACACTGCAGAGTGCATGAGCATCTTTGGAAATGTCGTTCCAAAACATCTGGGGTGCCAAGGTTCGCCATCACTGGCCTAGGCCATCTTTATGTAGAGCAACAATTCTTTTTTTCAGATCCTCAGAGAATTCTTTGCCATAAGGTGCCATGTTGAACTTCCAGTGACCAGTATGAGAGAGTGAGAGCGATAACACCAAATTTAACAAACCTGCTCCCCATTCACACCTGGGACCTTGTAACACTAATGATTCACATGACACCAGGGAGGGAAAATGGCTAATTGGGCCCAATTTGGACATTTTCACTTAGGGGTGTACTCACCTTTGTTGGCAGCGGTTTAGACATTAATGGCTGTGTGTTGAGTTATTTTGAGGGGACAGCAATTTTACACTGTTATACAAGCTGTACACTCACTACTTTACATTGTAGCAAAGTGTTATTTCTTCAGTGTTGTCACATGAAAAGATAGAATAAAATATTTACAAAAATGTGAGGGGTGTACTCACTTTTGTGAGATATTGTAAATTAAGCTTGGGTCCTCATTGCCTACAGTGATCGTGAACCCACTGTAACCTGAGTTAAATAACTTCTAAGCGTTTTTCTACTGTTTACAGACCATTGTTTCTGCTTTTTTGCTAGTCATTTTGCTATTTATAGGTATATCTGTCAGTCTTGTATTGTATTCCTAAAATTGTAATTGTTTTGTTTGTAAAGCATTTTTTTTTAGTAAAGCACATTAATACACTGCAGAGGTCGGAGCTTCAATGCATATAACATAGTAACTTAAATAGACGAAAAACAAAACACATGCACTTTTCAGTGCGCTAAAGAATCTTGCATTTACCTTTGTGGGACAGTTGGTAAAAGCGGAACATTTTATCTTCTTCTCCAGCCAAAACAGAATGCATTAGTGAACTCAACTTTCCAATGTGCATGCGTTACACAGTTATATGGCAGATGTCCTCAGTTCTTTTCCACTTCTCTTCCTGGATTCTCCTCCAAGATGGCACCCAATTCCAAAATTTTGAAACTCTCAGTCTCCACACCTTCATAATTGCAGAGGTTCCCCTCTTAAACCTTAGCATCCACTCTCTGTTCATCTCTCATCTTCACTATTCCCCTTCTTTCTCCTTCTCCCTGTAAATCCTTTTTATTTATTTTTTGCAGATATTCTGTTGGCTAAGACCAATGGAGTAGCTCTTTTTTTCCTGGAACATGTAGGCCTACCCAACTACTAAGTTTTCAGAAAGCCTTCTTTTCTCTTTAGAGGTATAAACACATTGATAAATGTGTTGTTATAGCCAGTGGCGTAGCGTGGGTTGTCAGCACCCGGGGCAAGGCAAGTAATTTGCCCCCCTAACCCGCGGGATTTTAGCACTCGAGTCTCTTCCACTAGATTAGTTAAAGAAACCCTTACCCCCTAAGCACATGTATTGTTTGTTATGAAAATACTGATGTAATTAAAGTAAAATGCATCTAAATACAAGTTTGAATGACCAGCGTGCCCCCTTTCAATGCAGAATGACCAGCGTGCCCCCTTTCAATGCAGAATGACCAGCGTGCCCCCTTTCGATGCAGAATGACCAGCGTGCCCCCTTTCGATGCAGAGAGAACAGCGTCCCCCCTTTCGATGCAGAATGACCAGCGTGCCCCCTTTCGATGCAGAATGACCAGTGTGCCCCTTTTCAATGCAGAGAGATCATCGTGCCCCCTTTTGTTGCAGACAGACCAGCGTGCCCCCATTCAATGCAGAGACTTACCTGCAGCGGCGGCTTCTCCTCAGTTCCCACTCTGTGACAGCGCCAGGCTGCTGACTCACTCGCTGCTAAACTGACTGAGCAGTGAAGAGAGGCGGCATAGGCGGGGCTTGGCTTGCAACGCCACCCCACCCTACACCAATGGACAGGTGAGGCACAGTCCAGCCCCGCCCCGATCTGCCATTTTCAGCCATAGGGCGGCCGCGCTGGACATCTCCCAGCCTAAAGATGGAGGCAGCCGCAGACAGTGTGTGAACTGTGTATGTCAGAGTCAGACAGAGTGACACTGCGGATGCGCCCCCCCAGATGTTGCGCCCGGTGCGGCCGGCCCCCCCTGCACCCCCCACGCTACGCCACTGGTTATAGCTAGGGGGCCTTACACGAATATGTGACATTCTCTGCATTTCTCACCTGAATGGATAAATCACCAATGCAAAGTATAACCTTCATCCACTATATTGGATATACTACTCTTCTCTTTTGTCTTTCTACATCTTGTACTGCTTGGTACTTTGCCTTGTATGATGGAATACCTGAAAAAAGCCAATAAGCTTTGCTCATGGTGGTACCTAGATACGATCTACTCAGTCCCACTAACTGTGCAATTAGGAATGAGCTGCCCAATTTCACTAACTGTGCAATTATGTAACAAAGAAAAAGAACAAGAGCGCCAAGTCATAAAGGTAGAAGAACAGCTGTATAATTTAATGTAGTAACTTACATGTTAAAAACAGGTATTCCAATAAGACAGCATGCATGGTGCAAAAGGACAGTCCCCACAGTGGATCCGATGGAAGATGCAAGATGAAGGATAATCGCATCTGGGTCCTGTATGGCGGGTCCTGTATAATGGTGAAGGCAGACCTGGATACCGGCAATACCGGGTGATGCTGCAAATGGCGTGGGCTCCCTGGCTGGGCAGCCTCACCGCTATCCGCCGTGCAGCAGGGAGGTAATGACCCGGGAACCAGAAGTAGAAAGGACAAGTCTGTCGGTTCCTCCACGGAAGCCGACAGGAACGAACACTGAACCAAGAGTGGAGGGCGGGCTGCAACGTCGTTTCGGAGGACCTCCTCCTTCATCAGGCAGGCCCGCCCCTCCACCATGGAAAGTATTTATAATCATCGGAAACAATTACACTGCTGAGGATTGGACAAACCTCAGGTGACACCAATAAAAACGGAAGAAAAATTAACAAAGAGGAAAAAAGAGAGAGAGGGGAGGGACAAACACCTCCCAGCAGCAACAGAGGCAATAAATATTAAAGGAACATCACATTAATTAGCATATATAAAACCCTATATAAGAGCGGAGTGACTAACTCAGTGTGGAACATAGAAAAGACACCTCCCCATTGGATTCATTTAAAAATATAAATACATGGAATATAATTAAAACATTAAATTAATAGAACCCCAACTGCAAAAGAAAAATGCATAAAATTACCAAAAATACCAAAATTAGCAACGGTACATAATCACATCCATGGTGCTCACTATAAAATGGTATTCATTTCAAGCTCCTCATTTAACCCCCCGGGGGCCAAGGAATTAAGAGTGAATATCCATAAAGTTTCCCTATGGCAGAGGGTCTGGAAACGCTCTGCCACTGAATCGCAGGGGGGGATGGTCTCGATGACCCAAACCCGTAGTCCCTCAGTCGACTGATTGTGATGGAGACGAAAATGTCTGGGGACACTATGCTCCACAGACCCCTTTTCAATTAATCTCCTGTGGTCTCCAAAGCGGGCACGCACTGTGCGGATGGTGCGTCCCACGAAAAAACGTGAAATGTAAAAAACATAATAACCCCCAGCAGGTTTAAAAAGCCCAAAATTTCCACACAGCCCCTTCTTACCTTTTGTAACTTAGTGGACATGCATCAATGTAAAAAAATCTTATGCAAGATGTGCCCCTTTGTTACACACAGACAGAAGTGGTTTCAGGGTCCATTAGAGTCCATAAAGTGGTTTCAGCTCCACTGAGTTTGTGGTGTATTGCCTGACGTGTCCCTGTGGTCTCCTTTACGTGGGACGCACCATCCGCACAGTGCGTGCCCGCTTTGGAGACCACAGGAGATTAATTGAAAAGGGGTCTGTGGAGCATAGTTTCCCCAGACATTTTCATCTCCATCACAATCAGTCGACTGAGGGACTACGGGTTTGGGTCATCGAGACCATCCCCCCTGCGATTCAGTGGCAGAGCGTTTCCAAACCCTCTGCCATAGGGAAACTTTCTGGATTTTCACTCTTAATTCCTTGGCCCCCGGGGGGGTTAAATGAGGAGCTTGAAATTAATACCATTTTATAGTGAGCACCATGGATGTGATTATGTACCGTTGCTAATTTTGGTATTTTTGGTAATTTTATGCATTTCTCTTCTTTTTACAACGAGTCCTGCTGACATTTGCTGTTTTTTGCCCCCCCCTCTTTTTTTGTCCTTGCCAGCGGTTAATTGGTTAACCCCCAGTGATGTTGTTTGCCTTTTATGTATGTTTTATCGATTGAGTTTTTATAGAGCCAAAGTTTTGAGGTGTATTTATTTTATTATTCATCTACTGATGCTATATAATTACTAATATTCAGGTTTTTATAATAGAGTCCCATATTTATATCTATATTTATATATACATACACATCCTCTTTATGTGACACGTTCACATAAGATAGGTTATACCACTTTTGCAGTTGGGGTTCTATTAATTTAATGTTTTAATTATATTCCATGTATTTATATTTTTAAATGAATCCAATGGGGAGGTGTCTTTTCTATGTTCCACACTGAGTTAGTCACTCCGCTCTTATATAGGGTTTTATATATGCTAATTAATGTGATGTTCCTTTAATATTTATTGCCTCTGTTGCTGCTGGGAGGTGTTTGTCCCTCCCCTCTCTCTCTTTTTTTCCTCTTTGTTAATTTTTCTTCCGTTTTGTATTGGTGTCACCTGAGGTTTGTCCAATCCTCAGCAGTGTAATTGTTTCCTATGATTATAAATACTTTCCATGGTGGAGGGGCGGGCCTGCCTGATGAAGGAGGAGGTCCTCCGAAACGACGTTGCGGCCCGCCCTCCACTCTTGGTTCAGTGTTCGTTCCTGTCGGCTTCCGTGGAGGAACCGACAGACTTGTCCTTTCTACTTCTGGTTCCGGGTCATTACCTCCCTGCTGCACGGCGGATTGCGGTGAGGCTGCCCAGCCAGGGAGCCCACGCCATTTGCAGCATCACCCGGTATTGCCGATATCCAGGACTGCCTTCACCATTATACAGGACCCGCCATACAGGACCCAGATGCGATTATCCTTCATCTTGCATCTTCCATCGGATCCACTGTGGGGACTGTCCTTTTGCACCATGCATGCTGTCTTATTGGAATACCTGTTTTTAACATGTAAGTTACTACATTAAATTATACAGCTGTTCAGGGGCGTAACTACAGGGGTTGCAGGGGTTGCGATTGCAACCGGGCCCAATGCTCCAGGGGGCCCATCATTGGATAGGAAGGTGGCGGGGGCAGCCTGTAGAGAAATCACTGTCCTCCTTTTTCCTCCTGTAGCTGCAGAAAGAAAATGGAGGAGATTGGATCCCCTGTATGCTGCCCCCGCTACTCCTTCTATCCAGTTCACTTGTGTTCTGTTGTCTCAGGGCCCCTGTGTGCTCTCCTGGTCCCCCCCCACTGTGATCCCTTCCCTCTCCTGCCGGCTGCTGCAGGGGATGTGTCACAATAGAGAACCAGGAAGGGGTCAGTAAATATGCAATTTACCAGCTCCTTGCTTCTCTAAATGGACAGAGTCATAGTCAGTGACATTGTAAAAAAAATTAAATAAAATGATAAAAAATAATACAATTAAAATACCAAAAAATAAAAACTACTGACACCAGTGGGTGAACTTTCAGGATCGCAAAGGTCACACTTGCAACTGGTCCCTGGCATTCCACCCCTGTGGGGAGGCCGAAAGATGGCAGGAAGGGGGCCCACTGCAAAACTTGTGAAAGGGACCCGCTGTGGGACCGTAATAAAGGGCCCCGCAAGGAGAGTAAAGGGCCCCAGGATCAGTGGGAAGAGCCCCAGGCTTGAAGGGAAGGGCCCGGCCAGGGGTCCGGGGGGCCCTTCATGGTTTCTTGCACCAGGGCCCTGAAGGTTCTAGTTACGCCTCTGCAGCTGTTCATCTACCTTTATGACTTGGCGCCCTTGTTCTTTTTCTTTGTTACATATTTGGAGGGTATCCCTACCTCTTGAGTAGCTGCCTGTCTTATCTTCACCCCAGTACTCTGGTTTGGACTTTTTGTACTTATTCGTCAGCAAGGATCCATCCACTCGGGATAATCGCATGATTGAATAGGACTTCTATACATTTGAGGTTCTTGTATCTTGTTTGCCCTGTAATATTTCTATTGTCACTCAATTCAATTTTTTTTTCTTTATTTATTTGATTTATTCATTTATTTATTAATTTAATGTTATTTAACTTTTAATTTGTGATTTCATCTGTGGCACCACTGGTCATGTGGTCCCCTCCAGAGTGGTCCAGTGAGCGCTGATTCACTGACTTAGGTCAGTGTGTGTCTTTTTATTCACTAATGTGTAATTATGGGATGACTCGTCTAATGTTTATGTACAGACTATTCAAAAGAGACAGATAAATCGGCTCTCCGCCTTACGCAACATAACATCTGAGGCACTCCACAGAAGTCAATTCTCATTTATTTTTATTACAAAGAGATTTTGTTTTTTCTCCACAAGTTAAAAAGGAAATCTGTATAAAACTTGGCACTTGTGAACTGGTAGCACGGAGGGAGACATTGGGTACATAGCAGAGCCTCCCGTCGTGCCCAATATCCACCCTGTATACAATAATCCTCACAAACAACCCCTCCCCCCTCCCCCCACCCCCCAAAATAGGCTTTTTAAATACATAAAGAATTAAGCAAGAATGCTGGTTTTCTGGATTACAATAAATAAGGGTGTGTAAAACACAGAGAAGAGACATCGTCCATGTCAGTCAATGTGGTTGCGGAGGATAAAACCAATATATTGCAGAATTCAATGTTCTTGTTTTAACATGACCATACTGTCACCACCGGAGCATTTTGGGGAGAGCGACATGCTGGGGACCGACCCATCCTGATAAGATGAGACCAGGGATCATAATGACAGATGCTCTGAAAATCTAGTGGGAGAACTGTGACAATAAGAGGTCATCGGTACCACAAGGTGCTCCGTGAATAAGACAAACAGAAAGTGAAGGAAATTTCTCCGGTGGGAGATAATACTGACATTATTAATATTGTTAGTCAACATTATACCCTCTGTTTGGATAATACTGACACTGGAAGTTCCTTCTCTTCGAAAGATAATACTGACATCGTAAGAGCAATCAGCAGCGTCTTCGTACAAAGTGCCTGCAAGGACGATCTTCTACGCTACGGATAACAATAAGGAGTGGCTTCGGCTACAAGTGCATTGTGAGATTGACAGCTGTGTCTTCTAACGCTGGTTGACAGAGATGCCACTAAAAGTGCATTGTGGAGGATTTTTTTACGACTTGAATGTGAACATTTTCATAATGACATCACAGTGCTTTTGTGGCTGGTATACATCTTCTATTGCTAACTGGCAAGGAAACATTTTTACAGATAAATTTCAAGGAAAAAGAAAAGTGCGGTCTGGCAGGGCTAGTTTTAAGTGACAACCCTACCGATGCATTATGGGAATGGCACTGGAGTCCTGTACATAGAGCCTGTGATATGAGGGAAGGTTCCCTCAACGTCACCTTGTGAGAAAAATGGAATGAGATTTGGCAGCTGAAGTGCGAAGGTTAGGCTTGAGAAAAGGGTAAGCTTTGGGACTGGAGCTAGACTTGTGGGTTTAGAGTATTTGTTAGGGTATGGATGAGAAGTAGGCTTAGCTTTAGAACAAGGATAATTAGGATAGAAGTGAGGGTAATGCCTCGTACACACGCAACGATTGTTGGCCGTGAATTTTCGGCCAACGTCCGATCGGCCGATTGTCGGCTTGTTAGTATGATGCTTCCGACAACCGACTCCGACTTTTCGGGCGAACAAAATCTGGTGTGTATGCTATAAAATTTTTGTTGGCCGTCAACACAACGGCCGATTTTCCGTCAGTCAGTACAGATTTCGGCAGACAAAAATCTGATGAGCAAGACTGGGCATGCTCAGAGAAGAAAAAACACACGGAAAGTGAACCATCACATGACATCACTTCTGAAGTTGATTTTTGTTGGCCGAAAAAATTAGTGTGCAGTCTAGAGCACATTCCAACCAACACAACAACACTGGACAAAAGACGGCCGATCGGTTGGCCGATAATCGTTGCGTGTGTACGAGGCATAAGTATCAGGGTTGTAGTCAGGGTAAGTGTTTGAACTGGGATGAGGTGTATGGGTAGTTCTTGAGAAAATTGTAAAGTTGGGGTTACAGCTGGAGTTGGGATGGGCAGGTTTTAGCATGCCAGCAAGGGTAGGTTTAGGAGTTGTAGGTATGGGAAACATTAGGACTAGGTATAGGTTTAGGATAAAGGTACCTGTTAGCATAAGCTGGAGTCAGAGTTTAGATGAATGCAATAAGGAGAATAGATACAAACATTAATGCACAGAAAAAAACAGCCTCAGAGGAGACACGTAGGACAGACACAGATGTGGCTTCTTGGGGAACCCCCATTCCTACACACAAAATCATCACACTCCAATACCAGGAGATAAGTACCGTATAAGATAAAACAGAGGAGATATACCTCCCCCATCTTCCCCCTTATACCTCCCCCATCTTCCCCCTTACAGAACACTACAGGAAAAGAGCAGAGTAGTATAGGGGTATATCTACCTCCCCCAAGACCATAAGGGACCCCCTGTACCATATGGAATAATTCTACAGTAATACAGACATGACTACACATCACACACGTCACAATGGGGGAACTTATTGCTGAATATAAGGGACCATCTTTACCGGCCTCACTGAACTTAGGAGGTATAGAGAGTCTGGGACAAGATCTTTGGCCCTATGATATGTTCAATTTAGTGATATGTTCATCTTAGTGTTATTCACTTTTTCAAAGGAGAACTAAAGATAAGAATACAGTACAACATGAAACACCACTATTCAGCTTATCAGTGAGTTGGAGCTGCCAGGAAAGTTTTGTAAAAATGTTCTGAATTTAGATAGTAGAGCCAAGATATTTCCATGACATCAGAACAATAAGGCTTATCAGCAGTTGTCAGGTGGAAGCTCTGTAAGTGGCCTAGAGTGGTGACAAATATAAATATGAAATAAATCTATGATATCATAAAAATGGACAATGGGTCTGATATGTCTGGAACCACCAGGATAACCGAATGGAATGGGATATTGCAACTGACGACATTGCCTGAGACAAACAAAAGATAGAGAATCATTGGAAAGTGGACAATCAAATTATAATGGACACGCACTGGACAATAAACCATCAATTTATAGAGACTCTAGCAGAAGTAGAGTACAAGTTCCTGGTATAAATTAGTTTTGTACGTCTTGTATAGTCAAGTGTTGGCCACATCAAAATCAGAGCACTTGGATGACTAGGCCTTATTTAAGAGGCACTATCTGGTGACCAGCTGTAATGTGTTGTACCATGTTGGATATTAGACAAAAAGGGAATGTATTCTATTGCCTTCATTTTCTCTTCCCTGCTACGATCACCTTGTATGGACATGGATTGTTTTCTTTTGGAGAAACCTTCAAATCCTTCTCCATTTAAAACCAACTAAGCTTTATTTTAGGTTGCTTGGGGGGCCTCGGTCCTGAATATGTCAAGGTCACAGGTTGAACCAAAAACTTTTCTTTTGTTTTTACATGTTCCATGGCAAGCTACATGACTGGATCATGTGTTATGGGACAGTCTTGCAGACCAAATCACAAGGTCAATGGTTAACATCCAATATTCCATGTCAATCTACCTACCTACTATTCTAGATTGTGGCCATAATGATTCCCTTTCTTTCAAGGCCACCTTTTCTGTACTTACCTTTCTAACAAATCCACATGTTGTGATTAACATTCTACATTGATCACCTGTTCCGTAATTATCTTATGACCAGGTCAAGTATTCAATAATTAGCTGACTTGGTCACATGTTTCCTGACAATGTTCCTGACTAAGACACCCATGTGTTGGCTACTGTCTATTATATATTTTTTATGTTGTATACCTCATGGCGGACTGAAGAGTTTACAGATAGCTAATTTGTACTGCAGGGTAAACTGAATTTTAACTTAATTTTAATTACATATTTCGCTTTAGGGTCAATTATGTAAGGTGAAATGTTTTATAAATGAAGGAGGGTTCAGAACCTTTATAACTATCCATAGCATGCTTCAATAAGTGTATATAATCTTCTCCTTAGTTATAATTGACTATGCCAACATTTGACTTTATATAGACAACCTGCCTTCTCTCTCCACTAAACTTTCCATAAACATCATGCATATCATGATAACATGATGCCTGCTACATGAAGATTTAATCAGATTATCAAACATAATCTGCAGACATTCCTGAATCCATTTGTTGGTTTGGTCACATGGATCCTGCAGGAAAGCCCAATCACATGACCCTGACATGGATAACTGCTTAGGAACATGATTCTGTACAGGAGCACGGTCTGGGGCACATCATTCCTGAAAAGGGGCTTGGAAGTAGGCCTTAACCCTTTAAAAATTACATAAAGCTGGTGTGCAGGTCCTGCCTGGTATATAGGAAATGCTGGGGAAAAAAGTAGCTGCCGTACGGTGGGCAGGACTGCATGTAGATCACTTATTTAACTGAAAAATACATTAAGAGGAGCATTGTTCCCAAAACTGTCTACTTCTAATTGTCTCACTGGACGCTGCACCGGTCATATAAGGCTACCTACCCCTGGTCAACAGAGGGGCAATTAAAGGAAGTCTCTTAGAAATACCCATTATTTCAGCCTCAGAAAACAGCTCTGGTCAGAGAGGGTTTTCGCCCAAACCCTCCTGAAAAATTGTCTTTTTTGGCTACATAGCGGGTGTATTTTATGGTTCTCAATGTTATTGCCTCTTAGAGACTTTCTTGCCATTTCAGACAGGTTAATTGCAATTTGTTTTCCTATGTGTGTCTTCATCCTCTATGTTCACCTGCTGCTATTAAATTCTTAGTTCTCCATCGCCAGCAGGGTCAAGGTTGTGCTCTGTGCTGAGGACAGATGCCGAGGGGCCCTGGGAGATGCCAAATGGGGACACAACAGGAGAACGAGCTGCCAACGGAGACAGAGATGGGGAAAAGCTTGGCGGTATTACTGAAGATAGAGAAGCTTCATTAATTATAGGAGAACGACGAAGAGATGAGAAATTAGGGAAGGTTCTGGCCACAGCTGGTTTAGGAGGCACGGTCTTTGCACTTGGATGAGCCACAGATGTGATAAGAGGAGGAGGATCAATGCGAGGTTGAGGAATGGCTTTGGGCTTTGGTTGGAAAGGTCTTCTCAGTGCCGACTCATCCTTGAGTCGAGCAATCTCCATGAAAACGCTGGCCAGCGGCTGAAATTGAGGACACCAGTTAAGCAAGTAATCCCAGTTGTAGCTGCCACGCAATTCCTCATCACTAGCCACAATGGCTGTCAGAGAGCCTTCCACAGATGGCTTGCCATCTTCAGGGAAAGTGTAGTCCTTATGGTGAGGCATATTAAGTCCACAGCCCACTCCCATGAAAGCACCTCCTCCCCCACCATCATCCCGATACTGACTGGAAGACTTTTTGTTCTTGAACCACTGACCGCTGTCCATAGAGGGGTCACAGGAAATATCAGACAATTGATCAGCATCTTGTTGGATGCCAGAATCTGGACCTCTTGCAGATATGTGTTCTTGCATAGAAGATGTAATGCTTGCCACACGTGGATACTCATTGATCATACGAATTTCATCATCTTCAGCAGCTTCAGCAGAACCACGTCCACTGGAATGTGAGGGGTCCAGAGACCCTCCCCTAGTGTAAGATCCATCAATAGTAGAAGAATTCATTGGGTAGCCCGGAAGAGTCTGGTGATATATTCGATCTCCACTGCCAAGTGCTGATTTATCGTGTCCCATTCGTTGCAAGGTTCCACCTTGTAAACTGTCCATTTGTGCATCACCTTCTTGGCCTTTCTTTTGGACTCCCCGAGACCTGCAGACCACTAGTATAATAGCAACTGCAGCGAGCACCACAACCACTGCCAATGAGGAAGCCACTGACACAATAAGAAGCAAATTCAGATCGGGGGCTAAACCAAAAGATGTATGTGTGATGTCTACTGTAACCTGTGCTATGGCAACTCGAGAGGATGGCAAGGGACTGTGGGCATGAACATCCATGGTCATTTCCCTAGTCTCTCTCTTAGAACGTCCAGAACGATGCCTTTGACTGTCTACCTTCAAATAAATCTGTCCAGTGGTTTCATTGATTCCAAAGTATGGTGATGGTTTAGAAAATGAGTAGAGAACTACCCCATCAGCCCCTTCATCTTCATCTGTGGCCTGGACATGGCCAATAATTTGGCCTTTGGCAGCTCCTTCTGGCACTTCAAAACTAAAGTATTGGGCTACAAATACAGGGTCGTACTCATCCTCCCCAGTCACAAGGACTTGTACAGTGACTGTAGCAGAAAAATTACCAGAGTCTGTTGCTTTTATTATCATGCTGAAGGCTTTACTGCGCTCATAATCAAAACTCTGCCGGGAAAGTAGTTCCCCTGAGGTTCTGTTCACAGAGAATACATCTTTTCCAGTCGGCATTCCGGGTTCTGCTGGAGGAAGCTCAATCACAGTGTACAGAAGCTGGCCAAATACTCCTGTGTCAAGGTCGATGGCATGAATGATTGTGAGCAGAGTGTTTGCTGGTTGGTTTTCTCTAATGCTGGTTGTCAGTAGCTGTACTGGGAAGTAAGGTTTGTTATCATTGATATCACGGACCTCCACAGTCACAGGAACAAGAGCAAAGTTGGCAGGTCCATTCTGGCCATCAAAAGCCAGGATTACAAGTGTGTGCATGGCCTGCCTTTCTCTGTCAAGTTGGCGGACTAGCTTTATTGCTCCGGTTGCCTCATTGATCTGAAAGAGGTGGCTCTCATCTCCGGAGGTGATTCTGTAATGCACCATGCCATTGTCACCCGAATCTGAGTCCTGTGCCAAAACCCGAAGAACTTCAGAGCCAACAGGAGCAGCCTCACTGAGGAGAACACTATAATCCGGCCGTGGAAACACAGGAGGGTTGTCATTAATATCCAGTATGGTGATTAGCACAGGAACAGAATGGCTACGTTGTGGGACGCCTCGGTCTGATGCCCCCAAAGTCAGGTTATAGAAGTTAGTGGTCTCAAAATCTAAAGCATCGGTTAAGATAATTGAGCCGATGTGCTGAAAATGTCCATTCCACAAGCGCATTCCACTTTGCACCTGGAATACATTGCCAACATTTCCACTTAAGATGGTGTAATCAAGTCCAGAATTTTCCAGACTCTGGTCAGCATCAGTGGCCTCTAGGATGAGGATAGTACTGCCCAGCGGAAGATCCTCGGGCACGGATGTAGTGTACTGCTGCTGTGGGAAGACTGGAGTATGGTCATTTACATCCATCAAAATGATCTGCACAGTGACAACAGAAGCAAGACTTGGAGATCCATTATCTCGAGCTTCAACTGTGACATCCACTAGTGGCCCCTGTGTTTCCAGCTCCATGGCCTGCGTTGTGAAAAGCGTCCCTGCAGGAAGAAAAAAACATGTGGTTATCCACTATGAAAGGTGGTGGCCATAATGCAGTATTTTATTAATTTACTATATTCTGTATGAATGAAAAACATTTGAACTGGAAAGAAAATAGCCTAATAAGAATCCATTTTCCCCTATTCGCACTGATTTAATGCACATGCAGTTTCACAGGACAAATATATTTTTTTAAATATAAATACACCCCTTTCCCTTTTTGTCATGCGATGTGTACAGTACTCTTTTAACTGCTTGCTGCCCACCCACAGTGGTTGTACTGCAAGTGGGCGGCAGCTGCTGGCCGAACGACGTACTTGTACGTCGCAGCCTTTCTTCTGGGTTTTGTGGCCCTGCCGACCCATGCTGTGATTGGACACAGCATGAGTTTGGCAGCTGATTTTCGCCTCAAATATGTGATTATAATACTTCAATAAAGTTACCAAGGAGTGCAGCAATATTCCGGATTTTTGCATGTCTCTGAATCTCTGCACCCTGGATTCCTGTTCACAACGTGTCGCTCACTCACCTAGAGCGGCATTTCTTTGACTTAGCTGATTTACGCCAAGGATTTTGGCTGCAGTCAGCTGATCAGCTGTGGCCAATCACACACCGAGTTCTGTGTTTACAAAAACACAGAACTCTGTATATTGTGAACAGCGATCTGTCTGTTTAAGGCTCCTTTCACACACTCCATCCGTTGGACGGAGTCTGTTTTTCTCAGCGGGGGATCGAGCCGCCGATCCCCAGCTGAGCAGCAGGAGGACAACTGTGTCTCCGTGCTGTGTGCGGAGACACAGCTGACAGTTCCCCATGCATCTCTATGGGGGAAATCGGATGTCAACGGACCGTCAGTCCGTTCTCACCCGATCCCATCCGATCCGATCCGCTGGACGGATGGAAAATAGGGTTTCCATCCATCCAGATTTGACGGATCGGATCGGGTCGGATGTCAGCGGACATGTCTCCGCTGACATTCGATGCCCCATAGGAATGCATGGGGGGACCGTTCAGATCCGCCAAAAAAACAGACAGGCGGATCTGAACGGTCTGCCTGTGTGAAAGGGGCCTTAGGGAGAAAAAACAACCAGATAGTTAAGTAAAAGTAGCGCACATAACACTTGTTAGGCACCTTGATTGCTCCTAGATGTTAACCTCTTCCCGGCCAGTGTCATTAGTACGGTGACAGTGTAGTATTAAAAACAAAAGAACAAGCGCTGCTCTTACCTATACCATAAATTGCAATGAGCTCAAAATAAATAAAATAAAATCTAAACAATTCATAAATTCTATATACAAAAAGTGAACTGTGCTGATTTAAGGCTGCATTCACATGTCAGCTTATAATCGCAGGCAGAACCGCCGCGGTTCCGCCCGCGATTCGGAGATTTATTGCAAATCGCGGGACGCCTAGCGTTGCCCGTTGATTTGCAATAGCCCCCCAAACGCCGAGCGATGTTGCCGCGATTTACGCCCGCTGAATCGCGGCAACATCGCGCAAACAAAATCGCGGGACGCAATACGCTCCAAAAAAGTACAAGAGCTTCTTTGGAGCGTATTGCGTCCCGCGATTTTGTTTGCGCGATGTTGCCGCGATTCGGCGGGCGTAAATCGCGGCAACATCGCTCAGCGTTTGGGGGGCTATTGCAAATCAACGGGCAACGCTAGGCGTCCCGCGATTTGCAATAAATCTCCGAATCCCGGGCGGAACCGCGGCGGTTCTGCCCGCGATTATAAGCTGACATGTGAATGCAGCCTAAGTGTTTATAAAACAGTCTTCATAAATAAAGTCCATTGTGCATTTAAAAATGCTTCTGAACTTATTCTCTCTGGAGAAGAGACGCCGGAGAGGGGATATGATATCCATGTACAAATACCATACTGGTGTCCCTAGCATAGGGAAAAAACTTTTCCGGGAAAGGGAATTTAAAAAGACACACGGCCATTCACTGAACTTGGAAGAGAAACGGTTTAACCTCAAACTACGTAGACGGTTCTTTACTTTCAGAGCAGTAAGGATGTGGAATTCTCTTCCACAAGCAGTGGTATCAGCAGGGAGCGTCAATGGTTAAAAAAACTATTAGATGGGCATCTTAACGATCGCAACATATACAGGGGTAAACAATGTACTACTATTGACATAAACACACGCACACTCACACACCATAGGTTAAACTGGATGGACTGGTGTCTTTTTTCAACCTCACAAACTATGTAACTATAGGCACTTAAATCAGCACAGTTTACTTTTTCTGTATATAGAATTTATGAATTGTTAAGATTTTATTTATTTATTTTGAGCACATTGCAACTTATAGTATAGGTTAGAGCAGCACTTGGTCTTTTGTTATTCATCTGTTAAAGTTATTTTAACCCTACACCAAAGCAGCAGCTCTAATATTCACTAGTTAAAGTACTACCTTATAATTATTCACATAATAAATATTATTTAGTATATGACCATATCGCGGATGTATCACCTAATCATTAGTGTAGAGTATTAGCACTGATCACTGTATTAGTGTCACTATTGATGTCAGTGTCAGTTAGTGTACCTCGCAGCCAGAGACAGCTAGCGCCAGTTTGTCCGCCACAGTATCACAGTCCCAATATAAGTCCCTGATCACCGCCATTACTAGTATAGTGACGTAGTTGCCTAAATTCCAGTATACATGCCATAGTTTGTAGATGCTATAACTTTTAACCACTTAAGCCCCGGAAGATTTTACCCCCTTCCTGACCAGGGCCTATTTTGCGATTCGGCACTGATTGACTTTAACGGACAATTGCGCGGTCGTGCGACGCTGTACCTAAACGAATTTGGCGTCCTTTTTTTTCCCACAAATAGAGCTTTCTTTTGGTGGTATTGGATCACCTGTGCGATTTTTTGATCATGCGCTATAAACAAAAAAAGAGCGTCAATTTTGCAAAAATAACAATATTTTTTCTAATTTTTTTACAATATTTTTCTAATTTTTTTATATGAAATCCCCCCCCAAAAAAAAGTAAAAATCAAAATTTTTTAACATTTTTGGCCAATTTGTTTTATGCTACATATGTTTGGTAAAAAAAAAATCGCAAAAAGCGTATTTTGATTGGTTTGCGCAAAAGTTAAGGGAAAGATTTTTGTCATTTTTTTTTTAACATGTAATGGCGGCGATCTGCGATTTTTTTTGCGGGACTGCGACATTGCGGCAGACAGATCGGACCCCTGACTGACATTTTTGACACTTTTTGGGTTACCAGTGACATTTCTACAGTAATCAGTGCTATACATATGCACTTACTGTAAAATTACACTGGCAGGGAAGGGGTTAACTTTTTTTTGAGAGGGAGGGGCTGTGTGTGTCCCTAGGGGCGTGATTCTAACTGTGATTGGCTGTGGCTTGAGGTGTATGAACAGTGATCAACGGTTCTACATAGTAGAACCGTATGATCATCATTCATACACCGGGGAGAATGACAGGCGGCTTGTTTACACTAGCCGCCTGACTTTCTCCCTCTCCACCGACGATCGCGAGTGACCTGCGGACTCGATCGAGTCCGCCGGTCACACACGCGGGGGGGTCAGTGACCGCGCGGGAGCGGGAGCGCGCCTCCGACAGCGCGCGGGAGCTCCTGAGACCCTCACAGGCTAGCGACGTAGACCTACGTCGCTCTGCCTGTGAGGGGCTGACTGCCGCAGTAAATATACTGTGAGCAGTCGGCAAGTGGTTAAACAAGTTAATATACACTTTTTTTTTTTTTTTTTTTTAGTAAAGATATGAAGCAGAATACATTTCGGCCTACATTTATGAAAAAAATTGATTTTTTTATTTATGAAAAAAAAATTTTTTTTATTGGATATGTTTTATAACATAATATAATAGTTTTTTTCCCCAAAGTTTTCAGTCTTTTTTGTTTATATCGCAAAAAAAACCAAAAAAAAAAACCCAGTGGCGATCGAATACTACCAAAAGAAATTTTTATTTGTGTGAAAAAAATGATAAAAAAAGTATTTGGGTACAGTGTTATATGACCGCATTAACCACTTCAGCTCCGAAAGGTTTTACCCCCTTAATGACCAGGCCATTTTTTCCGAAACGGCACTGCTTTGTATTAACAGACAACTGCACGGTCGTGCGACACTATACCCAAATTAAATTTATGTCCTTTTTTTCCCACAAACAGAGCTTTATATTTATGGTATTTGATCACCTCTGCGATTTTTTAGTTTTTTGCGCTATAAACAAAAAAAGATCGACAATTTAAAAAAAAAAAAACAATATTTTTTACTTTCTGCTATAAAACATTCCCAATAAAAAAAAAAAGTAAAAAATCTATTTTTTTATCAGTGTAGGCCAATTTGTATTCTGCTGCATATTTTTGGTAAAAAAAAATCCCAAAAATCGTGTATAATAATTGGTTTGCGCAAAAGTTATCGCGTTTACAAACTACGGGATAGATTTTTGGACTTTTTATTTATTTATTTTTTATTAGTAATGGCGGCGAGCTGTGATTTTTATCGGGACTACGACATTGCGGCGGACAAATCTGACACGGGTGACACTTTTTGGTGGACCAGTGTCATTATCTCAGTAATCAGTGCTAAATGATATGCACTGTTACTGTATAAATGACACTGGCAGGGAAGGGGTTAACACAGGGGGAGATCAAGGGGTTAAATGTGTTGTCTATATGTGCTTACTAACTGTGTGGGGGATGGATTGAACAGAGGCAGAGAGAGATCGGTTAGCTTAGCTGAATCACACGATCTTTCCCTGCCTCTCTGACAGGAGAGCCAACTTGCATTGTTTACATTCCAGACGGCTCTCCTGTCAGTCTAGCCGATGATCACAGGAGGCCGGCGGCGATCGCGCCCGCTCCTCCTGCAGTCTGCCTCCCGCTGTCTAATCACAGTGGGAGCACAGCGCGCGCCGCAGAGAACACGTGCACACAATCACGTAGATCTACGCGTAGCCAAGCCAAGTTAAAGTAGCGCAGTGCTGAATAGCAAAACAATGGCCAGGCCATGAAGAGGGTAAAACCTTCCGGAGCCCAAGTGGTTAAAGTACATGGTGAATGGGACAGAACCTGTAGTGATAACAATAAGTCATATTTATTCCCAATAACAAGGCAAACAATTCCAGTCTGGGAAGAACTGATGTGATCCTGCTGTTAATGATTAGCTCCAGTGGTGGCTGGCGCTCCATGGGCCGGCATATGGACCACACCATACCCCCACCCCCGGACCACACCAGCCTGCACACCAAACCACCCCCCACCGTCGCCAGCTCACTCACCCTGGACTGACGTGGAGGGCAGACAGCGGCAGCAGCTTCCCCCGGCAGCAGCGGCGGCGGCTTCCCCTGCGTTTCCTCCCTCCTCCTCCTCCTTGGCCAAAAGCATGGCCTCTCCTTTCGGCCAATGAGAAAACAGGTCTCAGGACCCGCTTCCTGATTGGCTGGGAGGAGAAACAGTGTGATAATAGCGAATGTTCATTCGCTATTGTCACACAACTGGGTGGGCTCAGGGCGCAATGCTCTGCGCCCTGAGCCCACCCGTTTTTGAAGCCTATTAGAGCCTCTGGCTCTAACCATGTGCAAAAAAAAAAAAAAACCCCATTGGAATCCATGCGTCCGGCACCCTGCATGTAGATTAGGGGGCCAGACGCATGGATAGGGGGCGGCGCCCCTGCGCCCCCAATGGACGGGCCGCCACTGGTTAGCTCTATATCTGGCACAGTTATGATAATGAGGATTTACCATTCTCTGGATGGATGTAGAACGCTCCACTCCCGGCTGACAGCACTGTGTAGGTTATTCTGCTGTTCTCCCCGGAGTCCCGATCTGTGGCTGAGATGGTGATTAGCGGAGTCCAGGCCTTCGTATGTTCAGTGATGGTCACCTAATAGAACAAGACACATGCAGTAATTGCAATAGCAATACCCCAATATTTTGCAGCTTACCAACTCTTAGATGGCTGCATTTGTTTTCTTTTTTTTTGGCTTTCTTTCCCTAATTTTCACCAGGCGATCTGGCTAGTTTTATAACAGAACAAGCTCTCTTGGCAGGTGTATCAGTTAGAGGGTTGAGACAAACCATTTACCACTGTCACGAGGGGGGGGGGGGGTGATAACAATTATCTGCTTTTATTTATTCATGTAAAACCTTTATCTCAAAATGAAAAAAAAAATAAAAATAAAACTGCTTATAAAGTGTTAGCTGGAGTTTGGCTTCAATTTGTTATTGTATCTAAATCTGCTAGTCTAGGGATTCCCAAACTACGGCCCTCCAGTTTGTTCAGAAACTACAATTCCCATCATGCCTAGTCATGTATGTGAATGTCTGAGTTTTACAATTCCTCATGCATACTTGCCTTACTTACAGGTATGTGTGTTGCATTAAATAGAAGGCCTACAGGTATGTGTGTTTTATTAGGGAGAAGGCCTACAGGTATGTGTGTTGTATTAGGGAAAGGGTCTACAGGTATGTGTGTCGTATTAAGGAGAAGGTCTACAGGTATGTGTGTTGCATTAAG
The DNA here is from genome assembly GCF_965119305.1 of Pelophylax lessonae. Classification (NCBI taxonomy): domain Eukaryota; kingdom Metazoa; phylum Chordata; class Amphibia; order Anura; family Ranidae; genus Pelophylax; species Pelophylax lessonae. The sequence goes on along the minus strand of NC_138769.1, from coordinate 730,837,766 downwards.
GAGAAGGCCTACAGGTATGTGTGTTGTATTAGGGAAAGGGTCTACAGGTATGTGTGGTATTTTGGCCAGTCTTCACAGGTGACAAAGCAGGCCTACAGGTATGTGTGTTGTATTAAGGAAGGGATCTACAGGTATGTGTGTTGTATTAAGGAATGGATCTACAGGTATGTGTGTTGCATTAAATAGAAGGTCTACAGGTATGTGTGTTGTATTAAGGAGAAGGCCTACAGGTATGTGTGTTGTATTAAGAAGGGCTCTACAGGTATGTATTTTGTATTAAGGAAGGGGTCTGCAGGTATGTGTGTTGCATTAAGGAGAATGCCTACAGGTATGTGTGTCGTATTAAGGAAAGGTCTACAGGTATGTGTTGTATTAAGGAAGGTGTCTACAGGTATGTGTGTTGTATTAAGGAAGGGGTCTACAGGTATGTGTGTCGTATTAAGGAAGGTGTCTACAGGTATGTGTGTTGTATTAAGGAGAAGGCCTACAGGTATGTGTGTTGTATTAAGGAGAAGGCCTACAGGTATGTATGTTGTATTAAGGAATGGGTCTGCAGGTATGTGTGTTGCATTAAATAGAAGATCTACAGGTATGTGTGTTGTATTACGGAGAAGGCCTACAGGTATGTGTTTTGTATTAAGGAAAGGGTCTACAGGTATGTGTGTTGTATTAAGGAAAGGTCTACAGGTATGTGTGTTGTATTAAGGAAGGACTCTGCAGGTATGTGTGGTATTTTGGCCAGTCTTCACATGTGACAAAGCAGGCCTACAGGTATGTGTGTTGCATTAAAAAGAAGGTCTGCAGCTATGTGTGTTGTATTAAGGAGAAGGTCTACAGGTATGTGTGTTGTATTAAGGAGAAGGTCTACAGGTATGTGTGTTGTATTAAGGAAGGGGTCTACAGGTATGTGTGTTGTATTAAAAAGAAGGTCTACAGGTATGTGCGTTGTATTAAGGAGAAGCCTACAGGTATGTGTGTTGTATTACGGAACAAGGCCTACAGGTATGTGTGTTGTATTAAGGAAAGGGTCTACAGGTATGTGTGTTGTATTAAGGAATGGGTCTGCAGGTATGTGTGTTGTATTAAGGAAAGGTCTACAGGTATGTGTGTTGTATTAAGGAGAAGGCCTACAGGTATGTGTGTTGTATTAAGGAATGGGTCTGCAGGTATGTGTGTTGCATTAAGGAGAAGGCCTACAGGTATGTGTGTTGTATTACGGAAGAAGGCCTACAGGTATGTGTGTTGTATTAAGGAAAGGGTCTACAGGTATGTGTGTTGTATTAAGGAAAGGTCTACAGGTATGTGTGTTGTATTAAGGAAGGACTCTGCAGGTATGTGTGTCGTATTTTGGCCAGTCTTCACATGTGACAAAGCAGGCCTACAGGTATGTGTGTTGTATTAAGGAAGGGGTCTACAGGTATGTGTGTTGTATTAAGGAAGGGGTCTACAGGTATGTGTTGTATTAAGGAAAGGTCTACAGGTATGTGTGTTGTATTAAGGAATGGGTCTACAGGTACAGTATGTGTGTTGCATTAAATAGATGGTCTACAGGTATGTGTGTTTTATTAAGGAAAGGGTCTACAAGTATGTGTGTTGTGTTAAGGAAAGGGCCTACAGGTATGTGTGGTATTTTGGCCAGTCTTCACAGGTGACAAAGCAGGCCTACAGGTATGTGTGTTGCATTAAAAAGAAGGTCTACAGGTATGTGTGTTGTATTAGGGAAAGGGTCTACAGGTATGTGTGTTGTATTAGGAAGGGGTCTACAGGTATGTGTGTTGTATTAGGAAGGGGTCTACAGGTATGTGTGTTGTATTAAGGAAGGGATCTACAGGTATGTATGTTGTATTAGGAAGGGGTCTACAGGTATGTGTGTTGAGTTAAGGAGAAGGCCTACAGGTATGTGTGTTGTATTAGGGAAAGGGTCTACAGGTATGTGTGTTGTATTAGGAAGGGGTCTACAGGTATGTGTGTTGTATTAGGAAGGGGTCTACAGGTATGTGTGTTGTATTAGGAAGGGGTCTACAGGTATGTGTGTTGTATTAGGAAGGGGTCTACAGGTATGTGTGTTGTATTAAGGAAGGGATCTACAGGTATGTATGTTGTATTAGGAAGGGGTCTACAGGTATGTGTGTCGTATTAAGGAGAAGGCCTACAGGTATGTGTGTTGTATTAAGGAAAGGGTCTACAGGTATGTGTGGTATTTTGGCCAGTCTTCACAAGCGACAGAGAAGGCCTACAGGTATGTGTGTTGTATTAAGGAGAAGGCCTACAGGTATGTGTGTTGCATTAAGGAGAAGGCCTACAGGTATGTGTGTTGCATTAAATATTGTTTGTACACAGTGCATTTTGAATTATTGAGGCCCTTTGTTTGCATGGGGCCAGTTTATGTAATAGGTGAGCTTAGCCTTAAAGCCCCAATTCACATCTAAGCTTTTTTATTTTTGCATATATTTGCACATTTCTCTACACATGAAAATGTTTGACATCAAAAATCTTATTCTTTTGTATTTGGCCGTTCACATCTCTATGCTCATATCAATCACTTTAAAAGGTACATGGCTTGTTTTGAAGCTGTGCCATATATTTTTTAGCTTCCACAGACTTCAATGGAAGTGACTGTAAACATGCAACGCAAGCATTTTAGCATGTATTTGGGTTTGGACAATTGTTTTCCTCTGCTCTCCTCCAACCCAGGAACAAGGCAGTGCTATGCTTAATGTAAAGGCATTTATCCCTGCTGGCACACCCCAGTCTTTACGACCCCAGAGATATGCATTACAAGAGCAGGAGCAAGAGACCAAGGTCCTGGGAGGACAGTGGGAAGCAGGTCTACCCAGACTGGGAGTCCTATTCTGCTACAGTGAACCTCTTTATCTGTAGGACTCTGTATGCATACTTTTCATTCACCCAAATAAAAAAGCTTCAAAAACACTCACCTACGCTTCAAAAAACCTGAATGGGGCTAGTTTTTTAACGAAGCAATGAGGAAGGGAAAGCCGCTCAGGTGCTTGTTCCAAACCTGGTGCAGGTCAGATCCGTCATCCAAGAACTGAAGAAATCCAAAATTTGAGACCGCACTCAAGGTATATGATGAAATCAAAAGGGTTTCTTTATTCCTCATGGGTAAAGTAGACAGACAGTGTGCAAACAGACGTGCCAGGTTGACGCGTTTCACGACGCTGTAGATCGTTTACTCATAACCACACATGTGTTTATGTGTTTATGAGTAAGCGACCTACAGCGTCGTGAAACGCGTCAACCTGGCACGTCTGTTTGCACACTGTCTGGCTATTTTTTAACCTCAGCACATGTGAGAGCTAAATCAGGGGCAACGTTGTGACTGCTCTGGAGAGACCTTTTACCAGCCTGGTTAACAGTCACCAACCACTATAGAGATGTCATGAGAAAGGGCCTGGGGACTCATTCTATTTGGGTCATAGGTTTTGTGACATCTACCTGATACAGGCTCTGACGGAACTCTGGAGCATTATCGTTGACATCCTGCAGCAGGAGGCGAAGGTCTGCCCGGCTCTGGTGTTTTCCATCAGAAGTTTGAATGGTTAAGGTGTAAGACGTCCTCTCCTCATAGTCCAGTGGTTCTGTCAGCCATATCTGGCCACCATAGCGGAAGATGCTGAAGACGCCCCCCGGGAACCCATCCACGGACAGCACGTACCATAATGGAGGCCCCGAGTCCACATCATTTGCTGTCACCTGAGCAACCTCAGAGCCAATCACAGCATCTAGAATGGAGAGAAAATGGAGTAACAGATGGTAAGCTAAGAGGCATTTCTGAATAAAGTGATTCTGAACTACTTTACCTGCCAAAAGGCCTCCCCTACTGTATAGTCTGCACTGGTGTCCCTGATATTCACTAATGAGGTATTGAAGTTTTATGTGTCACCTGTCTGCTCGCTGGGCTGATTCAGCATCATCACACTACAGGTGTCCTGCATGTGTTCTTACCCCTCCTGCACTAGTACTGTATATGCAAAGCCAAAAAACAGAATTTTTGTAAAATCTTACATGTAAAATTCCTTTCTCTGAGTCCTCCGACAGTCGCCGCTCTTAGTTTTAATCTGCCTAGCTACTCCTGCGGAGCGGAAGACAATACCCAACAGTGATGACTTAGAGGAGGCGGCGACTGTCGGAGGACGTAAGAGAAATCTATTTATTATTAGGTTTTAGGTAGTAGTTGCTTTGCTGTTTATGTGTTTCGGGGGATATTCCACCTCATGTTTTGGAGAAAAAATAGAAAGTAAGGGGAAACCCCTGTTGGACATATGTCTCCAGAACAGATGTCCCCATTGAAAGATATCCTGCTCCAGTGACAAATGTGTTAGCTCTTCTGGCACTTTGACAAAGGTCTTTACTACAGTCATGCATGACTTCATGGTCCAAATCACCCAGTTTCCTTGTATGTCAACATTTCTGACATAGACTCCTGCACCATGTACACAATCCCTTAGGTGGTTGAGTTTCTGTGTATTCTGGCCAACCTGAACCTAACAAAATATCCTGGAGCTAATTGTAGACTTACCTTCAGGAACACTAAGCTCCATCTGAACGGGGATGGTAGGACTGTTATCATTTACATCCATTACTACCAGGGTGAGGGTTGCCGACCCAGTCAGTGGAGGAGACCCCCGATCCGTCGCTGTCACCAGCAACCTGAAATACATAATGAAGTAGGTAATATATTTTAGTATTTGATGTCTTGGGAATAGGATCTACAAGAAACTTGTGTTATTAACCACTTTACCACCGGAGGATTTTGCTGTCTTACGTCTGGGCCACGTTTTGCGATTCGGCACTGTGCAAATTTAACTGACAATTGCGCGGTCATGCAAGGCCGTATCCAAACGAAATTTACGTCCTTTCTTTTCCCACAAACAGAGCTTTCTTTTGGTGGTATTTGCTCATCCCTGCGATTTTTATTTTTTGCGATATTAATAAAAAAATGCGACAATTTTGAAAAAATAACAATATTTTTCTACTTTGACAGTTAAAAAATATCCAATATATTCAATCTTTGTCATATATTTAGGCCAAAATGTATTAAGCTACATGTCTTTGACAAAAAAATTCTCAATGAGCGTATTTTTAACCGCTTTAAGACCGGAAGATTTTACCCCATTCCTGACCAGGCCATATTTTGCGATTCGGCACTGCGTTATTTTAACGGACAATTGCGCGGTCGTGCGATGCTGTACCCAAATTAAATTGACGTCCTTTTTTCCCCACAAATAGTGCTTTCTTTTGGTGGTATTTGATCACCTGTGAAATTTTTACTTTTTGCGCTATAAACAAAAAAAGAGCGACAATTTTGAAAAAATAACAATATTTTTCACATTTTTTTTATATGAAATTCCCCCCCCCAAAAAATGTAAAAATCAACATTTTTTAACATTTTAGGCCAATTTGTTTTCTGCTACATATGTTTGGTAAAAAAAAAAATCGCAATAAGCGTATTTTGATTGGTTCGCGCAAAAGTTATCGCAGCTACTATCTACGGGAAATTGATGTCATTTTTATTGTTTTTTTTTTTTTTAAACTAGTAATGGCGGCGATCTGCAATTTTTTTTGTGGGACTGCGACATTGCCGCGGACAGATCGGACCCTTGACCGACATTTTTGACACTTTTGGGGGTACCAGTGACATTACTACAGTAATCAGTGCTATAAATATGCACTGTTACTGAAAAAATGACACTGGCAGGGAAGGGGTTAAAGCGGAGATCCACCCTGGATTTTTTTTTTTTAATACCCCCGGGACAGTCAGGGCTAGTACATTCCACAATGGCTAGCCCCTGATCTGTCCCGGGTTGCACTTACCTGTTAGGACAAATACTTACCTTGAAAACGTCTTGTCCAGCGCTGCCATCTCAGATGTGGGCAGCTTGAAGCCAGCGAGATTCCCTTCGGCGTCTTCTTCCGCCTTCTTCGGTCCCACGATGCCCTGCGCCGGCCCCGCCGTCACTTCCGGGCCGCGCGCGTCATCCCTCCACAGCTTCTGGGCATGCCCAGAAGCTGTTTAGAAGGGGATGACGCGCGCGACCCGGAACTGACGTCGGGCCGGTGCAGGCGCAATGATTCCTGGGAGCGATGACGTTCAGCTCCCAGGAATCATTGCAGAGCCAGGAAGTGACGACGGGCCGCGGCCGAGGAAGGAGGAAGAAGGAAGTAAGGTAAGTATATTTTCTTCGCTACGAGGTAAGTAAAAAAAAAAAAAAATATGCGATTATCCATTTCTTTTTCAGGTGACCCGGAGCGAGAAGATGGAGGTAAGTATTAAATTAGGGTGGAACTCCACTTTAACTTTTATTGGTGATCAAGGGGTTAATGTATGCCTGGTGCTTACTGACGTGTGTGGGGGGGGGGGGGGGGACTGTGTGACACAGGCACAGATCGCAGGTTCAGCTATGCTGAATCCTGCAATCTGACCCTGCCTGTCACTTAGGAGATCCACCCGCTTTGTTTACACAAGCGGGCGGATCTCCACACTAGATCCGCGATGATCGAGGAAGAGCAGCGGTGATCACCGCCGCTCCTCCCCTGGCCCGACTCCCACTGTGACTGAATACAGTGGGAGCGAGCCTCCGGTGGCGCGCGGGCCGCTGAGAGAGGGGAATGTCTGATGACGTCACCAGACGATAACGAGCCACTGTGCCGCAGTAGCAGCACAGTGAGCAGTGTTAAAGTGGTTAAAACACAACACAACCTTTTGATGGGTAACAAAAAAGCCAACCATAAATTCAAAAACTGTAAAGTACTGGTTAGTGGAAACAAAACCAGAGGAACATGGAGGAATTGTAGGACTGTCAGTGTAAACAGGGAAGATGTCAACATATAGATGTCTGAGATGATAGAGAAATTAAACCAGAAGACAGTATTGAGGCCACACTTACCGTGCCTCAGACCAGATCTCCCGGTCTAAAATAGCAGTCGTTGCTATGACACCTGTCTGGGCATCAATACGAAACAGATCCTTCATGGGCTGTGATGGCGCAAAAGCGTAAATGACCTGACCGTTCATGCCTTGGTCTGGATCTTCAGCGAGAACCTGGAGGACAGAAGAATACTCCTGTCACCTATGTAAAAGTTGACAGTTAACTTAAGCCTTGTACACACGCAACGATTATTGGCCGACCGATCGTCCGACTTTTGTCCAAGTTGTGTTTTGTTGGTTGGAATGTGCCTAGACTGCACACAAATTTTCTCGGCCACCAAATTCCTACTTCAGAAGTGATGTCATGTGTTGGTTTGTTTTCTTTGTGTTTTTTCTTCTCTGAGCATGCCCAGACTTGCTCATCAGATTTTTCCCTGTCAAAATCTGTACTGACTGCATGAAAATCGGCCGTTGTGTTGACGGCCAACAAAAATTTTATAGTCTGCAAACCAGATTTTTTTCGGCCGAAAAGTTGGAGTTGGTTGTCGGGAAAGCATCATACTAACAAGCCGAAAATCGGCAGATCGGACGTTGGCCGAAAATTCCCAGCCCATTTTCGATGCGTGTGTACGGGGCTTTACTTTGGCATCTAGATACTGGATCTGCCTTGACACCTTTCATGGTGATTCGGTAGAGGTGATTGTGCTACCTGTGTAGAAATAAATTCTGGTGTATATTCCTGATGCTCATTAGAGCTGAGCTTCATGGAACCTTGTTGAATGTGAAAATCTTCTACTACTATACCATGAACTGGATATATGAGAACCTTTTCGAATTTGTTGACATTTGTTACTATGTTCATTTGGAGATTCATATATATTAGAATCTCTGAAAAAGATATTTTTGTCGGGAAAACAAATCAAATTAAAATGTACATTTCTATCAGCTTTAACTTCTGGGATTTAAAATAAAAAAAAAATTTAATTTTTAAATTTAAATTGAAAAAAAAAAAAAAAATAGGATTACCTGTATGATGCGGCTCCCACCAGCCTGGGCCTCCCAGATATGAACTGTGTATTGTGGGAGCTGAAAGCGTGGTGCGTTGTCATTGGCATCCTGCAGTAGGACATTGACGGTAGTAAAGGCATAATACTGGGCTGTCTCTGCCTGCACCACCAACTTGTGCCGTGGGCTGGATTCGTAGTCCAACTGTGTTGGCTGCAGGACCGTAATCTGCCCTGTGGGGGAATACAAAGTTAGTTATTTATTGTCCAGCTAATGGATGGTAACTTAAGGACGGTAAAGGGTGTGCAAATTCTAAATAAAGAAAAATTCAGCACAGTTCTCCAATGCACATTTCCTTATGTTCTGTTTTTTTACAAACAGGAAGATTTGGAAGAAATGGAGTGCATTTATAAGGGTACCTGTGTTTGGGTTGATGGTAAAGGCACCATGCTCATTTCCGCTGAGGAAGCTGTAGGTGATCTTCCCAGAAGAGCCTCCATTGTGTGTGGCTCTCACCGCTCCAACCACAGAGCCTGCAGAGAAGCACATGGAAAATGCAAAAAAAGTAGATGTAAACCCAATTGCTAAAATCTCATGTAAGCTTTAACATAGTAAAGCGGTAGAAAATACTGCTTCATCACTAGTACCTACAGGTAAGCTTATAATACAGCTTACCTATAGGTACAAGGAATATCTCCTCGTTTAGGAGCAGCCAGTGATGTCACTGGTGCATGCGCACTGCAATCTGAATGGACGGCACCCATCCATTCAGGGTACCTTGCTACGCCTGTGGCTCCAGCAGTGATGTCATCGTGGCTCTGCCATTCAAACGTCCGGAGCCCATGAACCCAGAAGGAAGACACACATCACACAAGCATGTTCTACTGTTGTCAAATCAGGAAAAACGCCATGCAGCCATTGCTGAAGTGCACATAGACGGGGAGAGGGTGCAAAGAGGCTGCAGGAGATTGGCAGCACTGAGATGCAAAGGATGAAAAAAAAAGTGAAAAACAGGTATTTTATTAAAGTAATAGTAAACGTTTAAGGAAAAAAAAATTATCCCTGCAAGGCAAACGCATAAAGCGCAAAGGCATGCTCACGGGAGTCATGGCCACAGCACACAGCTCTAAAGGAACAGCACGGGTATGCCATTCCTTCAGAGCGCTTGCGCCAGTGACATCACTGGCTGCTGCTTACTAGAATATCTCCTAAACTGTGCACATTTAGGAGATATTCATTTAACCTACAGGTAAGCTTTATTATAAGCTTGTCTGTAGGTAAAAATAAAAATAGAGTTTATTAGCACTTTAATAGGAATGACAATTCTTTGATACATAGTGCTTTAGGAAACGAAAAGTCATTCAGTTACTGGTTATATCTCAAAGAGATTAGCAATGTAGGAAAAAGGGGTGCTGTTATTTTAGACACGTACCTACAGGGGTCGCAATTGCAACTTTGGCTCCATGTTTCAAGGGGCCTGAGTGACTCCCTGTTTACCTGGATAGGAGGGGTGGTGGCATATGGAGGAACCGATCAACTCCCTCCTACAGGGAATGCCTGCTTCTCCTCTCCCTCCTGCAGGCATTCAGCAGCTGCAAGATGTAGAGGATTGGTTCTTCTATGTATGCTGCCCCACCATTCCTCATATCCAGCTCCCTAATTCTCCCCCTGGGCCCCTGTTCTTTCTCCTGGCCCCCCTGTGCTGTCAACCACCCTCCCTTATTCCTTATTATGCTATCAGGATAGAGAGCAGTCTGTCTTAATGAATAGAGTCAGCGATCCGTACTGATTACTGATTCTGTACATTTATAACTGAAACATAGTAAGCTACTGAAACATAGTAAGCTGTGTTTACTATTTTACGAATGAATATGAAGCTAATGCAGAACTATTCCTGCCCATTAATTCTGTACAGCTGAGGCTGCAGAGATAGAAAATGGGGGCTGTGTCCTTAATCTCTTTTCTATGTCTCAAAGGTGAAACATCAAAGTCTGTTTAGACCACTGATATCTCACCAAAGCCACCAACGGGGCTCCTAAAATAATGGCGCTTTTCCACTGCATGGAACCGAACGGTTCGGCTCGCTTTTGTGCTTTTCCACTGCTGGTACCGCATGGTATAGTGTAGGAACGGTTCGGTACGGCGGCGCTTTTCTCAAAAACAGTACCACCTCGATTGTGGTTCCAAGAGGTACCATACCCGGTACCATATCCCACAATCCTTTGCATGCAGTCACTACTAGCCACTGATTGGTTAGAGAATCCCACCCACCCCGTTGTTATCCCACCCACTTAACTTTAGTACTACTTTAGTGGCAAAGCAAACCGTACCGTACCGAACCGTTCCAAAACCGTACCATGCGGTACCAGCAGTGGAAAAGCAAACCGGGCCAAGCAGGGCTGAGTAGAGCCGAGCCGGTACTTGCAGTGGAAAAGTGCCATAATTGTTAAAAATATATAAATAAATAAAATCAAAAAATAATAAAAAATAAAATAACAAAAATAAAAAAACTACTGACACTAGTGGTGGAACTACCAGGGTCACAAAGGTCGCACTGGCGACCAGGTTCTGGCAACCGCGCTCGTACAGAAGGACAGCCGTTGGGGGTCAGGGAAGCCCTTCATGGTTTCTTGCATAGGGGCCCTGAAGGTTCTAGTCATGCCTCTGCAGAGGGGGTAATGATAACACCACGTAGGGGCAGAGAGAAAATCACAGAGCATAAAAATGATGGTATACCACAAAGCGAGCCTGCTGTTATATCAGTGGGACAGATGGAGGCCAATGCTGGACTCTTACAAAATCCTTTTATATCTTGGATTTAGTTCATTTGAGTTATCTCAACATTTCACCTATATGGACAGCTGTTTGACCATAAGACAAAAGGCTTACCAGTATTGCTGGTTCTATAATGAATTTGTGGGAGCTATGTGCTAATTGATTAATTATTGTAAACAAAATAGTGAAGTCCTAGGTCTTGTATGACCCCACTCTCACCTTGCTGGCTGTTTTCTGACAAGCTGATGTCGGTGGAATCTCTCGAGAAACGAGGTCCTCGGGCTGCTTCCTCCCGTAGATGTATGACCAGCACAGCTGTGGTTGAAAGCGGAGGTTCCCCCAGATCTGAGGCCTGTACAAAGACTGTGCGATCTTTGGGACTCATCCCTTCCAGCGGCTCCAACAAACGCACCTCCCCAGTGTAAGGGTCCACTGAAAACCCACCTTTTGTTGACTGTGGAGCCAACCTGTAGAGGATAGAAGCATTGGCACCTGCATCCTTGTCTTCTGCTCTCATTGCAGCCAATGTCCGTTTGATGGGCGTGTTACGGGACAGGTTTATAAGGAACGGACTACGCTGAAATGCTGGGGGATTGTCATTCACATCTCGAACTATAACTGTCACAGAGGCCTCTGCACTACGTGGTCCTGAGGGGTCCGAATCCATAACCCATGCTATGAATGTGTAAGAAGCTCGGCGCTCGCGGTCAAGCTGAACTGCGGTTGTGATCTGTCCAGTTAGTGGATCAACATGGAAGGCTCCCTGAGTACCATTAGATAGATGGAATGTTGTTTGACCATTGGGGCCATGGTCGGGGTCAACGGCTGCCAACTTTAGAACTAAACTGCCTATCGGGGCATCTTCTGAGACCTCGGCATTGTAAGAGGCTGCTGAAAAGGTTGGTGTATTATCATTAAGATCCAGTACAGACACGGTGACAACTGTAGTGGCACTGAGAGATGGATTGCCGCCATCGTGGACTAATACAGTAAGGCGGTAATCTGATACAGATTCTCGGTCCAAGGCTCGTGATGTGGAAAGGGCTCCAGATTTGGAGTCTAAATTGAAGTCAGTGGATGGAGCACCATCTAATAAGAAAAGAAAATAAACACTAAGTATGACAGTATGGAATCCTCCAACAAACCACAGATCACAAAATCTGCCTTTTACGTGATCATAGGTTTACTTTGTCCTTATTTTACCCTTGGGTGATCTGTGAAAATGCCAAGAAGCTTAAAAGCAACTCACCAATAAGCTGATACTGGAGGTGCCCATTGCTACCGGCGTCAGGGTCCCAGGCACGGAGTATGCACAGGGTCGTGGGATCCTGATTTTCAGGCACTTCCAAGAACACATTGTCATTCTCAAATTTTGGAGCATTGTCATTCTCATCATCAATGGTGATGTGCACCCGCGTCTCTGACACTCGCGGCGGGGAGCCTTCATCCCGAGCATAAACTGTATTACAAGGAGTGAGATGCAGTTAGTGGGTATACAGAGTATATGACAGATTTGGGGGGGGGGCAGGATCATGTTCCCCAACTAAAGTTTTACCTGTTAGTTTGTACACCTCCTTCGTCTCTCGATCAAATGCCCGCTTGGTAGTTAGAATTCCAGTTTTTGGATCAAGAGAAAACTCGTCCCCAGTCACCCCTCCATATGTGATCTGTCCACCAGGGCCTGTGGAAACGAGGCATTTTGAAAAAGGTGTTACCACCTTCATATTGTGGAAACACCATACAAGGTACATTTATATAAAAAGCGGTGATTTTATTTAGTAAGTTTAATTTATCAAAAAATTCTGTTAAGCACTGAGCCGTCCCAATGTTGCCAACTACTAGTTGGTGAGGTATTACACATCTAGATACAGTGCATTGCGAAAGTATTTGGCCCCCTTGAACTTTTCAACCTTTTGCCACATTTCAGGCTTCGTCCATAAAGATATAAAACTATTTTTTTTGTGAAGAATCAACAACAAGTGGGACACAATCATGAAGTGGAACGAAATTTATTGGATATTTCAAACTTTTTTAACAAATAAAAAACTGAAAAATTGGGTGTGCAAAATTATTCAGCCCCCTTAAGTTAATACTTTGTAGCGCCACCTTTTGCTGCGATTACAGCTGTAAGTCGCTTGGGGTATGTCTCTATCAGTTTTGCACATCGAGAGTCTGAAATTTTTGCCCATTCCTCCTTGCAAAACAGCTCAAGCTCAGTGAGGTTGGATGGAGAGCGTTTGTGAACAGCAGTTTTCAGTTCTTTCCACAGATTCTCGATTGGATTCAGGTCTGGACTTTGAATTGGCCATTCTAACACCCGGATATGTTTATTTGTGAACCATTCCATTGTAGATTTTGCTTTATGTTTTGGATCATTGTCTTGTTGGAAGACAAATCTCCGTCCCAGTCTCAGGTCTTTTGCAGACTCCATCAGGTTTTCTTCCAGAATGGTCCTGTATTTGGCTCCATCCATCTTCCCATCAATTTTAACCATCTTCCCTGTCCCTGCTGAAGAAAAGCAGGCCCAAACCATGATGCTGCCACCACCATGTTTGACAGTGGGGATGGTGTGTTCAGGGTGATGAGCTGTGTTGCTTTTTCGCCAAACATAACGTTTTGCATTGTTGCCAAAAAGTTGGATTTTGGTTTCATCTGACCAGAGCACCTTCTTCCACATGTTTGGTGTCTCCCAGGTGGCTTGTGGCAAACTTTAAACGACACTTTTTATGGATATCTTTAAGAAATGGCTTTCTTCTTGCCACTCTTTCATAAAGGCCAGATTTGTGCAGTATACGACTGATTGTTGTCCTATGGACAGAGTCTCCCACCTCAGCTGTAGATCTCTGCAGTTCATCCAGAGTGATCATGGGCCTCTTGGCTGCATCTCTGATCAGTCTTCTCCTTGTAGGAGCTGAAAGTTTAGAGGGACGGCCAGGTCTTCGTAGATTTGCAGTGGTCTGATACTCCTTCCATTTCAATATTATCACTTGCACAGTGCTCCTTGGGATGTTTAAAGCTTGGGAAATCTTTTTGTATCCAAATCCGGCTTTAAACTTCTCCACAACAGTATCTCGGACCTGTCTGGTTTGTTCCTTGTTCTTCATGATGCTCTCTGCGCTTTAAACGAACCTCTGAGACTATCACAGTGCAGGTGCATTTATACAGAGACTTGATTACACACAGGGGGATTCTATTTATCATCATTAGTCATTTAGGTCAACATTGGAACATTCAGAGATCCTCACTGAACTTCTGGAGAGAGTTTGCTGCACTGAAAGTAAAGGGGCTGAATAATTTTGCACTCCCAATTTTTCAGTTTTTTATTTGTTAACAAAGTTTGAAATATCCAATAAATTTCGTTCCACTTCATGATTGTGTCCCACTTGTTGTTGATTCTTCACAAAAAATTACAGTTTTATATCTTTATGTTTGAAGCCTGAAATGTGGCAAAAGGTCGCAAAGTTCAAGGGGGGCGAATACTTTCGCAAGGCACTGTAACTGGGGACTGAACTGCACACATGCTGAGCCCATTATGAGGGATTCACACCATCGCTGTGCTGAGGGCTTGGGACTCTACACCTGCTATACTCGTTATGAGCGATTCCCATTCCCATCATCCCTGTGCTGAGTTCCCAGGTCTGCACACCTGCTGTGTCCATTATGAGGGATTCACACCATTCGCTGCATGGATATCTTGGGACTCCACGCCTGCTGTGTCCATTATGAGGGTTCCCACCCTCCCTAGGGGTTCCTAGGCCTGTACACCTGCTGTGACTGTTATGAGGGCTTTCCACCATTACTGTGCTGAGCTCCTAGTTCTGCACACCCACTGTGCTCATTATTAGGGGTTCCCACCATCCCTGCACTGAGTTCCCTGGTATATACACCTACTGTGCCATTGTGGGGGGTTTCCACCATCCCTGCACTGCGTTCTATGATCTGCACAGAGACCAGGGTTGTTGGGAACCCCTCATAATGGGCATAGCAGATGTGCAGACCCAGTACTAGGGATGATGACAGAAGAAACCATCAAGTGGTACTAACTGTTCAGCATCTATCAGAAGCTGGACAATCAGTTTAGGGTGGAATGACCATTTACCTGATGTTAGCCCAACAATTTAAGTCCTACATGCAATAAAAGAATGGTCTGCCTTTCTGGTGATGTTTTTTGTTACACCTGCATTTAGGGTGTAACACAAATCATGGTCACATTCAGCAGCCCCCACATTTAGAACCCCAACCTAACAGGGATCTATAAATGGAAGACTACAAGTCCCATCCGCAGAGACAGACTCATCAGTCTCAATGTAGCAAAAGTGCAGTGACAGTGTTTACTTCCTCCAGACCCACAAATAAAGACCTTTACCTCCATACAGACCTGGGGCTGGGGCAAATAGTCTGCAGGAGCCTGTGCATTGCACCCGAAATGCACTGGTAGCAGTTGCAATGCCCTGCCAGCTCCAATTAAAAAAAAATGTATAAATGCATGTATTAATATGAGTGCATTTATTAATTTGCTTATATAGCACCATCAATTTACACAGAGCTTTACATATGTACTAACATCAGTCCCTGCCCTCAAGGAGCTTACAATCTAATGCCCCGTACACACGTGCAGATTATCTGAAGACTTTTGTCTGCAGACTTACCAAAACCATATAATATGAGGTCAAACCTAAACACTTTCAATTTGTATGCAATCCGGCAGGCCCTTGCACTACATAGAAAAGGTAAATCTGAAGACAAAAGTCTTCAGATAATCTGCACGTGTGTACGGGGCATTAGGTTCCTAACTCACATCCATACATACACATACTAGGGCCAATTTACATAGCAGCCAATTACCTTTGAAAACGTCATCTGTGACGAAACGTCGTCAGGGCACGGCGTACTGACGTCATCCGATCGCGACCAGAGAGTGCGGGCGAGCGAAGCCGTCCGGCTGGCGGCTGCACACAATTGCTCATTCTATCCTGGTTTCTGTGAGTGTTCTTGCTTTTTATTTTTGGAATAAATTTTACTGTTTTACGCTATGGGAGCCTCTTTCTCTCTTTTTGAATGGTGAACTTTGGGAACATCTGAGGATCAGTTGCTCAAGTCTATGGTCGGGCCCCCAACCATCCATTAACATACAGGCGTGGTTGATCAAAAGATCTGGTAAGAGGCGACCCCTACTGGTTCTTTTCCGGTACTGAATCTTGGTGTCTTATTGGAATTTGATTTGTACACACTTGGTTTTGCTTTCACATGGTAAGAGGCTCATCTAGCTGGTGATGGTTCTACACCTATCTCTCATCATTGTTTTTTTCACTTTGGCTTATATATCATTGTCGTCTGGTAAGAGGCAACTTCAGCTGGACTATATTAATTGTTTTGTCTGCATCAACCCTTATTTTTATTTGGTAAGGGGTGTTTAACACATATTAATTTCTTCATTTACACACTTGTTTACTGACAATAGTGATCTTTGGTGGTGGTTTAATTTACACACATGTTATCCTCAAGTCACATTGGTGATATTTACCTAGTTGTTGGGTTTTACGCTATTGCGTATTTTACATTTTTTTCATGATCCAATGACCATTGAGTCTATCGCTCACGTGGGCCTGGATCTTCTATCAAGGTGACAAGATTTATAGAGCATCTGCTTCTCTCTTACCTGAATCTGGTAAGCTTATACCCTTAAGGGAGTCTGGTCCAGGACTACATCTAGGATTTTGTCATCGTCATTTAATATTGGGACTTTTTGGATTTTACATCTCCATTTATCATACTTAGCGCAACTTAATTTACAAACATTCTACAGGGTGTGGTCACACTTGAAGTTGCTGCTGTTCAAATTACTTCCTTTAAGCGCGGTTAATCCCCCTCTATATACTATAGCAGCCAATTAACCAGCATGTCTTTGGAGTGTGGGAGGAAACCCAAGCAGGCACAGGGAGAACATGTAAACTCTGTGCAGGTAGTGCCTTGGTTGAGATTCAAACTGATGGCCCCCAGTGCTACCAGGCAGAAGAGCTAGCCGCTTAGCCACTGTGCTGGCCAAACTAAATACTTTATTTTGTCTTTAAATGCCAGGAAAAAGTACTGACATGCAAATGAAGCAAACCCAGCCTCAAAATGTACTATGCATTGTTCTAGCACAGTTCCCTTCACTCACCGAGATCTCTGTCCACAGCCCGCAATCTCAGCACACTTGTGCCGGAGGATTGGTTTTCCAGCACCTTCCCTTCATACTGGGTTTTCTCAAAGGTGGGTGTTTCGTCATTTACATCAAGAATGGAGACGGAAAGTGTCTGTGTGCTGGACAGGCGAGGCGAGCCATGGTCCATTGCCACTAGGGTTAGGTTATATCCGGGTGTCTCCTCACGATCTAGAGCTCTCACCACAGACAGGGCACCTAAATGGAAAGACATCAACGATACAATCAATTAATAGGACAAACCAGCAAACATTTTGGTGAGACCATCCTTATACATAAAGCACAGCAAACCCAACGAGAATGCTGAACCACAAGCTACTAAAGGCCACTTGCATACTTAAGGTTAGGCCCACCAGAGAAAATCAGAGTTCACTCCACTTCAGCTGAAAACAGGTCACAGGAGTGCAGAAAAGCTTGTTTGGCTGTACTTCCCCTTTAAAGGAATAATAACTCCTAAAGTAAAAACCCTGTGAGAAGTCTCTAACAGCATAACTGAAGCTGCTATAATTATTATTATTACTATAGCCAGCTGCTGGGCTACCGCAATATGGAGAAAGAGACATTGCCTTTAATTCTTCTCTCACACTAATGGGAATACAGTACTGATGTTATGCTGCACCATTCTCCTCCAGCCAGCAGGGGGAGAGCTAAACCCATGCAATCCCACAGACTTCTATGCAGAGAGCTGAGAATTCTAGAAATTGTAGTTTGAGACAGCAGTCATATAATGGGATGAATAGACTCCTTAAACTATAGATCCCAGCAGTGCTGTATTTTGGCCTAGGCCAACAAGGCCCAGGCCTAGGGCGGCACTTTGCAGGGGGGCAGCAAAAAAAGCCGCCCCCTCCACCTGAGACTCTATTGGCCACTGGTAGCTCTCTCATCCCCTCTCTCTTACCCCCTCACACCCCCCTTCTCTCTTTCACCCCGCCCCCTCTCACCCCCCTCTCTCTCACCCCTCACACCCCCCTTATCTCTCTCACCCCTCTCTCTCTCTCTCATCCCCCTCTTTCTCTCTCTCTCTCTCTCTCATCTCCCCTCTCTCTCTCATCCCCCTCTCTCTCTCTCTCATCCCCCCTCTCTCTCTCTCTCATCCCCCCTTCTCTCCCCCCCCCTCTCTCTCTCATCCAGCTTTCTCTCTGTCTCTCTCACCCCCCTTTTCTCATCCCCCTCTCTCTCTCTCTCACCCCCCTCTCATCCCCCCTCTCTCTCCCTCCCTCATCCACCCCGCTCTCCCTCCCTCACCCACCCCCCCTCATGAGATCTCAGGGGTTCATGCTGGGACTTGCAGTCCTTCAATTTTTGAGGGAGTTACATCCATTAAAAAGGAAGGAGTGGGGCAAATTTACATAGAACAGGGAGGGGGGCGCTCAATTTTAGTCTTGCCTAGGGCAGCACAAAATCAACATACACCACTGGATCCCAGTAGGCACTGTTCAGTAGGAGGAGAGGAGAGATGATTTTTATTAAACTGCCCAGAAAGGTTCTTCCTCTTGGCACTGAGAGAGTTAGAAAGAGAGCGCATCTCTGTCTGAATATTCACTTGCCACCTGAAGACCATACCAGTAGAGATTCAAGCCTGAGAATGGGAATAAGGTCACCTAGGGGGCAATACAGCACCACCCAGAAAAATATCACAGCACCTGCACTGCTGCTGAAGGGACACAGGAACGTCCACTCACACTCTGTTTACCACCGCTGATCCCTGGAGGCTTTTGAGGACAAACTAAGCCCCCCCCCCCTTTCTACAGAAAGAGGTCACTGCAGCATCCCAGGACTGGTGAAAGGGGTATTTGTCCATTGCTGATTCTGATAGAGAAAATGAGCCATGGACAGCAGGACACTAATGCCTCGTTTCCACTGAGCGGATCATCGGTTCGGGTCGGTTCGTTACAGTACGCTATTTTCGGTGTTTCCATTATGAAAGTGGCCCATACAACCGAACCAAACCGCACCATTCCTGGTCCTGCTTCAGATGTAGGGCCATAGGAAATGGTACGGTACAGTTAGGGCGGAGCTATTGGCATCACACGATAGATTCCACTGATCGGCAGACAGGAAAACCTCAATGCTCACGTCAAAAGACATTTGGTGTAAACCCCACATGGCCCCTGGCAGTCCGACTTGCAGTGGAAACGCTCACCTGAATAGGCCGGACCATTCTAACCCTTCCAAACTGTACCGACCCAAACCATTCCACTCAGTGGAAATGAGGCATAAGTGTACCCAATTCATACTGCACTCTATACTGCACTTATTCCAAACCTAGACTGCACCTATACCAACCATACATTGGCAAAAATAATTATTTGATCCCCTGGAGATTTTGTAAGTTTGCCCACTTATGAAGAAATGAAGGGTCTATAATTGTTATCATAGGTGTATTTTAAATGATAGAGACAGGATATCTACCAAAAATCCAGAAAAAACACATGATACAAATTTTATAAATTGAGTTGCAGTTCAGTTAGTAAAATACATATTTGATCGTCTACCAACCTACAATAATTCTTGCTTTCACAGACTGGCTACAGTATGTGCTTAAGTGGTACACAGATTAGTCCTGTCATATTAGGAAAGTGCTCCTAATGACAGCGCGTTATGTGTATAAAAGACACCTGTCCACAGAATCTCTTCCATTCATTCCTTACCATCATGGGCAAGACCAAAGAGCTGTCAAAGAACATCAGAGACAAGATTGTAGACCTGCACAAGGCTGGAATGGGCTGCAAGGCCATCGGCAAGAAGCTTGGTAAGAAGGAGACAACTGTTGGAGCGATTATTTGCAAATGGAAGAAATACAAAATAACCATCAATATCCCTCGGTCTAGAGCTCCATGCAAGATTTCACCTCATGGGGTAAGAATGGTCATGAGAAAAGTGGGGGTCAGCTCAGAACTACATGGGGTGAGCTTGTGAATGATCTCAAGGCAGTTGGGACCACAGTCACCAAACAAACCATTGGTATTACAGTACGCTGCCATGGATTGAAATCCTGCAGCGCCCACAAGGTCCCCTCCTCAAGAAGCCACATGTACAGGCCCGTCTGATGATTGCCAATGAACATCTAAATGATTCAGAGAAGGATTGGGAGAAAGTGCTGTGGTCAGATGAGATCAACATTTAGCTCTTTGGCATTAACTCGACTCACCGTGTTTGGAGGAAGAAAAATTCTGACTATGACCCTAAGAACACCATCCCTACAGTCAAGCAAGGAGGTTGAACCATTATGCTGCATTATAGGGCCAATGGATGGGGCCATGCATTGTAAAATCTTTGATGAGAACCTTCTTCCCTCAAACAAAATTCTGAAGATTGGTCATGGATGGGTCTTCCAGCATGACAATGACCCAAAACATACCACCGAGGCAACAAAGGAGTGGCCTATTAAAGACAGCACATTAAGGTCATGGAGTGGCCTATTAATTCTATAGAAAATTTATGGAGGGGACTGAAATTTCGAGTTGCCAAGGGACAGACAAGTGTAAGATTCTGGTACCTTTGGTACCCTTATTTACCATTTTCCTTTCAAAACATTGCGTCCCACCTTTCTAGTTAGGTGGAACGCATACACCTTTAAGACGGATGACGTCATCGCTGAGCGCCGCTGAGCGGCTATTTCAATCGCCGGCGTTCTCTCTCACGTTGTTCGTTCAATGTGTGTCTACATGCTCACAAGCCTTGTCTTGCTGTCGGAACCTCCAGCTATTTGCCTTTACCTGGAACAGACCGGAACCTCGCAACTGATCCCGTATCTCGCTACCGGATCACTCCCTCACTACTGGACCCCTCTACTTACTAAACCTTACTAGTGATAAGTACCCCACAGGGGAATCCTCCATAACTAACTTACACTATCATCTTCTGCACATTAAGGACTGTTACTATCTATGCATACTAATTCTACCATCTCCACTGTTACATAGATTGCTAGCTCTTGAGTCTACTACCATCTATTCTTGCACTGGGTTAGTCTATCCTGTCTATGTCATCTGCTGTCCTTACCACCTGTTACCATACATGATTACTAACCTATCTGCATTCTACCTATTACCATCTACTACTCTCCTGAACATTACTATCAAGTGCTTACCATTACTGTCACTGCTTACACCTGTCCCTTCAGCACATCACCTCCATACTACCATATACATCCTATCACTCCAGGAACATCTTATTGAGTGTGTGTATATCTGTATGCTGAAGCAGACAGGCCCACAGTGATGAGTCTGGAGAGTTGGATCTGGTATTCCAACACATCTCTACATGACTACTGAGTGGAGATTCTGCAGCTGCAAATCCAGCTTACAATAAAAACGCAGGAGCGTTACAACAAGAAACCTTAGGGATTTAGGGAAAATCTGTAAGAATAGTGGACCAAAATTCCTCCTGAGATGTGTTCAAACCTGGTAACCAACTACAAGAAACGTCTTTACCTCTGTGCTTGCCAACAAGGGTTTCTCCACCAAGTACTAAGTCATGTTTTGTTTGGAGATAAAATACTTATTTTACTCACTGTACTGCAACTCAGTTTATAACATTTGTATTGTGTTTTTTCTGGCTTTTTGGTTGATATTCTGTCGCTATCATTTTAAACACATCTATAATAAAAATTAGAGGCCCCCCTATTTCTTTTTAAGTGGGCAAACCTATAAAATATGCAAGGGATAAAATTATTATTTTCGACACTGTATACTGCTTTATACCAAACCTTTAGAGAATGCATTAAGGTAAAAAAAACAACTTTCTGCCTTTACAAGTAGTGCCCACTATTTCAACCCAGAAAATGTCACATTTTCAGAGCTACTTAAAACCAAAGCTGCGGATAGGCTATGGATATTTACATATTTTCATTTTCCAAACAAGCATAAAATAAGTTTGAAACAGCTTGTCACTTTTCTTTGTGGCTGTACGCAGTATGGATTAATTCATTCTCAAAGTTTACAGTGGAAAGTGCCTTACCTTTGATTTCAGCAGCACAACTTTATCTGATCTGCCTTCCAACAGTAGAAATGAGCTTGGGTTTGGTCCGAATTCAATTTCGGCCAAACCCAGAAGTAAGATGTTATTGCCGGCCCAATCAGCTGTGGCTGGAGGATCCCATGTGGCTATAGTAGGTCTATGATTTCAACCCACAGCTG
This sequence comes from Pelophylax lessonae, assembly GCF_965119305.1. Lineage (NCBI taxonomy): Eukaryota > Metazoa > Chordata > Amphibia > Anura > Ranidae > Pelophylax > Pelophylax lessonae. Next base: position 730,815,754 of record NC_138769.1, on the reverse strand, counting down.
ATTGGCCAGGCATTTTCAGCTGCCTTCTGGGAACAGCCAGGCCAGACCAAAACCCAAGCTCATCCCTATCCATCAGTGACCTAAAAGCCTTCTAGTCTCTAGTGTAAACACAGGAAAGGTGCACATAAAGGGGGGAAAGCTGAGTTCTGTTTCTAGACTTAAATACATCACTGCTTCTCTTTTTGAGAATGAATTGCTTGAATGTACCTGCTGCTACATAAGTCATTGAGAGCTTTATTTAAATTTGTCTAGTGACCTGTCTATCTTACCTGTGTGTGGATGTATCTGGAACCGACCATCCTCATTACCTCCGGCTATCTGATAGCCAACCCTTCCATTCTCTCCTAGGTCTGGATCTTGTGCCACCAGGAAAAGAGCTGTAGATCCAACAGGCAGGTCCTCGGATAACCATACTGTAGCTGGTGTAAGAAACCGTGGAGTGTGGTCATTGCGGTCGCTGAGAAAAATTCTGGCGGTGACAGAAGTTGACCGACGCTGACTGGCATTCAGTGCCCGATCTGTAGCTTCCACCATAAGTAGGTAAGAAGACACTTTTTCACGATCTAATGGCTTTGCTACACTCAATACCCCAGTCTCTGCATCCAGTCGAAAAGTAGATTCCGAAGCTTCTGGCTCTTGCCGCATCAAGGAATAACGCACCTGGCTATTGGGGCCTGGACCATCGCGGTCTATAGCTTGGAAGGTAAAGATGGAGGAACCAACCTGGGCATCCTCTGGAATCACTAATGTCAGTGGATCCTCTGGAAACATTGGTGAGTGATCATTTTTGTCCTGGACTTCAATCTCTACTTGCACTACCCTTGGGGGTAAGTACATACCAGAAACTTCACGGGCTTCCTCAATGCTTACTCGGAGGCTGTGACGGGGCTGACTCTCAAAGTCCAGTTCTTGTACGAGAAATATGTTGCCAGTTCGACCATCCACCATAAAGTTTCCATATTGGTCATCTAATAAAGTGTAGATCGCAGAACCATGGGGAGTTTTAGGGGAAACAGCACCCAGAAGAGACCCAGGTGGTAGCCCTTCCATTGGTGTGAGGACCAGTATGCTGGGGTTGGGTTTGTTAGGGTAACGAGTAGATGGCACCACCTAAAGATGTAAATATAACTACAGTCAGTTATAAGAAATATTAACTTTTTTTCTTTAGCAGATGAATATTTATCTGTGGGTATAGTACCTGAATACGAACAGTGGCCTCTGAGCTTTTAGCTGGAGATCCAGAGTCTCTAGCCTGGACAGTCATTGTGTAGTGGGATCGCTCTGTATGGTGTAAAACAGTTGCTGTACGCAGCTCTCCTGTGTGCGGGTGAAGGGTGAACCGCTCCGCCCATGGACCTTGGTAGTGATAAACAAGGAACACATTACTTGATGCATAAGCAAATTTAAAGAAGGAGTAAAGACATATATGTATATATATATATATATATAGACCCAACCCAAGATATGAGAGTTGGGGTCATGTGAGCAGATTCTGAACATTCTGGAGAAACGGATATACTAATTTATAGCACATAATGCCTCTGCGTCAGTAGTCATTGGAGGTAATTAAAGACATTCTCCCCCCACAGGCATTGATGTTATTGGTTGTAATAAAAGACCTCTCTCCCTAAGAACTGGTGTCAGTGGGAATAATAAACCCCACTCCTGGGCAGTGGTGTCCATAGGTAATTTACCTGCTTGTAAACTTCATGTCCCACAACGTTTGTTGTTGTGGCATCATGGCTGGAACTATAGAGGCTGTATTGGGTAGGAGATCATGCTTAGTTGTACCTGTAATAGAATGCCAAGTCCAACGCCCATAAGCTGCTGCCACTCTGCACAAGAGCTAACCAGGCATGCAATGAGAAAGTGCTGAATGCAGGGCCTTCTTATTGCAGGAGCTGGTCTATGGCAACCAATGTGCCATATTTTGTATTTTGGGGCATGTTGATCTTCCATGTTATTTCTTATTTATAGTAATAGTCGTTTACATTTTTCTTTCTTATATTATGCCCTCTCACAGAGCGCAGAAATTCTGATGTCTAGTGTGGGGTCTGTAAAGAGGAGACTGGGGTAGGGTGTGAGCACAACAAACATTTAAATAATTTATTTTGTTTGCACCCTGACTAATATAACAGTTTAAAAAGAAAGGTGAAATTGGGCTTTAAAGGTCAGGGCTGTTATTTGGCTCTTGGGTGGATGCAATATTGATTGCCTTGTTACATTTTAGCTTGTTATATTTCCACATTTGCCAATGGGGTCTTTGCATTTGACATGCCAGTTGTGCCTTCTGCAAGGGCCCATTTTCAGGGGTTCTCACCCTGTTGGAGTTGTTGGAGTTCAGGCTCCTTGAAAGAACTGATACAACTTGATACTTCAAAGTACACTCTTGCTACAGGGAGATCAAGCCTTGACCCACCAACATCTATTAGACTGGCCACCACTGTGGGAGGTCTTTTATTTGTAGTAGAGGTAAGTAAGTACCTGACAAGCTGTAGATGACTGTTCCATTCTCCCCCTCATCTGGATCCTTTGCCAAGATGGATGCTGCAAACATGCCTGAACTTTTTCCCTCCATTATCTATGGAAAGAGAAGACACAGAAGGACATTACACTCTAGTCAAGAGAGAAGATATACTAAGCAGAGTCAACTTTCATTGTGACTTTCTATAAGCATGGTTCCCCTCCTAATGCTATAGTTTCCCTGATATCATGGTACCCACCAACAAAATACTGTATTTTATGGCGTATAAGACTACTTTTGAATGTCAAAAAAATCCCCCAAAAATGGGGGGTCGTCTTATACGCCGAGTATAATATCTCCAAGGTAACCTAAGTATAAGTATTACCAGTAGATGTAATCTCTCAAGACATGGCAGTGTGGGAATCCTGTACTGGTATACTGTATGTACCGTAGCTTCGGCTACATACAGTGTACCGTGCTGAGCCAATCAGGGAGAGCGATGTATTCTATTATTGAATGCAAAGCCTGCTCGGATTGGCGGAGTAACATCAGCCCTCCTCTCTGACTCTGCCAATCCGAGCAGGCTTTGCATTCAATAATAGAATACATTGCTCACTGTGATTGGCTAAGCGCGGTATACTGTATGTAGCCGAAGCTACGGTACATACGGTATGAGAGATAACATGTATTACAGTACTAGGGTACCTTGGAGATCTATGAGAAATCTGTTTTTCAATGGTGTTGCCTTGCTTCGGAAGAGGGGTAGTCTTATACGGCGAGTATAGCCCAAAACCTATGTTTTATCTTGAAAATTAGGGGGGTCGTCTTATACTCCCAGTCGTCTTATACGACTGGGCGTATAGTTATCATGTCTTCTTCTTATCACCTGTATTGGTGTCTCCCTTCCAGATATGGGGTACAAAAACTCAGGATGATTGTCATTCTCATCCAACACAGAGACATGGATGGTTCCGGTCACACTACGTGGAGGAGCTCCTCCGTCTTGGGCAATGACCAATAGCTGGTAAGTGGCCTGGTGCTCCCGGTCAAGACTCCTTCTTACAGACAGTTCTCCTGTACAGACAGAAAGTAAGACATTTTGTGAATAGATATTTGAATTTTTTAAATAAGCACAGAATGTTACTTAATGGCCACCTACCAGTATGTGGGTGTATACTGAAGTCAGTTTCTTGAGCTGGAAGTCTGTAAGTAATACGTCCATTCTGACCAGCATCTCTGTCCGTAGCGCTGACCCTTCCCACAATTTCTCCTGAGGGCCGATTCTCAGGAATACTCATGAAATACCTCTCCTCGCTAAGGCGTGGAGCATTGTCATTTTCATCAGTCACTCGAACACGCACGGTACAACTGGCAGTGCGGATGCCGGATCCCCCAGATGCCAAGACTGCCAGGACGTAAACTTCCCGACTTTCTCGATCCAAGGCCCCTCGTACATAAAGCCACCCAGTCTCTGGCTCAACGCTGAACCCCACAGCATCAGCGTCTGGTCTCAGCCTATAGCGTAAAGGATTCTCCCCTCCACCAGGAAGCAAAGCTTGCACCTGCACCAGCCGACTCATTGGAGGGCTACCTTCTCGGACCTCCACGCGATAATCAGAGGCTCCACAGGCTGGCTCAGATTCCTGTTCCAACACAAGAACAGTGACTTCTAACTCAGAAGACAGCTGTGGGAATCCACCATCAAGGGCAAGAACACGCAGCTCATAACTTTCTTGAGTCAGGGGCCCAGTAGTCTGGATCTGTCCTGAACTGTCAATACTAAAGGGTCCCTGTGACACAATCTGATAATGGATCTGTCCACTGGCTCCTGTATCAGGGTCTGTTGCTTTAGCAGTAAATATAACAGAACCGGTAGGTGGGGAGCCTTGGAGTCTCAAGGTCTGCGAGGACAAAGCAAAGATTGGTGGGTTGTCATTGACGTCGGTAATCTTCAAGTTAATCCGGGCACGGGTATAGGCTGGAGGAGACCCACTACGAGCTTGAACTTCTAGAGTTAGTTCAGCATCTTGTTCTCGGTCAAGTGATCGATGTGTGGACAATATTCCAGAACGAGGGTCCAGAGAGAAAAGGCCACGAGGGTCACCAAAGGCAAGGGAGTACAGGATCACACTTGAGACACCTGGGAAAAGTAAAAGAAGAATCACTCAGTGTTTAAAGTGAAAGGACCAGTATGAAAATGTGTATGAGGCCTATGTATGTGGGTGACACTTAGACTAGGTTTTTGTAGATATGTTGTATGAAGAAAACGGTTGTAGCTTGGCCAACCTGGTAAGACCTGCCTTATTTTGAGGATGGAAGTATTATTGCATACTCAGCACCCAGGGTGTGACGGTATTCACCATCACTGGAATTTAAAGACAGATAAGTAATGGTTTGGATTGCTTCATATTTGCCAGCAATATCTCCATATAGAAATATTAAGATTTATTCCCATTTGCCATGAAATCTGTAATTCCTAAATGCTGTGTATATTACACATCTTTCAATGTCAGCAAGGTTTTCCTTTTGTTTGTGTATTGGGAGGGAATGTGGATTGCCCTGTCTCATTGTAAGTGCTAATGACCTCCCATTGTTCTGTGTCTGACTATTGTGTACATTGATTGCCCCCTGGGGGCTTCTGTCTCATTGCACATGGCAGTCCTTCTGGTCAAGCTATCGGACCAATCCCTGCTGACTCATTTTCAAGTCCTCATTTGCATGGCTAAGGAGGACCTGAAGGAGACCACAGGTACTTTACAATTGACCAATAGGAAAGCGGTTGTTGGGGGCGGGATGTTCCAAATTCTGTATGTAAGTCTTGTTCAATAAAGTTGTTTAGAGTTCTTTCAACCTCAATCTAGAGTCCTGTCTCTTATTGGGGGAATCTGCTGCAAGGGATTGCTATGGTCTTCCATACTCCCTTAGAGAATCACTGAGATCTTGTAAGAGCTTGTATGAGAGCTTGTTCTGCTGCACTCTCTGGGGAAAGAAAGGTTCAACCACAGCAACCTGGAGCCTTGTCGTAGGTCAAGGGTGGGTAGGAGATGCCAAGACCCTAACCAAGGTGCGGCGGTTCGTGGAGTCTGAAGTGGTTACGGTGTCTGGTGGAGTGCTTGGAGCCCTCGGGAAGCACTAGGAGCATCTGTCAACGGAGGTACCCGGTCCGGGGTGTCCTGATCCGTTACACAGGGTATATGTCATTTTTTTATGAAGCTTTCTTTAAGCCTCTTTTTAACTTTTTCATCAGCTCCAAGAAAATCAGCGTTCAAATCTTTTGCATTACTTGTCGACCTTGTGTAATGTATAGATGGCATAATTGCTGTAATATTTATCAAAGTTGATTTTTTTTTTTAGGAATAAATAAAGGAATTGGAAAAATGTTTTATCTTAGAAAGGGACAAAAGAGGAGAATGCAGATATAATGTGGTGGATTTACTAAAGACAAATACAATTGCAAGTGCAGTTGCTCCAGAGCTTAGTAAATGAGGTGCAGCTTCACTTTGCAAAGAATATCCAATCACATGCAAGGAAAATAAAAAAAACATAATTTTTCCTTGCACATTATTGGATTATGGAAGTCAGCGGAGCTTCCCCTCATTTACTAAGCTCTGGAGCAACTGCACTTCCAAAGCGCACAGTCTATTTGCCTTTAGTGAATCCACCCCAATGCTAGTGAAACCCAATACTTGTAAACTGCTAGATAAATTGCGGATAAAGCAGATGTATGGGGTCCTGTAGAAATGTGAAAACGGTGTAGATACACAGTACAGAAGGCAAAATAGAATATACCTGCTGGGTTGGTGGCTTTCACACTACCCACACTGGTTCCAGGAGGCGTATCTTCAGATACTGTGAATTCATACTGGGGCTGCAGAAATGTAGGCACATGGGCAGCGCTCGGCAGAATGCTGACATTTACCCGGGCATTCATCTCCGCTCTGACTCCACCGCCATCCTGGGCTCCCACTTCCAGATGTAGGACAGAGCCAGCCCGTGCAGACAGAGCACGAGCCACAATAAGAGTACCTGAAAGAGAGTCACAGTAAGAGCCTATGCAGAGAGCATCACCATAACAGTTATAGTGTAGGGCCACCACCACAGATCAAAGACATAGGGGTGGATTTTACTAAAGGCACATAGACTGTAAACTTTGCAAGTGTAGTTGCACTCATTTCCCCCGGGGTTTAGTAATGTAGTGAAGCGTCACTTTGTAAAGAATACCCAATCAAATGCAAAGAGGAAAAAAAACAGCATTTTTGCTTTCACATGATTGGATGATATAAATCAGCAGAGCTTTACCCTATGCGCAAAGTTCTTGGGAAAATTAGTGCAACTGCACTTACAAAGTGCACAGTCTATTTGCCTTTAGTAAATCCACCCCATTGCACTACCACCACCATATATAATAGAAATAGATAGTGTACTAAAGTCACAACCAGTGCCGGGACAAGGTCATCCAGCGCCCACAGCTAGGATGCCAAACTGCGCCCCCCCTTCCCTTAAGGTTAGGGTCAGGGTGCCCCCCATCCCTGCAATAAACCATTGCGCCCACAACCGCTGCCCCTCTTGCCCACCCCTTGTCACGGCCTTGGTCAGAACAGATCATAGACAGTTTTTCACCACCACCATAGATCATAGACAGTGTACCACCACCACCACCAGAAATCATAAACAGTGTTCTGCCACCATCATAGATCACAGACAGTGTGCCACCACCACTATAGATCACAGACAGTGTGCCACCACCACCATAGATGATTTACAGTATGCCACCACCACCACCATCATGGATCATAGACAGTGTACCACCACCACCAGAAATCATAAACAGTGTGCTGCCACCATCATAGATCACAGACAGTGTGCCACCACCATAGATCACAGACAGTGTGCCACCACCACCATAGATCATAGACAGTGTGCCACCACCACCATAGATCATAGACAGTGTGCCACCACCACCATAGATCACAGACAGTGTACCACCATAGATCACAGACAGTGTGCCACCACCACCATAGATCATAGACAGTGTGCCACCACCACCATAGATCACAGACAGTGTGCCACCACCACCATAGATCATAGACAGTGTGCCACCACCATAGATCATAGACAGTGTGCCACCACCACCATAGATCATAGACAGTGTACCATCACCACCATAGATCATAGACAGTGTACCATCACCACCATAGATCATAGACAGTGTGCCACCACCATAGATCATAGACAGTGTGCCACCACCACCATAGATCATAGACAGTGTGCCACCACCATAGATCATAGACAGTGTGCCACCACCACCATAGATCATAGACAGTGTGCCACCACCACCATAGATCACAGATAGTGTGTCACCACCACCATAGATCATAGACAGTGTGCCACCACCAGAGATCATAGACAGTGTGCCACCACCAGAGATCATAGAGAGTGTGCCACCACCAGAGATCATAGAGAGTGTGCCACCACCAGAGATCATAGAGAGTGTGCCACCACCATAGATCACAGACAGTGTACCACCACTACCATAGATTACAGATAGTGTGTCACCACCACCAGAGATCATAGACAGTGTGCCACCACCAGAGATCATAGACAGTGTGCCACCACCAGAGATCATAGAGAGTGTACCACCACCAGAGATCATAGAGAGTGTGCCACCACCAGAGATCATAGAGAGTGTGCCACCACCAGAGATCATAGAGAGTGTGCCACCACCAGAGATCATAGAGAGTGTGCCACCACCAGAGATCATAGAGAGTGTGCCACCACCATAGATCATAGGAAGTGTGCCACCACCACCATAAATCATAGAAAGTGTTCCACCACCACCATAGATCACAGACAGTGTACCACCACCACCATAGATCACAGACAGTGTGTCACCACCACCATAGATCATAGACAGTGTGCCACCACCACCATAGATCACAGACAGTGTACCACCACCACCATAGATCACAGATAGTGTGTCACCACCACCATAGATCATAGACAGTGTGCCACCACCACCATAGATCATAGACAGTTTGCCACCACCTTCATAGATCACAGACAGTGTGTCACCATCACCATAGATCATAGAAAGTGTGCCACCACCACCATAGATCATAGACAGTCTACCACCATAGATCACAGACAGTGTGCCACCACCACCATAGATCATAGACAGCGTGCCACCACCACCACCATAGATCATAGACAGTCTACCACCATAGATCACAGACAGTGTGCCACCACCACCATAGATCATAGAAAGTGTGCCACCACCACCATAGATCATAGGAAGCGTGCCACCACCAGAGATCATAGAGAGTGTACCACCACCACTGTAAGTTATTAGAAGCACTTAGGTGTACCCACCATAGTTACTTTGTTAGTGATGTTGGCAAAAACAATTGTCGATTCGTTTTACCAGTTCTTATTCTCATACATACTGTTGATCCAAAGAAAAAGAAAAAGCAAAATACTGGTCAGCCATTTTTTCCATTTTAATATCTTCGGTGAAAGTCAACGCATTGCCTGGGGTTAGTTAAATGTCCTAATATTCCTAATATCTCATGAATGTAGCTGGAGTGGATATACCATCTATAGCAAGGAAGGCATCCAATTCACTACAGCATTTAGTCAGACATTATCACTGCCCCCCATAGGAAGTTCGACAGCACAGAAAACAAATGCACATGCAGTTGAAAGGCAAAGCGTACAGAATTTTTTAAAATGTTATTTTATTATATTTATTTTATTATTTATAAATATGGCCCTAAAGTGGGGTACACACTAGTAGAAAATCTGCCGAAAATTCCCGCCCGATGTGAAATTGTCCGATTTTCGCCTAGTGTGTACACAACTTTCAGCAGCCAATGCTGACATTTTCAACGAAAAAAAACGGAAGGACAAACACCAACATTTTTTTCGTCCGTCCCCAGACGACCGATTTTCGTTTAATGTGTATGCAGTACGTCCTTGAAAAATCGGATACGAAAGACCGCGCTTGATCTGAAGTTGCTGGCAAACCCGGAAGTCTAGGAACAAATGTGCCAAAAAAAAAGAAAAATCGGACGAGAAATTTTGTGAACATTTATGCACTGTAGACTAAAAACGGTAATGAACGCTGAGAAGACAGAGAAAAATCGGAGCATATTTCGACCGATTTTCGTCAAGTGTCTACGGCCCTTAAGACATTTTGCGCTTGCTATCTTTTTATTTTTTTGGACTGTTGTGTAGCTTTAGACCATCTGAATAAAAGCTGACTGCTGAGAGCACCCACGCCAATTTAATATGTTTTTTTCCCCAATGAAGTAATTCATTTTGCTGGACACCTTGGCCTGTTACAAGAAGTGGAAAAATAACGGATCTACTGGCAGAATCAATAAGGAATAAAACTGACGCTGTTGACAGGCTTCATTAGACACGTCATTTTCGACTTTTCCATTAGTTACGGTAATAAAGTGCTCTGTCAGATAGCCGCTAGAGGGAGCTGTGTATCTGACTTCCAGAAAGTAGATTGATTTCCATGAGTGTGCCGACCGGTAGACTGGCATTGCAAGAAGGAGACAATCATTGTGCAGTGCTGCAAAGCAGGAATCAAAGCCTGAATATGTAATGAGCGAATATGACCGCCCCCATGTATATACAGTAAAACCTTGGATCTGAGCAGAATTTGTTCCGGAAACATGCTTGTAATCCAAAGCACTCTTATATCAAAGTGAATTTCCCCATAAGAAATAATGGAAACTCAGATGATTTGTTCCACAACCATTTATTTATAAGCCCTTCAGTTTATAGTCCATATAAAAAGATTATAGCAATGTGATAGGTTGTGTAACCACAGAAGGTCCATCCACAAATGGCGCCTCCACAAAGGGGATTAGAAGCAAAATCCAACAGGAGCTACAGAGTATAAAAGAGAAGAGAAGAGCCTCTAAGTCCCGGTTCACACTGGGGCAACTTGTCAGGCGACTTTGCCGCGCTCCATTTAGTGCAATGGAACCATTCTAATCGGAGCAATTAGTCGCTTTGACTTAGAAAAAGGTTCCTGCCCTACTTTGGGGGCGACTTGCATTGACTTCTATTAGAGAAGTCGTTTGCAAGCCACGCTGAAGTCGCGCTGCATGGGGTGGCTTTAGAGTCGCCAGTGTGAACCGAGCCTAACTGTAGCAATATGGTTACATTTAACCTTCCTGGCGGTATGATTATGACAGGAATTATGTACCAAAAGCGGTCAAATTTTTTGCATCGAAATTTGGCGTTATGTATTATAGGCCTACAATTCTTAGTAATTACTGACTTAAACCTGAGCAAAACAAGACTCTAGTAGACATCCCAGATGTGATAAATGTGAAACACAAACGCATGAATTATAATCTAATCAATAATATAATTTTATTATATAATATATAATATAATATATATATATATATATATATATATATATATATATATTATATAATAAAATTATATTATTGATTAGATTATAATTCATGCGTTATATAATATATATATATATATAATATAAATGTTATGTGTTTGTGTTTTGTGCAACGTTTGAATTTCCCCTCCCTAGTTCCGCTCCCATGCACCATTGCTGCTGCAGGGAACGGAACGACGGACGAGCGGCGGGGATCTTGGCTGGCGATCACAGCAATGGGAGATCATCGCTGGATCGCAGGAGAAGGTAAGAGACAGCGCTGCGCGCTCTGCACATCCACCCCGAGCGTGACTTGGGGATACCGATAACAGCATGGAAAATCCGCTCGGGGATACCGCTAGGCAGGTTAATGAAGGTTCAACATTTAGCAACTCACATGGTTGAAGAATAAAATAAGCACATCTAAGAATGCAGGCATCCGGGGTAAAGAGTCGTGACCGGGAAGACTACCCTGCATTAGAGAGATCTGAAAGCGAGACTTGAAGCACTCGTGGAACACGGTGTGGAAGGGATGACATTGATGGCGGTGTGGAGGATGGTCTATGTGGACAGCTTTTTCCGGATACCTGAATACTTAGATGTGCCTCTTTTAATTATAAACTATGTGAGTTGCTAAATGTTGTACCTTCATTAAATGTAACCATATTGCTACACTTAGAGGCGCCTCTCTTCTCTTTTATACTTACTTGTGACATGACGCTACTTGTATATCAAGACATCGCTTGTTTTATCAAGTCAAATTTTAGAAAAAATTTTGCTTGTCTTGCAAAACGCTCTCAAACCAAGTTACTCTCAATCCAAGGTTTTACTGTATATAATTACATATTGCTATTAAAGGCAAGCTTTTTAAAACATTACCCCTGACTGCCCATCCGATATGGCCCTTTAACTGGGTCTTTAGGCTGGGGGACAGGACAGATTTGGCAATTAATCGACCGTAGTCATTGACTGTCACTGTGGTCACATGATCGGGAGCCTGGCCCGACAGCTCTAGAGATAGGAGCTGTCGGTGACAGCTTGGGCACTGTACTTGGACCATGTAGCCAATACACTCTCAGTACGGAAACCTCAGCCGCCACGGACACATAAGTGTGGTGTGTGAGCATTAAGGCACATCTGAGTTACGTGGTCAGTAAGAGGTTAGCCCACCCTGGTAACAACCACCATAGATCATAGACATATTTCCCCTTATAGTGGAACTAAACCTTACAAATCCCTACCTCCACTCCAACAATGCGACATCTGTGAGGTCCCTCGCTGTCACCAACATCTTCTCCCTTGCTACTTTTGGGGTGCCTGGTCTTCTACCACCTGGTGCCTGGTCTTCATTCCAGTGTTGAGGTATTCGGAGAATGTACACTGTGCTGAGTATGCGCAGCTCAGTGTACATTCTAAAGAAGGTTGTGAACAGGCATGCAAGTTCTAGTGCAGAAGAGACATAGCATGTGATAAAGTTAATTTGTTAACTTTAGTTCCACTGTATATATAATTTGTTTTGTGAATTTGGCCATTTTTGAACCTCCTTAGGCTGCACAATTAATGAGGGGGTCAGAGGCGTAACTAGAACCTTCAGGGCCCCGGTGCAAGAAACCATGAAGGGCCCTCCAGACCCCTGGCCGGGGGCCCTTCCCTTCAAGCCTGGGGCTCTTTCCACTGATCCTGGGGCCCTTTACTCTCGTTGCAGGGCCCTTTATTACAGTCCCCACAGCGGGACCCTTTTATGAGTTCTGCAGTGGGCCCCCTTCCTGCCATCTTGGGGCCTCCCCACGGTGGTGGAATGCCAGGGCCCAGTTGCAAGTTTGACCTTTGCGATCCTGGAAGTTCACCCACTGGTGTCAGTAGTTTTTATTTTTTGGTATTTTAATTGTATTATTTTTTATCATTTTATTTTTTTACAATGTCACTGACTATGACTATGGATAGGAGGAGTGGTGGGGGCAGCATACAGAGTAACCAATCTCCCCCATTTTCCTCCTGCAGCTACAGGAGGTAAAAGGAGGACAGTGATTTCTCTACATGCTGCCCGCGCCCCTCCCATCTAGGTGTACAGGGGATCTGCACAGGCCCCCTGGAGCATGGGGCCCGGTAGCAATTGCAACCCCTGCAACCCCTGTAGTTACGCCCCTGGAGGGGGTCGTAAACCATACCTTGGCCAAAGCCTGCATTCACACCTGAGCAGAGTGTATTCCTGGTAATTCTGCTCATCTATCAAGGTTAGGCCTTTGGTTCCTGGGCTGTGCAAGGAGAGGAGAGCAGTTCTATAGGAGGAGAGGAGTTCGTTGGGTGCAAAAATGCATGTGTTTACAGGCATTCTTATTGAAGCCAATGAGACCAAAAATGCCCAAATAGGATAAAAAAAAAAGCTAATCTTCTTTATTAAGTTTAGGGCATAGAGCTTATGGTCACTAAGCGTACAAGTGTGACCAGGGACAATTAGAAATAAAGCTAAGGCCTGTATATGCAGGCGTAGCCTAGAAGGAAGGCCTACATGACTGGGTTTGGCAAGCTAGGCCGCAGTAGATAAAGAGTTAATATATTTGGTGGTATTAGGTCTTACCTTATTGGTGTAGGGTTGGGTGGGGCAGTGAGTGGTCCCGTCTGCCTCTTTGGGGGGGGGGGAGGTAGGTAGTGCTTTTGGCCTTAGTCCCAGAAGGTCAGCGGAGGAGAAGGATTCTCCCGCCCTCCCGCCCTAAGTGTAGCCATGTTTTTAGGGGGGGGGGGGGCTCGATTTGTATCTGGACACGGGGACTTGTTTGTCATAGCAGCAGGCAGAGGTTGATGGGTTTTGAAGGCAGGGGATAGTTACGTTCTTTGGAGAATGATGGGTTGGGCCCATCTTCGGTATGGGTGTGGGAATTGGCAGCACTCCAGGTTGAGTCAAAATCCAGATTTATTGACTGGACATCCAAATATGACAATCGTGACAAGGTAGACGCGTTTCACACATTGACTGATCATTAATGATTAAGCACACAGTCAGTGTGTGAAACACGTCTACCTTGTCACGATTGTCATATTTGGATGTCCAGTCAATAAATCTGGATTTTGACTCAACCTGGAGTGCTGCCAATTCCTTTTCCTTTATCAAGTTTCCACGGAGGCGAGCCGGGGCATGCACCGGTGTGAGTCATCAGGCAATTACACCACCTTGAGCAGTGAGTTCTTGTCTCTTCGGTATGGGTGTACCTGCACTGTTAAGTGTCAGAAGTAATGTGTTTTGATTGGTTGGCTGTATCAGCTGGAGTATTGTTTAACAATTGTCCCCGAGCCGGTGCAGTTGCGGCTGGGGCGGCCGTGGAGATGTGAGTGGGTGGCAGATACAGCCGGTTGGTCATTCAAGGGGTGCCTTCAAAATCCTAAGACCTGGGGGAAGGCAGACAGTTCCATCAGGCTGTTAGTTTATGTTATGTGAATATTATGTGAATATGATGTATGTAAAATAAAAAAAAAATATGGTTAATTTTGGTTGTTTAATAAAAGGATGCTATGGCCATTTAAACCCAAGACAAAGGTGTGGTGGATTTTTTGCTTTGGTGGGTAAAAAGGATATTTGGGAGGTGGTGTATTCAAAAGGGGCGCCATGGCAGCTGCGGTTTGGACAATACCACAGTCATGGGATTCTGCATGTTGAGCATAGTAAGGCTTGGGAAAACAAGTTGAAAAACACTCAAGTGTGAAGGGGTCTAACAGTAAACATATGGTGGTCATGTTATGTTCTTCCATCCCCCATGTAAGGACCACATATTTTCGGAAACTTTGCCCAGTTTGCAAATGCCAAGAATTTGTCTGGCAGTAAACACGGTTGCTTACTTTTCTGGTTTGTCAAAATGTTCGAATTCTTTTACCATCACATAATTCCACATCTGTACCACGTCACAATATTTTTTACTATGATTTAGGAAATCAGTATTTTTACACAATTTTTTTTTGTAACAGTGACCTTCCTTACCTGTATCAGGTTCTATGCGTAAAAGCGGGGGGTTATTCCCTGATATAATATGGTAGGTGATGATCCCATGAATTCCTTCATCTTTATCGCGGGCAGTCACGCTGAGTATGGGAGTGCCTGGTGGGCTCAGTGCGCTTACACTGCCCCCATATTCCAGAGGATAGAAGACTGGACGGTTATCATTAACATCTTCTACGGAAACCCTCACAAGACATCCAGAACTCAGGCCACCCTGCAATAAACGAGAAGGATCTTAGATACATATACTCTCAGTGCATTAAAGACGGCCCTGACTACAGTCTGTGTCTCTGATTGTTTCCCGGTGCTTTGAGGCAGGAGCCGAAGACGGGGGCGGAGCTGGGAGGAGGAGGGGGGAGAAGAGATGGCCGGCCAGATGATTTTGCGGGACTTCAGCCCGCTCCGCGGGACCGCAGGACTCACTCCAAATTGCGGGACAGTCCCGCGAATTCCGGGACGGTTGGGAGGTATGCTATAGACTGTATTATTATAATTGTGTAACAGAGGGAGCAAGTCCATTCTTTAACCCACTGCAGTCCATCTCAGATGATACATGTGGCCCAATGACGAATCTATAGCATGGGGCTCTCAGTGATAAAGGGGGAGCTTTACTCAGACTTCATCATCTTGGGAGACTCTAAAAGCAACCCAGCCTGGCATGAGGAAAATCCAGTGGGCTTCCTGCCTTCAAATTACATCACATCTCCCCGGCTGCCCTTTACCGAGAAGGGGCAGAGGTGGCACCTTAGCCATGGGCTCCTAAAATTGAGGTACACTCTAAACTTAGTGGAAATCCAGTGGCCAACTAGCATCTGCACTAGGCCACTTGGCTACACTTCCCCCCATGAAAAACTACGGCACCTCCCCAAATTGGCAGCAGTCAGAAACTCAGGGACATAAACCCAGACAAAAACTTAAAAATGATAGGGGCCTAACTCCAGGGCACTACAAAGGGACATCATTTCAGGACTCTGCCATAGGACAGAAAAAAAAAACACTCCACCATATGGTAAACTCCCAAATTGTTTGCACAATGGGATAGTTAACACAAAGGTATAGAACATATTTACATCTATATATACCTCTCTCTCTCTCTCTCTCTCTCTATATATATATATATATATATATATATATATATATATATATATATATATATATATATATATATATATATTATACAAGATATATATTACACAAACCAATACACACCACCCTATTCACATAGAATTGGCAATAATATCATTACTGTATAACAGATCATCACTCAAGAATTTATTGGAACTTTCTCAAAGCCAGAAGAAGTATCTATACCAGTGCCTTACCCTACACTCACACACTGCCACACCACTTTTTACAGCAATTCTAGGTTTACTCTCTATCATCCACCTAGTAAAACTGATGTTTCTTTCATCTGGGTCCCTTGATGGATGGGATTTATGTCTGAATCCAAGGTTGGACGTACATGGACCATAAATGAAAACCATGTGACAGTGACTTCTTCCAGCAACAGCCTGGCTATAAAGAGGTGCAGTAACTAGTGCTTCTAAGAGAGTGTTACTACATCAAGAAAGCTCGAGATATTTTGGAAAATGTATTCATAAGCAGTAGCCAATCGTTCCTATATTATGGAGAAATGGAAACAAAGATTTTACGGCATGTGTATCTGCCAAATTTGGTCACAGCAGGTTCTGATGATCTGTCATTCTAAAATCTGCAGATGTTTCGCTATCTATCATTCTCAGGGAGATCCTCAAAAAACAATCAGTGTATCTCTCCTCCCGCTCTCTTTATAGCTAAAACCTAATCTCCTAATATTAGCAATAGATTTTCGCAATCTATATATAAAACACAAAATCACCATATCATCAAATGATTGGCAAAAAAAGATATAGTGACAATAGACACTGTAGAACATCCATCATGGTAATTATATACACATCTCCATATATGATCCCGTGTGCTCACTTCAGGTAAGTTGAACTACAAACAAATGGCAATTTTCCACCGCATGGAACCGAACGGTTCGGCTCGCTTTTGTGCTTTTCCACTGCTGGTACCGCATGGTATGGTGTAGGAACAGTTCGGTACGGTACGGCGGCGCTTTTCCACTGCATGGAACCGAACGGTACGGCTCTCAAAAACAGTACCACCTCGATTGTGGTTCCAACAGGTACCATAACCGGTACCATATCCCACAATCCTTTGCATGCAGTCACTACTAGCCACTGATTGGTCAAAGAATCCCACCCACCCCGTTGTTATCCCACCCACTTAACTTTAGGAAAGAAACAGGCGCCATGTAGTAAACCATAAATTTATTGCACAACAAATAACATAATATCTTACACTGAGGTAAGCTTCAGTCCGTGTCTCAACGCTTGAAAAAGGAGCCGAGTGCGCATGCTCCGAAACGCGTTGCGTCATTTCCGGGAGCTTGCGTTCCACCGCGGCTTCCGTCGTAACCATCCCTCCGGACCAGCTTCCTGTGATGTCACCTCCGGGCCGGTGGACGGCAGGATCGTGCGGTTGGACTTGCTGAGACACGGACTGAAGCTTACCTCAGTGTAAGATATTATGTTATTTGTTGTGCAATAAATTTATGGTTTACTACATGGCGCCTGTTTCTTTCTTCATGTTCACTAGCGGATTCCTCGGAGTTTCTCCCGCCAGCGCAGCCTAGTACTCAGCCTATTGTGACGGTTCCCTACTAGACTTTGGAAACATCCCCTGCATCCCTCTTACAGCGGTGAATCCCCCTGTTTCTCCTCTCTGGCTTGGTCGGAAGCGCCCAACACTCTTTTCTTTTGAACACCCACTTAACTTTAGTACTACTTTAGTGGAAAAGCAAACCATACCGTTCCGTACCGAACCGTTCCAACACCGTACCATGCGGTACCAGCAGGGGAAAAGCAAACCGGGCCAAGCAGGGCCGAGTAGAGCCGAGCCGGTACTTGCAGTGGAAAAGTGCCAAAACAGAGGTGCTAGAGCTTCTGTTATTGGCATCCAATGTTGTCAAAGACCATGCTACTAAGACAAGATACCTTGTTTTGGCTAGGCTGCTCGTAAATAACAAAAAATGCCCTCGAAAGGAGGGGAGTCTTTAGAAACATCCAAAAAAACAGAAGGAGCACCATACCAAACATCTGAGATTCAAAGGAATGGTTTATTAAATCATCTGTAGAAAGAAAAGCAGCACGTTTTGGAGGTTTTGGACACTTCCCCTTTACCAAGACTTGTGTATTGTACAATCTCTAAATGTGGCTGGACTTGATTTTGAACAATGGAGTCCAGCCACATTTAGATATTATACAATAGACAAGCTCTGATAAAGGGAAGAGCACCCAAACCCCCAAAAATGTGTTGGATTTCTTTGTCCTAATTAACCACTTTACCACCGGAGGATTTTGCTGTCTTACGTCTGGGCCACTTTTTGCGATTCGGCACTGTGCGACTTTAACTGACAATTGCGCGGTCATGCAATGCCGTACCCAAACTAAATTTACGTCCACAAACAGAGCTTTCTTTTGGTGGTATTTGATCACCTGTGCGATTTTTACTTTTTGCGCTATAAACAAAAAAAGAGCGACAATTTTGAAAAAATAACAATATTTTTCACATTTTTTTATATGAAATTCCCCCCCCCCCCAAAAATTTAAAAATCTAAATGTTTTATCATTTTAGGCCAATTTGTTTTCTGCTACATATTTTTGGTAAAAAAATCACAATAAGCGTATTTTGATTGGTTTGCGCAAAAGTTATTGCGTTTACTAACTAAGGGAAAGATTTCTGTCGTTTTTTTTGTTTTTTTTTTTTAACGAGTAATGGCGGCGATCTGCGTTTTTTTTGCGGGACTGCGACATTGCGGCGGACAGATTGGACCCTTGACTGCCATTTTTGACACTTTTGGGGTTACCAGTGACATTACTACAGTAATCAGTGCTATAAATATGCACTGTTACTGTAAAAATGACACTGGCAGGGAAGGGGTTAATTTTATTGGAGAGGGAGGGGTTAATGTATGCCTGGTGCTTACTGACGTGTGTGGGGGGAGGGGACTGAGTGACACAAGGACAGATCACATGTTCAGCTATGCTGAACCCTGCAATCTGACCCTGCCTGTCACTTAGGAGATCCGCCCGCTTTGTTTACACAAGTGGGCGGATCTCCAGACTCGATTCCCCCACGATCGGGGAAGAGCAGCGGCGACCGCCGCTGCTCCTCCCCTGGCCCGACTCCCGCTGTGACTGAATACAGCGGGAGCGAGCCACCGGTGGCGCGCGCGCGCCGCCGAGAGAAGGGAGTGTCTGGCGACGTAGGTCTACGTCGCCAGACGATAACAATCCACTTTGCCGCAGTAGAGCTCTAGTGAGCAGCGGTAAAGTGGTTAAATAAAACATCACTTTGGACGCTCAGACCTTCGGTGGGAGCTCAGTCTGGTTACTGTAATCCCCAGACAAGTGTCCTTGTGTGATTCTTATAATGTTTTTTTTTTTTTCAAAGGGAACCAAACATTTCAACTGCAATTTTGGGTCCAACTGCACCCTTAGGCCCCTTGCACACTGGGCCGTCTAGCTGCTATGCACCCAGGAGGGTCAGGTGCAGCATCCACAGCCCTAAGCGTAGGTACCACCACTTGCAACAGCCTTCAGCCTCATCCAGCCATCCTGCTGGACACTGCACTTGTCCTTCCTTGGAACACTAAAGACGCACAGCAGCTTAATGTCCCTATGGGCAAGGGTCCTAATTGGGCTGGAACTTACCCTCTTGGATGGACCCTTTGTTGGGACTCGGGAGTAAGGTTTTTCAGCTATTTAAACCAGTAACATAGGAGGTCCCGGTACATCTTTTTCCCAGTAAATTATTTTCATAAGGGCAGAACATAAGACAGACCATAGACCAGGGGTCTTCAAACTATGGCCCTCCAGCTGCTCAGGAACTACAATTCCCATCATGCCTAGTCATATCTGTGCATGTCAGAGTTTTACAATGCCTCATGGGATGTGTAGTTCCGCAACAGCTGGAGGGCCGTAGTTTGAGGATCCCTGCCCTAGACCATAGTGCTTTCTGTACAAAAAAACTTTAATGACACAGATAAACTGTGATGACTTTAACCACTTGCCGTCTGCTCACTAGAGCTCTACTGCGGCAAAGTGGTTCGTTATTGTCTGGTGACGTAGACCTACATCGCCAGACACTCCCCTTTCCCGGCGGCGCGCGCGCACCGCCGGAGGCTCGCTCTCGCTGTATTCAGTCACAGCGGGAGTTGGGCCAGGGGAGGAGCAGCGGCAATCGCCGCTGCTCTTCCCCGATCGTCGGGGAATCGAGTGTGGAGATCCGCCCACTTGTGTAAACTGTCACTTTACGAGACTTCATGCTGGTGTCTTTGGTGTCATCACTTGCAACTTTTTGGAAATAAAGGTATTTGAAACCTATTGGAATCCCTGGATGTGCGGCTATTTCTTTTCCTACAAGTGTTCCCACGGAGGCGGACCGGGGCCAGCACTCTATTGGATATCCTATCTCCTGGCAATCACCACACACTATACACCTGGAGCAGCGTTTTTCCTTTCTTCAGTATCCGGGCGGACCTCCTA
Source organism: Pelophylax lessonae (assembly GCF_965119305.1). Lineage (NCBI taxonomy): Eukaryota > Metazoa > Chordata > Amphibia > Anura > Ranidae > Pelophylax > Pelophylax lessonae. Next base: position 730,795,292 of record NC_138769.1, on the reverse strand, counting down.
AGTGACAGGCAGGGTCAGATTGCAGGGTTCAGCATAGCTCAACCTGCGATCTGTCCTTATGTCACTCAGTCACCTCCCCCCACACACGTCAGTAAGCACTAGGCATACATTAACCCCTCCCTCTCCAATAAAAATAACCCCCTCCCTGCCAGTGTCATTTTTACAGTAACAGTGCATATATATATAGCACTGATTACTGCAGTAATGTCACTGGTACCCCCAAAAGTGTCAAAAATGTCAGTCAAGGGTCTGATCTGTCCGCCGCAATGTCGCAGTCCCGCAAAAAAAATTGCAGATCGCCGCCATTACTCGTTAAAAAAAAAAAACACCAAAAATGACAGAAATCTTTCCCTTAGTTAGTAAACGCAATAACTTTTGCACAAACCAATAAAAATACGCTTATTGTGATTTTTTTTTACCAAACATAGGTAGCAGAAAACAAATTGGCCAAAAATGTAAAAAAATTTTGATTTTTACATTTTTTTGGGGGGAATTTCATATAAAAAAACGTGAAAAATATTGTTATTTTTTCAAAATGTACGCTCTTTTTTTGTTTATAGCGCAAAAAGTAAAAATCGCACAGGTGATCAAATACCACCAAAAGAAAGCTCTGCTTGTGGGAAAAAAAGGACGCAAATTTCGTTTGGGTACGGCGTTGCACGACCGCGCAATTGTCAGTTAAATTCGCACAGTGCCGAATCGCAAAAAGTGGCCCGGACGTAAGACAGCAGAATCCTCCGGCGGTAAAGTGGTTAATAAACACAGACAGATTACACCGACTATTTGTGATGACTGTGTAAATGCCTCCAGCAAAAAGGCCCCCAAGGGTGTTGTTTGGAAAGACACTTTGACACATTTGATTTCCTTTGAAAACATTATTATAAAGATCACAAATGGACACTTATCTTGACTTGGCATTTATGAGTGAGTGCACTAAATTATGTATGGGGATGTGAATTTGATCACTATGATGGACATCTATAGACAGTTGTTAGTGTCACACTGGGAAAAGGGGGGGGGGGGTGCTAAAAATGAAAAATTTAGTGCAGCTTTGCATAGAAACCAATCAGCTTCCAGGTTTTATTGTCAAAGCTTAACTGAACAAGCTGAAGTAAGCAGCTGATTGGCTACCATGCACAGCTGCCCCAGATTCTGAGTGCTCCAGTTTTAGTAAATCTCCCCCTATATGTTTTTTGTGAATCACTTGGGTTATATGGTTATCCTTTTACACTTTTTATATATACTGTAGATTGCTGAGTATTATTGCAATAAACAAGAGATTGGATATACAATATAGGGATAGTGAGGGGAACACTGCAATGATGGTTTTTAGTATTTCTGGATGAATCCCTCATTTAGGTGTTGGCAGCTTACCTAGTGGGAAAGTAGTGAGAGCTTGGAAGAGTTGTTTATTGGTATTCTCAGTGTACGCCTGACTAGGATCGCTTAGCAAAACTGGTTTCCAGTACTGATTCCAAAGTATTAACGGATCACCAAATACCATTCCTTGCTAACGGCAGTTATAGAAACATTTGTTACTTTCATTCCCTAAAGTTACATGATCCATTTCCAAGTCTACTCTTAGTAGGACTACTAACTTTTCCTAACTTTTCTGGTTCTTGGGACTAATTGACCTATTCTCTGGATCTAGGGACTGGTGGTGGATGTATAGTATCGATCTGAGCACTGACAGATTGATAATTTGGATGCTAAAGCCTCGTACACACGCATCGATTATTGGCCGTAAATTTTCGGGCCAACGTCCGATCGGCAGATTTTCGGCTTGTTAGTATGATGCTTCCGACAACCGACTGCGACTTTTCGGCCGAACAAAATCTGGTGTGCATGCTATAAAATTTTTGTTGGCCGTCAACAAAACGGCCAATTGTTCGTCAGTCAGTACAGATTTCGGCAGACAAAATTCAGATGAGCAAGACTGGGCATGCTCAGAGAAGAAAAACACACGGAAAGTTAACCATCACATGGCATCACTTTGAAGTTGGTTTCTGTCGGCCAACAAAAGTCCAGTGCAAGTCTAGAGCACATTTCAATCGACACAACAACACTGGACAAAAGTCGGCCGATCGGTCGGCCAACAATCGGTGCGTGTGTACCAGGCTTTAGACTTAATGCCTTTTGATCCCTTCTCTTCTCATTATTCCTCAGTATATTTTCTTCCTCCCCATACCCCATTCTCATTGCCCACACACCCCTCTGCTGTCCCCAGCTCCTCTTGTCTCCTAAGGCCCTCTCACCCCATCTGTGGCCGTCACATGAAGCAGGAAGAATCTTTCTCCATCGTCCCGATCCAGAATGTCTGAGAGGCAGATCTCTCCGCTGTCCGAGTGGATCTGAAACTGAGGTGGGGTCGTCGGGCTTAGAGAGTATGATACGGTGCCAAGACTGCCACTATCTGCATCCGATGCCGAGACCTAGGAGAAAAGAGGAACAATGATTTTCATTTTCCCACAAAGGGTCTGGGACAAATGAGAGGCAATTACAAAAAAAAGTTCTTTGACTGCAATTTAAAATATTTCCACACTCAACAGGAAGAAACTTTTCAGCCATGTATACCAATTCTGTGCAGTGAGAATTGGCCTGCCAATTATATGACCTTCTAAACTTCTTCACTTGAAGTGCCAACATAAAAGTTCAGCTCTTGTCAATTTTTCTTGGCTGCATTAACCCAAATGTAAGTTATAACTGACCTACTAATGCAGCCTTTCCTAGCAAGGGCTCAATGGGATCCTAGGATTTCTCTAGAGCAGGCATCACTAAATGGTGGACCGCGGTCCGGATCCGGACCTAGTTAATGTCTCATCCGGACCCCTGAGGCGGTCCCACCCTTTAGAGTCGTTCTGCCCACAGCCATCACCACTGCCAGTTTTACAGAGCCAACAGCTGGAGGCAGGAAAGCTATAGACAGAGGGCGGGGGCTATCCAAGTTAACAAGCAGGTGATTGGTTGCGAGGATACAGGGCGGTCATTGCACAAACATGCAATTCGGACCTCTGCTGGAAGAATATTTTACTGACTGGACCTTTGTATATTTTAATTCAATACCCCTGCTCTAGAGGTTGCTTGGTATTTCTTGAGCAATGAACCATCCCTGTTGCTCAGATAAGTAACCAGTGACATCAGTGGTTTTTTGGTTATCTCTTAGGGCAGTGGTTCTCAACTCCGGTCCTCAGGACCCACTAACAGTCCAGGTTTGCAAGATACCTGAAATACATCACAGGTGATATAATTTGCTGCTCAGTGATTGCAGTACTCGTCTGCATCTCCCCCCAAGGTAATACTTAAAATCTGGCCTGTTAGTGGGTCCTGAGGACCGGAGTTGAGAACCACTGTCTTAGGGAAAGGATTCTTCCTATTGGCCACCAATGGAAGGAGTTATATAAGAAACAGAAAAGCGCCTCTAAGTGTATACCTTTATAAGCAAGATACAGCAATAATATTTAGCAACTCACAAGGGATGGTGAAATCAGGCTCATCAATAAGCAGAAACAGATCTCCTCCAGGTGAAATGTCCATGTATGCGGATCCGACATACAGAGACCACAGTCCGGTGGGAAGAGATGCCGGCAGCCTCCTGTCAGTTCCAGGTCCCGGGTTGAGCTGCAGAATGGAAAGCAGCGCGAGGAGAGGCGTGTGATGTCACCGGGGATCTAAACACGACACGACGCGTTTCTGAGCATGCGCGAAGCTCGTACTGTACTGTACACTTGATGCTCAGAAACGCGTTGTGTCATGTCTAGATCCCCGGTGACGTCACATGCCTCTCCTCGCGCTGCGTTCCATTCTGTGGCTCAACCCGGGACCCGGAACTAATAGGAGGCTGGCGGCATCTCTTCCTGTGTAGAGAGGAGTAACACTGCTCAGGTGAGTCTGTATCTACAATCCAAGGAGGGTGCTGGACCTCGGCTCGCAACCGCAAACAGCATAAATTAAGAAACTGGTCGCACACCACCAGGAAATTCAATGAAGAAGATCTTTATTGTACATGCAAAGGTACAAGGTACAGCAGGATGGATAAGTAGACGCGTTTCACACAAATTCCACGTGCTTGTTCACAATCTCTTCCTACCAGACCGTGGTCTCTGTATGTCGGATCGGCGTGCATGGACATTTTACCTGGAGGAGATCTGTTTCTGCTTATTGATGAGCCTGATTTCACCATCCCTTGTGAGTTGCTAAATATTATTGCTGTATCTTTCTAATAAAAGGTATACACTTAGAGCCGCTTTTCTGTTTCTTATATACCCTCTCCAGAGTTTGCCTCACTTCTGAGAAGAGCTGCCCCTATCTAAGTGTCATACACTTCGTCACCACCAGTGGACATTCGGTCTTTTATAGACGATTTATGAACTTTTCACTCTCCCATGTATTTATTCATCACCAGATATATACCTGATTCCCCTGAGCGCTTGTTGTATTTGTTTACCAATGTAAGGAGCGGTCCTCCTATTGACCACCAATGTAAGGAACATTCTTTCCACTGACCACCAATGTAAGGAGCATTCTTCCCACTGACCACCAATGTAAGGAGCATTCTTCCCACTGACCACCAATGTAAGGAGCATTCTTCCCACTGACCACCAATGTAAGGAGCATTCTTCCCACTGACCACCAATGTAAGGAACATTCTTCCCACTGACCACCAATGTAAGGAACATTCTTCCCACTGACCACCAATGTAAGGAGCATTCTTCCCACTGACCACCAATGTAAGGAACATTCTTCCCACTGACCACCAATGTAAGGAACATTCTTCCCACTGACCACCAATGTAAGGAGCTTTCTTCCCACTGACCACCAATGTAAGGAGCTTTCTTCCCACTGGTCACCAACGTAAGGTCCATTCTTCTAACTGACCACCAATGTAAAAAGTATTCTTCAGATTGACCATCAATGTAAGGAGCATTCTTCCCACTTGCCCCCAATTTATTAATCATTCCTCTTACTAACTAACAAAGGAGCATTCTTCCTACTGTTCGACAATGTACAGAGTATTCCTCCTACTTAACATCAATGTAAGAACTATCTTCCCACTAGTTACCAGTGTAAGGAGCATTCTTCCCTCTGACTACTAATGTAAGGAGCATTTTTCCTTCACCACCAATGTAAAGAGCATTCTTCCCACTGACCAGCAATGTAAGGAGCATTCTTCCCACTGACCAGCAATGTAAGGAGTATTTTTCCCACTGACCACCAATGTAAGGAGCATTCTTCCCACTGACCAGCAATGTAAGGAGCATTCTTCCCAATTTTGTTTATTAAAAGTCTTGCAATCAATAAGCATAAAATCAATATACATAAATAAATATATACATATTTACATGAAAAGGGGGGAAAAAAAAATACATAGCAAATTCTGCTCTCAAATAAAGACTGCCTTTACAGCAAAAACAAAACTCACATCATGAAACACATCATTACCGGGAAAAATAATCTTAATAAGACTCACACCACCACACCAGACATCAAACCTGCGAGGTCAAGAAACAAAACCACTCCCATTATGCATGCAGCCCTTCTTCAAAAATGAAGATATTAACTAACAAAAGCTAAGGGCGTGAAAGAAATAGCATAGGAAAAAAGCTTTTCACCCAGAGATGGACAGTTCACCAAAAGCAGGTCTGATATTCCTCCACGCCCTTATCCAGACCGCTCGAGGCTCCCTGCCCTTCTCAAGACCCCGAATCTTCCCAACCTCACCCAGAATATCGTACACCACCACCTCGACAGGGAGGACTTTCTTCCGCAGGGTAATCTGGCACCGTGCATTCCACGTGAAGTAACGGACAACTATACTAACTAGAAAAAGTGTATCCAAATCAAAATCCCAGCGAGTCGGGAATGCCCCGTACACCCACTCCGCATAACTCATGCGATAGAGAAAGGGGATGCCTAGAGCCCTCCCCACCCTTTTATACACCTCTATGTTAAAGGGACACTGGAGCAAAAAGTGGTCCATAGACTCCACTTTACCAACACACTCCGCTCTAGGACAATCCCGATCATCCACAGGGCGATGCTTCAGGTTCCCTCTCACATAGAGCCTTCCGTGGAAAGCGAGCCAGGCTTGATCCCTAAACTTCAAAGGGATTCTTCCTAAGTTAATTAAACGCAACCCCTCCCTCATTACGGGGCCTGGGCAATCCCTTAAGGTCAGCGACACACTGAAAGCAGAGCCCAAAATCCTCTTCTCCAGAAGCTTTCTGGGGAGGGACTTGATATCCCCCACTGTCACCTGCCACTGCCTAAGTATTTTCAGACACGGGGCAACATAAGCCGGAAGCTTGCCATGTCGGACTCTCAGACTTTTCACTGGCCCGCCATCTTCCCAGCATCGCAGAAAAGGCCTAAACCAAGATTGAAAAATACCCACCCATCCCGGCGGGGTCTCTGCTAACATATTACCAAGATTATACTTTAAAAAAAGCAGAGAAAAGAAAACTATAGGGTTGACCATTCCTAGACCACCCTCCCGCCTGGACAGGTAAGTTACATTGCGTTTGATCAGGTTCAGCCTATTTCCCCATAACAGTTGGAAAAAGCAGCTGTACACCCTTGCATAGAGAGATTCCGGCAAGATACAGACAAAGCTGACATATAAAAAGATTGGGATCAGGTAAGTTTTAATCAAGTCAACCCTTTCCCTCAAGGAAAGTTTCCATTTCTTCCAGCTTGCCACCTTGGCATTGGCATTCAACAACCTGCTTTCCCAATTTCGATGACCATAGTCACCAGGACCAAATTTGATGCCCAACACTTTAATTTCCTGCTGGGGCTCTGGGAAGGCATCCGGAAGTTCGAAGCTTTCACCCTCCTCACCCATCCAGAAAACTTCACTCTTTTCATGATTGATTTTAGAGCCAGAAGCCTCAGTGTACTGCTCTATCACAGAGACCACCTCCTGCGCCTCCTCCATCCCAGAGATAATAACAGACACATCATCGGCATAGGCCACGACCTTCAAAGGCGGCACACCAGCAATGCCCAAAGGCACCCCACACAACGATCCACTCTCTAACCTTCTTATGAAGGGGTCGATTGCGAATACATATAGCAGGGGGCTCAAAGGACACCCCTGGCGCACACCAGAGCCAACCTCAAAAGGCCGTCCAACCCAACCATTAACAAGTGGGAAGCTCTCAGCCCCTTTATATAATGTTTTCAGCCAATCAATAAACCTCCCCTGCAGGCCGTATCTACCAAGTAGCAAATACAGGTACTCATGATTGACTCGATCAAAAGCCTTCGCCTGATCCAATGCCAGCAAGTACTTTCTCCATCCAGCAGCCCTGCATCGCTCCAAAGCCTCCCGGACAGCTAAAATTGCTGAAAAGGTACTTCTGCCCTGGACCGAGCAGTGCTGATGATTGGACAACAAATCGCCTGCTACTGACGACAAGCGCCAAAAAAGAATCTTCGCCAAGATCTTTCTATCAACATTGAGAAGACTGATGGGGCGCCAGTTCTCAATTATTGAGGGGTCTTTACCTTTTGACAGAAGAATCACAGCGGATTGCCTCATGGAGGGAGGGAGAGAACCCTCTTCTAAACAGCTGTTATAAACCTCCGCTAAAAAGGGAGCCAGAATGGACTTAAAACACTTGTAAAATTCAGCTGTCAACCCATCTGGCCCAGGCGACTTTTTGGTAGCCAGCTTCTCTATAGCACGAACTACCTCATCCGCTGAAATTGGTTCTGTCAAATCCATCAAAGGCAATGTATCATTTCCCAATCCTGGAGTAGAATCCAGAAAGCTTTCCATCCTGTCCCGACTAAGGTCCTTTCTTCCCAGAAGGTCTGCGTAATATGACCTGAAGATCTCCAGGATCCCTGATCTGGACTTCACCAGGGAACCCGTACTATCCCTCAGACCTATGACCGTCTTAACTGCTATGCCTTGCTTACAGTTCTGGTAAGGATCAGGCGAGTGATATTTCCCATAATCTCTCTCCAGAACCAAGGAGGCATGCCGGTCGTATTGACACTTCCTAAGAAGAAGCTTTACCTCCGAGATCTCCCCTGGATCTCCTCCATACGAGACAAGACGATCAAGCTTCCTCCGCAAATGCTGGTAGGCAATATACATACCAAGCTGCTTCTTCTTACTTATGGCCTTGAAAAGTCCAATCGCCCTTTGTTTCACAAGCTCCCACCACTCTGACTTACTGCTGCAAAAGTCCAGAATAGAAACCTGTGCCTGAAAAAAATCCTCAAAGGATTGTCTTACCTCTACATCTTCCAGGAGAGCCGAATTCAGTTTCCAGGTACCCCTTCCCCTGGGTGGAGTGTCCGAGGCATTCAGAGTCACAGACAGCATACAGTGGTCAGAGAACTCCACCGCCCTCAACTCCGGAGCCGAGAAAGCAGAGTTCTCCTTTAAAAAAAACCTGTCTATCCTACTCTGACTATTCCCTCTCTGAAACGTGAATCCCGTGCTGCCAGGGCAGTGCTTAATGTGCACATCTACCAGGCCTGCTTGTCTAACCATATCTCTAAGAAAAACGCTATCATAACCCAGCCTGTCTATGGAGACCCCCCTGTCTTCAGGCCTAATTATGGTGTTAAAGTCACCTCCAAAGACAACCTGCTGGGATGTAAAAAGGAAGGGCTTGATCTTTGTGAAGAGGCATTTCCTGTCCCATTTTGACTGCGGTCCATAGATATTGATGAGGCGCAGGTCCTGCCCCCTAACAGAGACGTCTAAGACCATGCATCTCCCCATTTCTACCTCAATTATCCGCCGGCACGTTACCATATCGGTTTTAAAAAGAACCGCAACTCCGCTGCAAGGCTCAGCCGCAAGAGACCAAAAGGAGGGACCACATCTCCACTCCCTTTTTGCTAGATGGACATCGGCCAAAGTATTGAGCCAGGTCTCTTGCAAAAATAAAATCTCAGCATCAAACTCACTGAGCAAAAATAAGGCAATATCACGAGCTCTTGCAGATTTCACGCTGGCGACATTAATGGTCGCCACCTTTATCAGAGCGGGCACTGCCATCAGGATGATTGGGGTAGTCGTTTCTTAACCTCCACCACACTCTCATCACCCGAAACAGCCCTCTTTACACTATGTGACTCCCCCTCATCCATAGATGATAAAGAAGTGGATAAATCGGATACTAACTCCTCCCCTGATAAAACCGAAAATGTGTTGCCAAGAGGAACCCCTCCTGGCTCTAACTGTAAGGAGGAAACGACCGCTTTACTGGTTTTCCTCTTTTTCTTTTTCTTCCTCCTTGTCCTCTCCCACCCCTCCTCATCCGAATCCTCCACAACAGAGGGTGAGACATGGGACATGGACACCCCTCCCTCAACCCCATCGACCCCACCACCATCCAGCACCCCTGCACCCTCTTGGCCGCGTTTGCGGTGTCGAGAGACAGGGACTGGAGGTGGAGTAGGCCGAGGGGGAAGATCCACTATACCCGCCCCCCCAGCAGCTTCCGCTAGTCTGGAGGATCTACGCACAGTAGATGTAGGAACAACAGGAGGGACAGACTCAGGGACCACATCACTAGGGGAAACAAAATCTGACACAACAGACACAGGAAGGACAGACTCAGGGACCACCTCACTAGGGGAAACAGAATCTGACACAACAGACACAGGAGGGGCAACAACAATTTCCTCTCTAACTTCAGCTGCTTCATCTTCTTTATCAAGCCTCTGCAGCTCAGTCTCCAATCCTGGCAAGTTATGCAGTGCCTCTGGGCACTGGCTATATGGATGACCCAGCTGCTGGCACAAATTGCACCGAATCTGGGTGCATTCTCTGGCCAAATGGCCTAAATCCTGGCACAGTGAGCACTTCTTGTGGGTGCAGGACGATGCAAAGTGGCCTTTATCACCACATTTATTACATACCTTAGGCTGACCTTGGTAGAAAATGGTCAGCCTATCCCTACCCAGAAAGGCTGAGCAGGGAAGGTGCTGAACTACATCGCCCAGCACCCCCAATTTTAGTGACACTGTCCAGGCCCCTGTCCATATCCCATGCTCATCAAGGACCTTCCGCAGTGGAGTGAGGACCTCGCCATATCGGCGTAGCCATACTAATAAATCAGCCTCTGGTATGGATTCGTTACGCACCAAGATGGTCACCGACTTTATCAGAGGCTGTCTTGAAATCACCTTTGGCACCAAACCACTCCACTGCTGAAGGCCCTTGCACCTCCTAAATCTCTCCCAAAAGAGATCCAAACTCTCAGGTTTCACAAACGACAAATCAAATTCATAACTTCCCACCGGGCAAATCAAAGCAAAAATGTCACAGGCTTTAAACCCCATTTCCAAGACCAACTCGGCCACTCTCCCCCTTACTGGCGGCGTTCCATCGCCCTCCCACCGCAACTGAACCACATTCCTCCTCCTATACCCACTAACCAACCCCCCAACAAACCTCCTCGAATTGCGATTACTAACCAAATCCCCACCACCCACCCTGGTGCGACTCCCCAAAGCTGAAGCATAGCTTCCAACATTCCTCCCAGCAGAAAATCCATCAGTTTGTTTTGAAACATCCGACACAGACATAACAGATAACGATTGTACAGATCCGGGATTGATCTGTACAATCGATAAATCTTTCCTCTGCTGAGCAGGGGGAGAAATGTCATTTCTATTTTTCCCAGCAATATTATCCCCTTCACCACCACCCACCACATTCATTGCTATATGATTATTGTCATTTTTAATACTTGCTGGGATATTTGTTGCCTTCACAGCAGAATCCATAGTTGGTGCTGCACTGGTAAGAGTTTCAGCTGTCATCTTCTCTTCCACTGGGACAGGGTTTTCAGCTGTGGAAATGGAATTCAGTTCTAGCACAGCAGCAGGTAAAACACTGCAGGTAACTTCCATGGCTGCTTCCATTCCAAAAACAGCAGCATGCTGATCCCCTCCCCCACCAGCAATCAGCCCTGAAACACTGGGAAGCTCTGGTGAAAGTGAAACAGACTCCTTGGAGCTGGCAGCCATTTTGCTTTCAGAGGGACTACTGGTCTCAGCCAGACCAGCAAAATCCATGTCTGGGGTGTCAGATGCAGGTCCATCCACATTCACCTGATGGTCCGGGGATTTCACGGTCAGGGATTTTCCCTGCATGTCTGTACTGGTTGTGTTCACAGCAGAATCTCCAATAGGTAGCTGTAGGCAAAGCTCCTTCTCACCTGGGACACCATCCACTACAGCAGGTGGGGCAGACATGTTGGATGGCAGCATGGTATACTGGGATTTCTCCACCAGTACTGGCTTTGCTGGTTTGTATCTCCTCTGCCCATCCACAGGGATTTCTGATGGATCATCAGTGAATGCAAACTTATCTGCTCTCAGGGGGGACTCCATCTCCTGGATAAATGTCAGGGATCCATGCCCACTCTCAACCCCCTGGCTGGTTGCCGCTGGCGATTCCCAGTTCTGGCATGGGGGGAGAGGTGCAGAGGCAGATGGAGCCTGGTCATCCATTAACTGAGGCTGCTGATCCACAGAACTTGCTGATGCTTGGCTGGCAAATCTCCTCTCATTATCAAATTTTTCTTTAAACACTCCGCTTCTATCTTTCAATTTTTCCAGTAATAAAGATTGTTTCTTTACCTTATCTTCCAATTCCTGTAGCTCAGGCTTCATGGCTGTGCGATTTTTACTCCAGGCCTGGCAGTATTTGGCTCTGAAGGATTTATGTTCAGCCTTCAAAACTTTAAGTTTTTCTTCAGCTCTCCCAATCGCCCTAAAACGATTGATAACCTTCTGGCTGAAGACATCCGCATTCTCACCAGGGCCTGGACCCACAGACAGGTCCTCCACCTCCTCCTCACTAGGCCCCGTGTCATCAGGGGGATCCCTCCCAGGGCCTCCCCCAGGATCAGGCATTGTTCCTGGGCCAAGCTAGCAAGCAAGGCCCAGGCTTGAAAAGGGCTGGTTCTCTGAGAGAGCTCTTTGGGTGTGTCCTCCTCCTTCTTCCCACTGACCACCAATGTAAGAAGCATTCTTCCCACTGACCACCAATGTAAGAAGCATTCTTCCCACTGATCACCAATGTAAGGAGCATTCTTCCCAATTTTGTTTATTAAAAGTCTTGCAATCAATAAGCATAAAATCAATATACATAAATAAATATATACATATTTACATGAAAAGGAGGGAAAAAAAATACATAGCAAATTCTGCTCTCAAATAAAGACTGCCTTTACAGCAAAAACAAAACTCACATCATGAAACACATCATTACCGGGAAAAATAATCTTAATAAGACTCACACCACCACACCAGACATCAAACCTGCGAGGTCAAGAAACAAAACCACTCCCATTATGCATGCAGCCCTTCTTCAAAAATGAAGATATTAACTAACAAAAGCTAAGGGCGTGAAAGAAATAGCATAGGAAAAAAGCTTTTCACCCAGAGATGGACAGTTCACCAAAAGCAGGTCTGATATTCCTCCACGCCCTTATCCAGACCGCTCGAGGCTCCCTGCCCTTCTCAAGACCCCGAATCTTCCCAACCTCACCCAGAATATCGTACACCACCACCTCGACAGGGAGGACTTTCTTCCGCAGGGTAATCTGGCACCGTGCATTCCACGTGAAGTAACGGACAACTATACTAACTAGAAAAAGTGTATCCAAATCAAAATCCCAGCGAGTCGGGAATGCCCCGTACACCCACTCCGCATAACTCATGCGATAGAGAAAGGGGATGCCTAGAGCCCTCCCCACCCTTTTATACACCTCTATGTTAAAGGGACACTGGAGCAAAAAGTGGTCCATAGACTCCACTTTACCAACACACTCCGCTCTAGGACAATCCCGATCATCCACAGGGCGATGCTTCAGGTTCCCTCTCACATAGAGCCTTCCATGGAAAGCGAGCCAGGCTTGATCCCTAAACTTCAAAGGGATTCTTCCTAAGTTAATTAAACGCAACCCCTCCCTCATTACGGGGCCTGGGCAATCCCTTAAGGTCAGCGACACACTGAAAGCAGAGCCCAAAATCCTCTTCTCCAGAAGCTTTCTGGGGAGGGACTTGATATCCTCCACTGTCACCTGCCACTGCCTAAGTATTTTCAGACACGGGGCAACGTAAGCCGGAAGCTTGCCATGTCGGACTCTCAGACTTTTCACTGGCCCGCCATCTTCCCAGCATCGCAGAAAAGGCCTAAACCAAGATTGAAAAATACCCACCCATCCCGGCGGGGTCTCTGCTAACATATTACCAAGATTATACTTTAAAAAAAGCAGAGAAAAGAAAACTATAGGGTTGACCATTCCTAGACCACCCTCCCGCCTGGACAGGTAAGTTACATTGCGTTTGATCAGGTTCAGCCTATTTCCCCATAACAGTTGGAAAAAGCAGCTGTACACCCTTGCATAGAGAGATTCCGGCAAGATACAGACAAAGCTGACATATAAAAAGATTGGGATCAGGTAAGTTTTAATCAAGTCAACCCTTTCCCTCAAGGAAAGTTTCCATTTCTTCCAGCTTGCCACCTTGGCATTGGCATTCAACAACCTGCTTTCCCAATTTCGATGACCATAGTCACCAGGACCAAATTTGATGCCCAACACTTTAATCTCCTGCTGGGGCTCTGGGAAGGCATCCGGAAGTTCGAAGCTTTCACCCTCCTCACCCATCCAGAAAACTTCACTCTTTTCATGATTGATTTTAGAGCCAGAAGCCTCAGTGTACTGCTCTATCACAGAGACCACCTCCTGCGCCTCCTCCATCCCAGAGATAATAACAGACACATCATCGGCATAGGCCACGACCTTCAAAGGCGGCACACCAGCAATGCCCAAAGGCACCCCACACAACGATCCACTCTCTAACCTTCTTATGAAGGGGTCGATTGCGAATACATATAGCAGGGGGCTCAAAGGACACCCCTGGCGCACACCAGAGCCAACCTCAAAAGGCCGTCCAACCCAACCATTAACAAGTGGGAAGCTCTCAGCCCCTTTATATAATGTTTTCAGCCAATCAATAAACCTCCCCTGCAGGCCGTATCTACCAAGTAGCAAATACAGGTACTCATGATTGACTCGATCAAAAGCCTTCGCCTGATCCAATGCCAGCAAGTACTTTCTCCATCCAGCAGCCCTGCATCGCTCCAAAGCCTCCCGGACAGCTAAAATTGCTGAAAAGGTACTTCTGCCTTGGACCGAGCAGTGCTGATGATTGGACAACAAATCGCCTGCTACTGACGACAAGCGCCAAAAAAGAATCTTCGCCAAAATCTTTCTATCAACATTGAGAAGACTGATGGGGCGCCAGTTCTCAATTATTGAGGGGTCTTTACCTTTTGACAGAAGAATCACAGCGGATTGCCTCATGGAGGGAGGGAGAGAACCCTCTTCTAAACAGCTGTTATAAACCTCCGCTAAAAAGGGAGCCAGAATGGACTTAAAACACTTGTAAAATTCAGCTGTCAACCCATCTGGCCCAGGCGACTTTTTGGTAGCCAGCTTCTCTATAGCACGAACTACCTCATCCGCTGAAATTGGTTCTGTCAAATCCATCAAAGGCAATGTATCATTTCCCAATCCTGGAGTAGAATCCAGAAAGCTTTCCATCCTGTCCCGACTAAGGTCCTTTCTTCCCAGAAGGTCTGCGTAATATGACCTGAAGATCTCCAGGATCCCTGATCTGGACTTAACCAGGGAACCCGTACTATCCCTCAGACCTATGACCGTCTTAACTGCTATGCCTTGCTTACAGTTCTGGTAAGGATCAGGCGAGTTATATTTCCCATAATCTCTCTCCAGAACCAAGGAGGCATGCCGGTCGTATTGACACTTCCTAAGAAGAAGCTTTACCTCCGAGATCTCCCCTGGATCTCCTCCATACGAGACAAGACGATCAAGCTTCCTCCGCAAATGCTGGTAGGCAATATACATACCAAGCTGCTTCTTCTTACTTATGGCCTTGAAAAGTCCAATCGCCCTTTGTTTCACAAGCTCCCACCACTCTGACTTACTGCTGCAAAAGTCCAGAATAGAAACCTGTGCCTGAAAAAAATCCTCAAAGGATTGTCTTACCTCTACATCTTCCAGGAGAGCCGAATTCAGTTTCCAGGTACCCCTTCCCCTGGGTGGAGTGTCCGAGGCATTCAGAGTCACAGACAGCATACAGTGGTCAGAGAACTCCACCGCCCTCAACTCAGGAGCCGAGAAAGCAGAGTTCTCCTTTAAAAAAAACCTATCTATCCTACTCTGACTATTCCCTCTCTGAAATGTGAATCCCGTGCTGCCAGGGCAGTGCTTAATGTGCACATCTACCAGGCCTGCTTGTCTAACCATATCTCTAAGAAAAACGCTATCATAACCCAGCCTGTCTATGGAGACCCTCCTGTCTTCAGGCCTAATTATGGTGTTAAAGTCACCTCCAAAGACAACCTGCTGGGATGTAAAAAGGAAGGGCTTGATCTTTGTGAAGAGGCATTTCCTGTCCCATTTTGACTGCGGTCCATAGATATTGATGAGGCGCAGGTCCTGCCCCCTAACAGAGACGTCTAAGACCATGCATCTCCCCATTTCTACCTCAATTATCCGCCGGCATGTTACCATATCGGTTTTAAAAAGAACCGCAACTCCGCTGCAAGGCTCAGCCGCAAGAGACCAAAAGGAGGGACCGCATCTCCACTCCCTTTTTGCTAGATGGACATCGGCCAAAGTATTGAGCCAGGTCTCTTGCAAAAATAAAATCTCAGCATCAAACTCACTGAGCAAAAATAAGGCAATATCACGAGCTCTTGCAGATTTCACGCTGGCGACATTAATGGTCGCCACCTTTATCAGAGCGGGCACTGCCATCAGGATGATTGGGGTAGTCGTTTCTTAACCTCCACCACACTCTCATCACCCGAAGCAGCTCTCTTTACACTATGTGACTCCCCCTCATCCATAGATGATAAAGAAGTAGATAAATCGGATACTAACTCCTCCCCTGATAAAACCGAAAATGTGTTGCCAAGAGGAACCCCTCCTGGCTCTAACTGTAAGGAAGAAATGACCGCCTTACTGGTCTTCCTCTTCTTCTTTTTCTTCCTCTTTGTCCCCTCCCACCCCTCATCATCCGAATCCTCCACAACAGAGGGTGAGACATGGGACATGGACACCCCTCCCTCAACCCCATCGACCCCACCACCATCCAGCACCCCTGCACCCTCTTGGCCGCGTTTGCGGTGTCGAGAGACAGGGACTGGAGGTGGAGTAGGCCGAGGGGGAAGATCCACTATACCCGCCCCCCCAGCAGCTTCCGCTAGTCTGGAGGATCTACGCACAGTAGATGTAGGAACAACAGGAGGGACAGACTCAGGGACCACATCACTAGGGGAAACAGAATCTGACACAACAGACACAGGAGGGACAGACTCAGGGACCACATCACTAGGGGAAACAGAATCTGACACAACAGACACAGGAGGGGCAACAACAATTTCCTCTCTAACTTCAGCTGCTTCATCTTCTTTATCAAGCCTCTGCAGCTCAGTCTCCAATCCTGGCAAGTTATGCAGTGCCTCTGGGCACTGGCTATATGGATGACCCAGCTGCTGGCACAAATTGCACCGAATCTGGGTGCATTCTCTGGCCAAATGGCCTAAATCCTGGCACAGTGAGCACTTCTTGTGGGTGCAGGACGATGCAAAGTGGCCTTTATCACCACATTTATTACATACCTTAGGCTGACCTTGGTAGAAAATGGTCAGCCTATCCCTACCCAGAAAGGCTGAGCAGGGAAGGTGCTGAACTACATCGCCCAGCACCCCCAATTTTAGTGACACTGTCCAGGCCCCTGTCCATATCCCATGCTCATCAAGGACCTTCCGCAGTGGAGTGAGGACCTCGCCATATCGGCGTAGCCATACTAATAAATCAGCCTCTGGTATGGATTCGTTACGCACCAAGATGGTCACCGACTTTATCAGAGGCTGTCTTGAGATCACCTTTGGCACCAAACCACTCCACTGCTGAAGGCCCTTGCACCTCCTAAATCTCTCCCAAAAGAGATCCAAACTCTCAGGTTTCACAAACGATAAATCAAATTCATAACTTCCCACCGGGCAAATCAAAGCAAAAATGTCACAGGCTTTAAACCCCATTTCCAAGACCAACTCGGCCACTCTCCCCCTTACTGGCGGCGTTCCATCGCCCTCCCACCGCAACTGTACCACATTCCTCCTCCTATACCCACTAACCAACCCTCCAACAAACCTCCTTGAATTGCGATTATTAACCGAAACCCCACCACCCACCCTGGTGTGACTCCCCAAAACTGAAGCATAGCTTCCAACATTCCTCCCAGCAGAAAATCCATCAGTTTGTTTTGAAACATCCGACACAGACATAACAGATAACGATTGTACAGATCCGGGATTGATCTGTACAATCGATAAATCTTTCCTCTGCTGAGCAGGGGGAGAAATGTCATTTCTATTTTTCCCAGCAATATTATCCCCTTCACCACCACCCACCACATTCATTGCTTTATGATTATTGTCATTTTTAATACTTGCTGGGATATTTGTTGTCTTCACAGCAGAATCCATAGTTGGTGCTGCACTGGTAAGAGTTTCAGCTGTCATCTTCTCTTCCACTGGGACAGGGTTTTCAGCTGTGGAAATGGAATTCTGTTCTAGCACAGCAGCAGGTAAAACACTGCAGGTAACTTCCATGGCTGCTTCCATTCCAAACACAGCAGCATGCTGATCCCCTCCCCCACCAGCAATCAGCTGGTCAATCTGCCCTGAAACACTGGGAAGCTCTGGTGAAAGTGAAACAGACTCCTTGGAGCTGGCAGCCATTTTGCTTTCAGAGGGACTACTGGTCTCAGCCAGACCAGCAAAATCCATGTCTGGGGTGTTAGATGCAGGTCCATCCACATTCACCTGATGGTCCGGGGATTTCACGGTCAGGGATTTTCCCTGCATGTCTGTACTGGTTGTGTTCACAGCAGAATCTCCAATAGGTAGCTGTAGGCAAAGCTCCTTCTCACCTGGGACACCATCCACTACAGCAGGTGGGGCAGACATGTTGGATGGCAGCATGGTATACCGGGATTTCTCCACCAGTACTGGCTTTGCTGGTTTGTATCTCCTCTGCCCATCCACAGGGATTTCTGATGGATCATCAGTGAATGCAAACTTATCTGCTCTCAGGGGTGACTCCATCTCCTGGATGAATGTCAGGGATCCATGCCCACTCTCAACCCCCTGGCTGGTTGCCGCTGGCGATTCCCAGTTCTGGCATGGGGGGAGAGGTGCAGAGGCAGATGGAGCCGGGTCATCCATTAACTGAGGCTGCTGATCCACAGAACTTGCTGATGCTTGGCTGGCAAATCTCCTCTCATTATCAAATTTTTCTTTAAACACTCCGCTTCTATCTTTCAACTTTTCCAGTAATAAAGATTGTTTCTTTACCTTATCTTCCAATTCCTGTAGCTCAGGCTTCATGGCTGTACGATTTTTACTCCAGGCCTGGCAGTATTTGGCTCTGAAGGATTTATGTTCAGCCTTCAAAACTTTAAGCTTTTCTTCAGCTCTTCCAATCGCCCTAAAACGATTGATAACCTTCTGGCTGAAGACATCCGCATTCTCATCGGGGCCTGGACCCACAGACAGGTCCTCCACCTCCTCCTCACTAGGCCCCGTGTCATCAGGGGGGTCCCTCCCAGGGCCTCCCCCAGGATCAGGCATTGTTCCTGGGCCAAGCTAGCAAGCAAGGCCCAGGCTTGAAAAGGGCTGTTTCTCACAGAGAGCTCCCTGGGTGTGTCCTCCTTTTTCTTCCCACTGACCACCAATGTAAGGAACATTCTTCTCACTGACCAGCAATGTAAGAAGCATTCTTCCCACTGACCACCAATGTAAGAAGCATTCTTCCCACTGACCACCAATGTAAGAAGCATTCTTCCCACTGACCACCAATGTAAGGAGCATTCTTCCCACTGACCACCAATGTAAGGAGCATTCTTCCCACTGACCACCAATGTAAGGATCATTCCTATTACTGTCCACCAAAGTAAGGGGCATTTTGTCTACTGACCACCAATGTAAGGAGCATTCTTCCATATAACCTCCAGTATAAAGAAGCAGAGATGCATAGTAACTAAGTAGAACTACTTCACTACTGTACTTAAGTACGGAAAGGCGGTATCTGTACTTTCCTAGAGTAGAATTTTTTTTCTCCTACTTCCACTTTTACTTCACTACATTTTTTCGATGATTTCAATACTTCTACTCCGATATTTTGTTTTTGTGCTGCATAGTTACTCGTTTCAATTATAAAAATTACCACTGCCAGAACAGTAGATGGCAGGTTTCATGAAGCTCAAAACATGTGTATTATCAGCGCATACGAAAAGAAATGCTACTGTATGTATAAATAAAAGCTGTATTTGAAATAATAAAAAACAATATAATGTTCAAACGTTTGACTTCTTTCTTTAATAACTATATAACACAGTACTTGTACTTTTACTTTCAGTACTTGAGTAGCAAAATTTACATACATATAGTTACATAGTAGGTGAGGTTGAATAAAGACAATAGTCCATCCAGTTCAACCTGTGTAGGCATGTGTGGCTGTAAAAAAAAAACTACTTGCAGTACTTAAGTCCAAAAAATGTTGAATACTTTAGTACTTCTACTCAAGTCACTTTTTGATCGAGCACTTCCACTTCTACTCAAGTCACTTTTTGATCGAGCACTTGTACTTTTACTCAAGTATGGGTTTCGAGTACTTTATACAACTCTGTAAAGAAGCAGTTCTCCCATTGCCCTCCAGTCTAAGAGGGTTCTTCTCACATTGACCACAATCTATGGTGGCCTTTCTCCACTATCCACCAACGTAAGGAAGCATTTCAATGACCACTAATGTGAAGGGGCACCACAATGACCACTAGCATGATGAGGCTATTTTGCCACCGACCATTGATGATCAATTTTCAGTCTGTGTTTTAATAATGGCCATTAATATTATTATTTGTTTAATTTCATTAATATTACTGGATGTCAAACATGCTAAGTACCCCTCATTCTTTATTTTATTTACTATTACATCTCAGCTCACTCTTCGTGCTAATGTACTGTGACCTGTAGATATAGTAATTGGCAGGGGTTACTTGAGATCTGAAAGTTATTTCAGGGGTTTCTCCATGTTACAAAACTTGAGAAAGTCTTTACTAATGTATTCAAGTACATTTTAAACATTTTAGTTGGAAAATGGGAAGGAAAGTGGGGCATTGTGGTTAGGTGACATACTGTACATGCTGTGAAAGTGATTGGAGGAGTCTGTATGCCACACATATTTCTTTCAAACCATTAAACGACCATGGAAAGTTGTGCTGAAAGGTTCTTTCACCGACTTTGGCTTGCTGTAATAGCTTGAAAAGAGCAAGATTTCTTGTAGCAGTATCTTACGGGTAAGATTCCTTAAGTCATGTTAGGCTTTGGGACTATCAAGTGGGTGAAATGACAAATGGACATGAGCAGCTGTATGCAGTAAAAGTTCACAAAGTGTTAAAATATTTTAAAGTTTGAAAGTGATACCAAACACCAGCACAATGGGCATTTCCCAGGCACGTCCAATGCAATTATTGGGCTTTGCTATGAAATGGTAGGGTGCGCTTGCCATTGTGTTGCCACATAATAAAGTACACCTTTTCAGTATTGTAATCTTAAAGAACAACTTAACCCTGGGAGCTGTGCCCGAAAAAAGAAAGTCAGAGGGCAAAGGACTAGCCCCCAGTATAGCGCACACCCCCAAAGGGTAGGCTGAGAAGTACCGAGGTCCTCCCTTACTAGCCTGCCAAGCTAAAGCACAGTTCCATGAACACCGACATTACAAACTCAGTCTAGGGGATGTCTTTTTAGAATTTATTGCTGAATAAATTCAAACAGGAAGGAGATAAAGGTGGTTCAGGATACACCAAAACAATATTAGAATCCATAGGAGAGCAGACTTCTTAATACAAAGCCTTATAGCAGGGTTTCCCAACCAGGGTTCTGTTGAAAACCTAGGGTTCCTCCAGAGGTTGCTGGGGTTCCTTAAGCAATGAGAAATTTCTGTCTACCAGATAAATTCCCACTGAAACCAATGATCCTTTTAGCTATCTGTACGGGGGATATTTCTTCCAAATGACCACAAGTATAAGGAGCAATCTTCCCACTGACTGTCACACTATCAAGAGTTGTAGATATCGTAGTTTTTAGCAGGGGTTCCCTGAGTTTGGACAGTCCTAAACCCAGGTCTTACAATGTCCTGAGAGCTGTTTGCCACCCAGCTTCCACAGGTAGTTCCTTGGTGAGGGAGAAAAAAGTCCAGACCAGAACTTAAGGACACTGCCATCCAGCAAAAATCCTACACTCTTCTCCAGGCCCCCAGCCTAACTCCTGCTGAGACCCAGACCACAATTCTTCAGTATACTCTAGCTGCCTCCCATGGGTGGCCACTTCAGGAGAAGAGGAATCCTCCTATATAGGGAAGAACACTGGCCAGGTCTCCCAAACATTTATCACCTCCTCAGCCACCTTCTGGAAACCCTCTTCCAGGGATTGGCTGAGGCATCAAAAATATTCATACAGTAACTGAGTATTTGATCCTTTCTGCCCTATATTCTGGAAGCTTCTTCCATAAGCAGGTAGGAGAATGAAACACCCAATTTAGGGAGTCCTGACCAGATAGAAACAATAGATCACTGCTCCACTGACTACAGGGAGGCTGAAAATTTGCCTAGCAACCTAACCAGAGGAGGGCGCTACATCAGCATTGCCTGTGGTTTCCCAGCAGCTAATCTTTTCCCCAATGCTAATTTTCCCCAATACTATTCCGGCCGCATCTGGAGTATGCCATCCAGTTCTTGGCGCTGGTCCTCAGGAAGGATGTGCTGGAACTGGAGAGAGTTCAGAGAAGGGCAACAAAGCTAATAACGGGACTGGAGGATCTCAGCTATGAGGAAAGACGGCAAGCATTGAACTTATTCTCTCTGGAGAAGAGACGCTTGAGAGGGGATATGATATCAATGTACAAATACTGTACTGGTGACCCTAGCATAGGGAACAATCTATTCAGTGGAAAGAAATATAAAAGGACTCGTGGCCAGTCGCTAAAATTAGAAGAGAAGCGCTTTAACCTTAAACTTTGTAAAGGGTTCTATACCGTCAGAGCGGTAAGGATGTATAACTCTCTTCCACAAGCAGTGGTATCTGCGAGGAGCATCGATAGCTTCAAAAAACTATTAGATGGGCTTCTTAACGACCACAACATACAGGGGTATTCGAGGTACTTTTGAAAGAAAACACACACACTCATCATAGGTTGAACTGGATGGACTGGTGTCTTTTTTCAACCTCACTAACTATGTAACTATGTAATCATCTATTATCGTTATCATCTATTTTTCTGCGGTGTCTCTGTGTGGATGCCACCATCTTGTTAGAGGCAGGGCCCCTGCTGGACAATGGCATTTGTACCTGGCGTTTGTGGGTGCAGGAACCCACCCTCGGAGCCACTTGTGAATGACTGCCCTGAAAGCCTTGGAAATGATCCCTCTTCCTCCTCCTCCTCCTCCTCCTCCTGTGACACATCCTCTTCCATCATCGCCTGAATCGTTTTTTCAAGGAGGCATAGAAGTGGGATAGTTAAGCTGACAACGGGGTCATCGGCACTGGCCATGTTGGTGGAGTAGTCAAAACAGCGCAACAAGGCACACAGGTCTCGCATGGAGGCCCAGTTATTGGTGGTGAAGTGGTGCTGTTCCGCAGAGCGACTCACGCGTGCGTGCTGCAGCTGAAACTCCACTATGGCCTGCTGCTGCTCGCACAGTCTTTCCAGCATGTGCAAGGTGGAGTTCCACCTTCTGGGCACGTCACATTTGAGGCGGTGAGAGGGAAGGCCGAAGTTACGCTGCAGCGATGACAGGCGAGCAGCAGCAGGGTGAGAACACCGAAAGTGCGCACAGAAGGCCCACACTTTCTGCAGCAGCTCTGACATATCGGGGTAATTTTCAAGGAACCTCTGCACCACCAAATTCCGCACATGCGCCAGGCAAGGGATGTGCGTCCAATCGGCTAGGCCCACAGCTGCTATGAGATTTCGCCCGTTATTGCACACCACCAGGCCGGGCTTGAGGCTCGCTGGCAGCAACCACTCATCGGTCTGCTGTTTCATGCTCCTCCACAACTCCTGCGCGGTGTGTGGTTTTTCCCCCAAACAGGCAAGTTTTAAAACTGCCTGCTGTCGTTTACCCCTGGCTGTGCTGAAGTTGGTGGTGAAGGTGTTACGCTGACCGGATGAGGAGGCGGTAGAGGATGAGGAAGCGGAGTAGGAGGAGTTAGGAACAGGAGGCAAACTGAAGCGCCCTGCAATCCTCGGTGGTGGAAGGACATGCGCCAAATTGCTATCCGCCTCAGGCCCAGCCGCCACTGTATTTACCCAGTGTATATATATAACGCCCCTGACCATGCTTACTGGTCCATGAATCGGTAGTTAGGTGGACCTTGCCACAGATGGCGTTGCACAGTGCACACCTGATTTTTTCCCCCACTTGGTTGTGCAGGGAAGGGATGGCTTGCCTGGAAAATTAGTGGCGGCTGGGCACGACGTACTGTGGGACAGCCACCGACATAAGGCTTTTAAAACTGTGCGTCTCCACCAGACGGAATGACAGCATTTCAAAGGCCAAGAATTTTGAAATGCTGGCATTCAGGGCCAGGGATCGCGGGTGGGTAGGGGGGTACTTCCTCTTCCTCTGAAGTGTTTGGGAGATGGAAAGCTGAACGCTTCCACGGGACATTGTGGAGATGGTTGGTGACCCAGGTGGTGGTGTTGCTGACAGATCCTCTGTTTGCGGGGTGGCAGGTGCCGGTATCACTACAGAGGTGGATGAAGAGGCCGAGACTGCAGCAGAAGAGGAAGCAGGAGGAGCCAGAGACCTTTCTTGGTTTTGAAGGTGTCTACTCCACTGCAGCTCGTGCTTTGCACTTAGATGCCTGATCATGCAGGTTGTGCTCAGGTTGAGAAGGTTTATGCCTCGCTTCAGGCTCTGATTGCACAGGGTGCAAACCACTCGTGTCCTGTCATCAGCACATTGTCTGAAGAACTTCCACGCTAGAGAACTCCTTTGACCTGTCTTTGGTGCGCTCGGTCCCTTGCTGCGTCGGGCAGTAGCAGGCGTAGTGTCTAGGGCACGGCCGCTCAGCTTCTGCACCCTGCTCCCTCTTCTGCTGTGCTGGTGGCTCTGTGCGACCACCGCCTCTTCCTCCAAACTACTCAGGTCACCTGCATGACCTTCATTCCATGTGGGGTCGAGGACCTCATCGTCCTCCACATCATCTTCCACCCAGTCTTCACCCCTGCCCTCCTTGTTGGTCTCCACAATTCTGAGTGCCGTAGCAGTTGGCACCTGCGTTTCGTCATCATCGGAGACGTGCTGCGATGGTCCTTCCATGTACTCATCTTGAGAAATAAGTGGTTGGGCATCGCTGCACTCAATCTCTTCAACTTCTGGGGCAGGGCTAGGTGGATGGCCCTGGGAAACCCTGCTGACAGAGTCATCAAAAAGAAGAAGAGACTGCTGCATGACTTGGGGCTCAGACTGCTTGCCTGATTTGCAAGGGGGGTGAGGTGAAAGACGGTTGGACATCGGCTGCAGGTGCCAACTCTGACCTTTCTGCAGTAGACTGGGTGGGAGACAATGTGAAGGAACTGGAGGCACTGTCAGCAACCCAATCTACTATCGCCTGTACTTGTTCTTGCCTCAACACTTGTAGAGGCGCATGATGCCCTACCAAATACTGCTGTAGGTTCTGTCGCCTACTCACACTTGAGGAAGGTGTTTCACTTGTGCGTGTAGCTGGCACAGATCGACCACGTCCTCTCCTTGCAACAGGAGCTCTACCAGCAGCACCACGACCCAGGCCACGGCCCCTATTTGACGTTCTCCTCATATTTCTGTAATTTATGATCTTGCCCTAGAAAGGTGTTTATTGAATAGCGGAACAAAACAACAATAGTATCCCACGGGTGTATCTCACAGTCAAATATGCAAAGTATGCCGCAATTTAATTTTTTTCACCCCAAAAGGGTGTATATTGAATAGCGGAATAGAAAAAAGTATATAAAACGGTGTATCTCACACGTACAAACACAGACTAGGCCCCGATTACAATTTTTTGTACCCTAAAGGGAGGATGAGGATGAGGAAGAGGAGTAGGAGAAGTTCGGAACAGGAGGCAAACTGAAGCGCCCTGCAATCCTCGGCGGTGGAAGGAGATGCGCCAAACAAATTTAAAAGGTGTATCTCACACGTACCGATACAGACTATGCCGCAATTTAATTTTTTTCACCCCAAAAGGGTGTATATTGAATAGCGGAATAGAAAAAAGTATATAAAACGGTGTATCTCACACCTACAAACACAGACTCCCCTTTAAATATGTAATTTTTAAATAGCAGATTAGAACAGCACTGTGTGTAAAGGATGTATGTCACAGTAACGTATAAATGAAAAAATGAATAATTATTTTTCACTTTAATTGGTGATTTTTCAATAGCAGATGTGAACACAGCAGTGTCTTATGTTTTATGTCACGGTCAGCAGCAGGCTATGAAGGGAAAAAAAAAAAATTTCCCTTTAAATTTGTAATTTTTAAATAGCAGATTAGAACAGCACTGTGTAGTAAAATATAGCTGAACGCTGCACACAACAGACTGATAAAAATATTTTTTTTTCTCCCTCCTCCTCCTCCTCCTCAGTGGGCTCAAGTGAGGGCAAAAAGATCGTTCACTGCACCACCCCCCACACAGCAAAATCGATGTAGATCGCTAACGGACGATTGTTCTGTCCTGTGTCTCCTAATCTCTCCCTGCCTACTCTCTCCAGCCTGTCCCTAAAATGCTTTTCTATCTTTCCCTGCCTACACTCCGACCTGTCCCTACATTCTTTTCAGCCACAATGTTTTTTTTTTTCCTGTCTCTGTCCCTAATCAGCAGCAGCCAGCACCGTTGTGTGTGCTCTCTCCCTACACTAGAACAGACAGACGCGCACTGCGCTGTGTCTCTAGCTTATAAAGACCTGGGTCACATGCTTCAGCTGGCCAATCACAGCCATGCCATTAGTAGGCATGGCTGTGATGGCTTCTATGGCACACCAGTTAAACGCTTGTTGATTGGCTGTTGAAACCGCGCCATTAAAACCACGCCATTACATACAAAACAGGAAATAAAATTACCGAACACGAATTTTAAACCCGAATATACAGTAAAGTTTTCGGGTCCGTGTCCGGGTAACAAAAATCCAATTATCCGGTACGGACCCGAATAATACAGTCCGTGTTCGCTCAACCCTATTCTTAACCACTTCTGGAACCCGAAGATTTTCCCCCTTAATGACCAGGTCATTTTTTGCTATTCGGCACTGTGTTAATTTAACGGACAATTGCGCGGTCATGCGACACTATACCCAAAATTGATGTCCTTTTTTTCCCCACAAATAGAGCTTTCTTTTGGTGGTATTTGATCACTTGTGCGATTTTTATTTTTTGCGCTATAAACAAAAAAACTGTGACAATTTGGAAAAAAAAAATATTTTTTCACTTTCTGCTATATAACATTCCCCAAAAGAATATGTAAAAATCAAATTTTTTCATCATTTTGGACCAATTTGTATTCTGCTACATATTTTTGGTTAAAAAAAAAATCCCAATAAGTGTATTTTGATTGGTTTACGCAAAAGTTATCGCGTCTCCAAACTAGGGGAAAGATTTTTATTTATTTATTTATTTTTTACTAGTAATGTTGGTGATCTGCGATTTTAACAGGATTGCGGCTAACAGATCGGACCCCTAACTGACATTTTTGACACTTTTGGGGGGACCAGTGACATTACTACAGTAATCATTGCTAAAAACACGCACTGTTACTGTTCTTATGGCACTGGCAGGAATGGGGTAACCCCAGGGGCGAGCAAAGGTTTAAATATGAGCCTAGGGGGTATTTTCTAACTGTGGGGGGATGGGCTTGTGAAATCAACACAGAGACCTGTGTTCCTAAATAGTAAGAACACAAGAGCTCTGCATTGATTCCTGAGAGAACAACGGTTGGCTGTGTTTACAACAGTAGACTGCCGATCTCTCTTCACGGGGAGCAATAGTGGGTGCCCAGCGGCAATCGCGGGTGCCGGCCCCCATGGATCAGCTTCCCTGCTGGTGAGTGGGCACACGTGCGTGCCTCAGGCGGCTTGCGTGCGCCCCCAGGATCGATACCGCGAACCGCCGTAAAGGTGCGGCGAATCGCGGGAACCTGCTGACCTGCCCCCGTATATAGAAGTAAAGTAAATATCCTTACATACTTCTTTTGGAATACTTGTAGAACTTGTAGTCTAATGCTATAAATTGAATAACATATTATGTACTTATGCTCTCTATTATCATTTATAGTGTTTGATCCCCCTCTTTCTCTCCTGAAGAAGCGGGCAACCGCGAAACATGTTGAGAGTTTGTATGTCCATACATTTCCTTTGGAGGTAGTCCTCGATTAGCATCCTCCCGGAAAGGTGTAAGGGACTATACAGAGGGACCCCTTCATGCACTCTGAATGTGTTTTTGTGATTTAAAATTGTAATTTTGCTTTTGTTTTTTGTACATGTCAATAAATTAGTTTGATTTTATACAAATTGTGTAATGTCTGAGGACGGAACCGCAAACGTCCCTTTGCCCCAACTCTCCAAACATTTTTTTTCTATTATTGGCAGTGGTCAAAAGGACAAATAAAATAGTAAAGCCCCGTACACACGAGTCGAAATTCGGCCGGGAATTTTCGTCCAACGACCGATCTGCCGATTTTCGGCTTGTTAGTATGGTGCTTCCGACAACCGACTCCGACTTTTCGGCCGAAAAAATCCTGGTGTGTAGGCTATATAATTTTTGTCGACCATCAAAACACGTCCGATTTTTGTCTCATTAGTACAGATTTCGATGGGGAAAAATCTTATGAGCAAGACTAGGCATGCTCAGAGATGAAAGAACACATAGAAAGCAATCCAACACATGACATCACTTCTGAAGTAGAATTCTGTCGTACAGGAAAATTCGTGTGCAGTCTAGAGCACATTCAAACCAACAGACACGCACTCTGGACAAAAGACGGACGACCGGTTGCGTGTGTACGAGGCTTTAGTCTTTCCAGCAGGGACGGGACAAACCCTTCCACATTCTGCTTGTTTGCATTAAAGCGGTAGTAAACTCAATAAACAAAAATTTTTCTCCCTGCAAGGCAATATCATAATGTGATAGTGTGCACCACATACTAGAACATTATGAAAGATCAAAGCCCTCCAGCAGTGCGCTGTCACTGATTCAGAGGCTTCCATCTTCACCCAGTCTTCCTTCCGGATTTGCTAACTCCAGGCTTCTGAATGGCTGAGCCGCAATGACGTCACTCCCACGTATGCACAAGAGAGTCTCGGCTGCGGCGCGCAACTCGGCTGCAGCACGCACGGGCATGCCGTTCCTTCGGAGCGCATGTGCCAGTGTTATCACCATCTGCTGCTCGCTAGAATATCTCCTAAACGGTGCACATTTAGAAGATAATCATTTTACCTACAGGTAAGCTTTACTATAAGCTTACCTGTAGGTAAAGATTAAAAAAAAACAAGAGTTTATTACCACTTGTATTCAGTGTGTGGTGCATATCCTAGACATATGGAACGAGGGATGAAAACTTTGAGCCTGGGGGTTAAACATTGACCTGGATTAGTTCATCTAG
Source organism: Pelophylax lessonae (assembly GCF_965119305.1). NCBI lineage: Eukaryota > Metazoa > Chordata > Amphibia > Anura > Ranidae > Pelophylax > Pelophylax lessonae. Next base: position 730,766,517 of record NC_138769.1, on the reverse strand, counting down.
GAAAATCAGAAGGAAATGATCTTGAGCTATAGTGGTGTGTGCGCCCTTTGAGCCCTGGTGAAATGACATTGTTGCCCAAGGGACACTCTGCCCAAGGGGCACTCTGCCTTCTTCCAAATGACACCCCTCGTAGTAATGAAGATAAATGCTGAAAATTTTGTAAGAAACGTGTTGATAATGCAACATTGGATGAGAATATTGCTCTACTGGCCAAATGCCCCTAGCCTTGCGTCAAGTCAGAGTATACCGCCCAGGCCCGCGTGACCTAGTGGAAAATCACACAGCTACTCCCTTGTGTCTCCTGTAAAATATATTGCTTAGTCTTTTGCTCTGTGGAAATATACATTGCTTGGTGGAAAATCAGATATCTATACAGACACGTCTGCTTCTCCTGCTGGGTCTGTCATCTCTTCATCATTAACTGGATCCCATGGAGGAGCTCAGAACATATCAGGAAGGTCTAGTCAATCAGCTTCCTGTTCTGCTTTGTCCATCTCTGCTGGAGAACTATGACGGAGGAGACTGCTGGCAGCCAGAGACCCGGGCTGTGTCTCAGTGGGAGAGCTCCGGTCACTTCTGCTGGGATTTCATCTAATAATCCAGCTGCATATATAACGTCAGCCTGTTTTTCTGAGTCTGGGCTCCTGGCTTGTTCTGCTTGGTCTGTGCTTCCAACCAGTTCTGCCTTCGTGCTGCTGGGTCTGGGCTCCTGATCTGTTTTGCTGGATTTGGGCTCCCAGTCTGCTCTGTCCTGTTGCATCTGAAAGTTGGCCTCTTTTGTTCTGCTGATTAAGAGTTATTGGACTGTTCAGATCTGGGCCTGTTCTACCGGGTCTTAGCTCTTGGCCTGTTCTGCTTGGTCTGAACTCTGGGCATGCTCTGTCCTTCTCTGCTGAATCTGGGTTCCAGACCTGGTATGTCCTGTTCTCTGCTGGGTCTGGGCACTTGACCTGTTCTGCTGGGTCTGGGTACTGGACCTGTTCTGCTGGGGGTGCGCACTTACTTGACCCATTCTGCTGGGTCTGGGAACTTGACCTGTTCTGCTGAGTCTGGGCTCTTGACCTGTTCGGCTGGGTCTGGGCACTTGACCTGTTCTGCTGGGTCTGGGCACTTGACCTGTTCTGCTGGGTCTGGGCACTTGACCTGTTCTGCTGGGTCTGGGCTCTTGACCTGTTCTGCTGGGTCTGGGCACTTGACCTGTTCTGGTGGGTCTGGGCACTTGACCTGTTCTGCTGGGTCTGGGCTCTTGACCTGTTCTGCTGAGTCTGGGCACTTGACCTGTTCTGCTGGGTCTGGGCACTTGACCTGTTCTGCTGGGTCTGGGCTCTTGACCTGTTCTGCTGGGTCTGGGCTCTTGACCTGTTCTGCTGGGTCTGGGCACTTGACCTGTTCTGCTGGGTCTGGGCACTTGACCTGTTCTGCTGGGTCAGGGCACTTGACCTGTTCTGCTGGGTCTGGGCACTTGACCTGTTCTGCTGGATCTGGGCACTTGACCTGTTCTGCTGGATCTGGGCACTTGACCTGTTCTGCTGGGTCTGGGCACTTGACCCATTCTGCTGGGTCTGGGCACTTGACCTGTTCTGCTGGGTCTGGGTACTTGATCTGTTCTGCTGGGTCTGGGTACTTGTCCTGTTTTGCTGGGTCTAGGCACTTGATCTGTTCTGCTGGGTCTGGGTACTTGATCTGTTCTGCTGGGTCTAGGCACTTGACCTGTTCTGCTGGGTCTAGGCACTTGACCTGTTCTGCTGGGTATGGGCACTTGACCTGTTCTGCTGGGTCTGGGTACTTGATCTGTTCTGCTGGGTCTGGGCACTTGACCTGTTCTGCTGGGTCTGGGTACTTGATCTGTTCTGCTGGGTCTAGGCACTTGACCTGTTCTGCTGGGTCTAGGCACTTGACCTGTTCTGCTGGGTCTAGGCACTTGACCTGTTCTGCTGGGTCTAGGCACTTGACCTGTTCTGCTGGGTCTGGGCACTTGAACTGTTATGCTGGGTCTGGGCACTTGACCTGTTCTGCTGGGTCTGGGCACTTGACCTGTTTGGCTGGGTCTGGGCTCTTGACCTGTTCTGCTGAGTCTGGGCTCCCATCCTGCTCTCTCCTGTTTCATTGTGAACTCTTGGCCTGCTCTGTCCTGTTGTGTCAGATCTGGGATCTATCCTGTTGTGCTGAATCTAAGCTCTTGGCATGTTCTGTTCTTTTTCACTGAGTCTGAACTCTTGACCTACTCTGATCTGGGTTGTCGGGTCCGGGCCCTGTCCTACTGGGTGGAAGGTAAGCTCTCAGCCTGCTCTGTTTTGTTCTGCTGTGTCTTGGCTCCCAACCCATTCTGTCCTTTTCTTCTGGGTCGGAACCTGTGGCCTTTTTTGTTCTGCTGGAGAAGGGCTCTTGGGCTGTTCCTTTTTTTTTTTTTTTTTTTTTGCTGGCTCTTAGTTCTGGGCATGCTCTATCCTGTTGAGTCTGGGCTCCTGACTTACTATGTCCAGTTAGTAAGACTTACTAAAGTCCCATTCTGCTGAGGCTGGGCTCTTGACCAGTTCTGGGCATGTCCTTTCATGTTCTGCTGGGCCTGGGCCTCTGGCATGATCTGGATTGTTCTGCTGGATCGGAACCCTTGCCCTGATCTGTCCTTTTGCTGGGTCTCGACTCTCCTCCTGTCCTATTCTGCTCAGTCTGGACGACTATCCAGCACTGTCCTGTTCTGCTCCATTTGGGCACCTGGCCTGTTCTGTCCTTTTATGTTGTGTCTGGGTATTCAGCCTATCCGGTTGGGCCTGAGCTCTAAGCCTTAAATACTGGACTTTGGCTCTATGCTTGTTCTGCCTGATCTGGGCCCTAGGTCTGTTCTGCCATTGTGTTAGATCCGAATGTTAGGCCCGTTCTGCCCTGTTCTGCTCAGTCTGGGCTCCTGGCCTGCACTACCCTGTTCTGCTGGGTTTAGACTCCCAGCCTGTTCTGTGCTTTTCTGCTCGGTCTGGTCTCTTAGTCTGTTCTGTTAATTCTGGGCTCTTAAGCCTTTTCTGTCATGTTTTTCGTGGGTCTAGGTATGTTCAGTCCTGTTCTCCTGGGTCTGGACCTATTCTGTTTTGTTGGGTCCAGATATGTTCTAGTCTTTTGGCTCTGAGTCTGTTCTGTCCTGTTGTACTGGGCCTGAGATCCCAGTCTACTCTGTCCTGTTCAGCTGGATCTGGGCTTCAGACCTACTCTCTTCTATTGGATAAGGGATCTTGACTGTGTCTCATTCTGAGTCTAAGTTCTGGGCAGGGCCAGTGCTTCCACTAGGCAAACTAGGCAGCCGCCTAGGGCGCATTGCCACCTAGGGGCTGAGCCAGGAGTCGGCACTCTCTCTCCATCATGAATGATTATTGTGAGCTGAGGGGAGAGGTGGCAGTAGGGGAGGAAGAAGGGACAGAGGAAGATGCCAGGTGTCTTGAGCAGTGACAGAACTACCAGGCCCTGGCTTTCCACCACTTTTGGAGAGCCCCAAGAGGCAGGAAGGGAGCCAACCAAAGTGCTGCCTGCATGATGATCCTCTTCAGCTGGAGCTGAGTGGCCTTAACCCTGGGCAGGAAGTGACTCTCTGCACTGAGCTGGTAGGCAGCCGTTCATTTCCCTGGGTTGGTATTAGGCAGGGAGCGGAGGAGAGCTGAACCTTAGCCAAAGCTCAGCACTGGAGGGCGGAACCTTTACTGGAGCAGAAGCGACGAGGCACTGGAATGGTCTGAGGAGGTTGGTGATGAAAGACATGCGGAGCTCTCTGACTGCCGCTTTTACCTCCACCAGGAGCCGGTTGGGGCTGTGGTGAGCACTGTGGCCCAGGAGAGGAGTGTCCTGGGAGAAGGAATCAGCAGGCTCACTGTGAAGGAGGGCAGAGTGCGGGCCACTCTCTTCATACAGTGAGTGTCCCCAGAACAGGGCATTGGGGTCCCTGGGTGTTATATGGAGCATCCCTGGTATGGGAATCGAGGTCACCAGGTGTGCCATGGGGAATCGGAGTCACCAGGTGTGACAAGGGGGATAGGGGTCCCGGGTGTAACAGGGATTTGGGGTCACCAGGTGTGCCATGAGGAATGGGGTCCCTGGGTGTGCCATGGGGGAATTGGGATCCCCAAGTGGGACATGGAGGAACATCAGGGTCCCCAGGTGTGACATGGAGGAAAATCAGGGTCTGACATAGAGGAACATTAGGGTCACTGAGTATGACAGCATGACATGGAGGAACATGAGGGTCCCTGGGTGTGACATGGGGGAACATGAGCATCAGTGGGTATGACAGAATGACATGGAGGAATATTGGGGTCCCAGGGTGTTACATGAAAAAACATCAAAGTCTCTGGGTGTGACATGGAGGGACATTAGGGTCCCCGGGTGTGACATGGAGGAATATGGGGGTCACTGGGTATGAAAGCATAACATGGAGGAACCATCAGATCAGGGCCACTGGGTATGACATAGAGGAGTTTTTAATCCCTTCCCTTTTTTTTTTTTTTGGGGGGGGGGCGCAAGTAGCTGTTCTTGCCTAGGGCGTAAAATAGTCCAGCACCTTTTTGGGTGTTGGATCCTGAACTATTCCTTCTTGTTCTGTAGAGCTTCCAATCTGTTCCATCCTATTTTGCTGGTTCTAAGCTCTGGACCCTTTCTGTCCGGTTCTGCTGCTTCTAGTCTCTTGGTCTTCTCTGCTCTCATTTGTTCTTCGATAGGGTAATTTCCCTTCAATTACGCTTTTGGACGACTGTGTGTGTGTGTGTAACATTAACATGGCATAAAAACTGAATTGTTAATGCAAACCCTAAGTGTCCCAAGCCGCCTCAGCGGGTGCAGTGGGTAATAAACCAATTAACCCTTTCCTCGCTTTGTAAGTGTGGCCCCATGCCTATGAAACAGCAAGAATTAATCTCTCTGCTGAGTAAATATTAACACATCGTGTCCTGCCAGAGTATAATCCGCTGTCTGGCTATAAATCATATGATGGCTGCATCTTAACTCTGTCCCCGCCAGGCACACAGTTAACCCCATCCTAGCACAGAGGATTCAGAATGGAGGGATGCATCAGATCCATCACCTGATTGCCAACTAATCCTGATTAGCTTCATGAAATATCACATGAAACGGTTTATGCGGGAGAAGAGAAGGTTTTATGCATGTCGCCCTGCAGGAGAAAATTAAACATCTCAACCCGTCTGCTTGGCTGCCGACATCTCACAATCCTTCCAGGGATGTTAAGGGAAAGCGGGAGAGAAGAAACCACTGTTAGCTTTTTAGAAACAGGCCAAAGTGGTGAAAATGGAATAGAAGAATAAAAAAAAAAAAAAAAAAAAAGCAACAAAAGCAGTGACATTTTTAATCTCGGCCCGAAACAGGGGTGCCTCTGATTGGCTGACTGCGTACTGACTGGGAAGCTGCCAATACTCGCAAAGGTGGGCAACCGTGTGCGCTAATACATTTTTAACATGATTACTATACAAATCTCAAGAGTGGTGGGTCCATAAATGACCCTCTAGGGCAGCAGTTCCCAACCTGGGGGATGAGTACGGCAGAAAAGCTGTGGCAGGGACCTAAATGTGTTCCTTTGGTCCACCTGGTAAAAGGTTGTGGCTGTGGTAAGTGTGTGTAGAAGGTGCACAAAGAAATACCACCTCTATGTTTTCCAACAACCATGCTATAGTACCATAAATCACAATATTCCTGCGCTAAAAACCTCAGAATAAAATAACATAAAAATATCTAAAAGTGAAAAAGCAGCCACACAAATCCGGAATAGTACAGATCCGAAAAGAATAATGTAAATACTGCGGCGCTAATTCTAAATAAATGTCCCAAAATAAATTGGACAATGCAGTCCTTCAGTGTCCACTTCAAACTGAAGAAAATGGGGCAAACCGCAGACCCGGAGAACCGCCACCAAGCACTCTGAATACACCGCCTCTTACCAGATAAGAGTGACCTCCATTACACAGATCCAATACAGCCAGATGTACAGGGGTATATAGCGATCCTTCTTCCAGAGATCCCGGGCTCACAGGTTCAACCGTTTGCCAAATATGAAAATAGAAAGCGGGGACACTCTCATAGCGCAGATTGTATAAGCTTTTATTGGCACACAAAGTTAAGAACACTTACAATTTTATGGAGTAAAACGAGCATCTATGCTGGTGATAAGCGTTCCTCTCCGGGTGCCGTGCTGTGTTCCGAAAATAACCAAAAAGATGGCCACCACGTCTCCTCCCCGTAACGGCGTGCATCACCATGAGCGCTGGCACCCAGAGCCAGCCAGCCACCCACATCCACAGGCCCTGTGCCAGCCAATCACAGGCACTGTACCAGCCAGCCACCCACAGCCCCTGTACCAGCCAGCCACCCACCCACCACAGGGTGCCAGCCACTACCACAGAGTTCCAGACAGCCAGCCACCCACCACAGGGTACCAGACAGCCAGCCACCCACAGACAGGGTGCCAGCCAGCAAGCCACAGGCCCTATACCAGCCAGCCGCCCACAGGCTCTGTACCAGCCAGCCACCCACAGCCCCTGTACCAGCCAGCCACCACCACAGGGTGCCAGCCAGCCACCACCACAGAGTGCCAGACAGCCAGCCACCCACCACAGGGTACCAGACAGCCAGCCACCCACAGACAGGGTGCCAGCCAGCAAGCCACAGGCCCTGTACCAGCCAGCTGCCCACAGGCTCTGTACCAGCCAGCCACCCACAGCCCCTGTACCAGCCAGCCACCACCACAGGGTGCCAGACAGCCAGCCACCCACAGACAGGGTGCCAGCCACAGGCCCTGTACCAGCCAGCCGCCCACAGGCTCTGTACCAGCCAGCCACCCACAGCCCCTGTACCAGCCAGCCACCACCACAGGGTGCCAGACAGCCAGCCACCCACCACAGGGTACCAGACAGCCAGCCACCCACAGACAGGGTGCCAGCCAACCAGCCACAGGCCCTGTACCAGCCAGCCAGCCACCCACAGCCCCTGTGCCAGCCACCCACCTACCACAGGGTGCCAGCCAGCCATCCACCAAGGGGTGCCAGCCAGCCAGCCACCCACCACAAGGTGCCAGCAAGCCAGCCATTAGGCATTAAACAAAAATTAACATGTTCAGTACCAGATTTGTGTCAAAAATTGTCTTTATTTTTCAAAACTTTAAATGTACAAAATATTGGCCCATATCGGCCGATACCGATACGTTGTGACCAAAATATCAGTATCGGCCCTCAAAAAGCACCAGCCACCAGACCATTAAGGTGCCTCCATCGGAAAAGGTCAACTTCAATCTTCAGAACTCTCCATGGAACACTGAAGGCACAATTGCCACCCTCCTTGGACTGCAACACACAGATGGGCCACCAGACTGCACCCTTGCTCTATCTGCATCCTCCTTGGCCCAGACACCCATGGTGGAGGGAATCCTAGCTCTCCAACCCACAGCGGCTCCAAAACTCCAAAGGAGCCCCAGATCCAGAACATGCTGGGTCACAGGCTGAACCCCAAACAGGAACTAAGATAACACTGGGCATACAACTGCAATATGATATATACCTCAAAAGTCCCCCTGCCCTTCATCTCTCTCCTTTATCCAGCTAACACCAACATTTTTAATTCGCACTGACAATAACACAACAGCTTTTTCTGCTCCCACTTTAAGCACCTCCCACTTAGTACAGTTGACTCCACCACCTATTCTTCCCTCTGCCCCAACCTCATTGAGAGGTACAGTTTACACAAATGGGCTGCTGTATTATTCTGCCGTATTATTCTGACACCAAGTGGTGATTAAGGGCCACTACAAGTTGTTTATTTATGTAATTTGGTTTCTCCCTCTGTCACCCTTCATGTTTAGTGCTAGTTAGTTCAGTTGTAACTAGTCCCTCCCTATTTCTTCCATGTTCCCTCAGTCAGAGTTAGTTCTGTACATCTTCTGTACTGCACTTTTTCTGAAGTTAAACTATTGGATTCAACTTCTGCCTTCTGCCTGTGGATGGTGCCAAGTTAGCGGGTGTCCAAGAAGACTTTTCAATGCATTGAGCGGTATTTGAAACAGAACAGCAAGGAAGGTTACAATGTCTGTCACATGTCTTTTGTTGAATGTATCCTACTGTCCAGGTGACTCCAGTACCATCATGCCTTGTCCTTGTGACACCAGGACAGGAAATGAGAGGACTTGCCAGTGCAGAAAACAACTGACTCCAGTACACTTGCCAAGCTGCTCACAACTAAAACAAAAATGTGTAGGTGGAGTTGGACTTTAAAATTGTCAGCTGTGACAGACAGCGATTGTACAGATGTTTAACCACTTGCCGACCGCAATACGTATCTTGCAAGGGGTTTACGGAGGTTATGGCTGAAGCTATCAGCCATAACCCCAGTATTTTTTTTTTTTGGAGGCGATTCTTTCTTGTAGCATGTAGTCTGAGTGGCTAATTAGCCGCTGGATCACTTTCAGAAGCAACGGGAGGGTGTTTCTTGGGCTTACCAGCGAGCCCGGGAAATGATCCGACACTTCGCACAGCTGGCCATAGAGGGGAACAGGGACCAGATAGTCTCTGATCACCTCTATGATCTAATAGGACTGGAGCAGTCTTTTTTTACAGCAAGAGATCTTTTTTTTTTTTTATTTCTTTGATCTTTTGCTTTTAAAAGTAGAGGAGAGATTTGGGGTCTTGTAGACCCCAGATCTCTCCATAAAGAGGATCTTTCATCTCCTCTTTCTATTACAAGGGATGTTTGCATTATTATTATTATTGTTATTATATAGGATTTATATAGCGCTGACAGTTTACGCAGCACTTCACAACTTGAGGGTAGACAGTTCAAATACAATACACTTTAATACAGTAGGAATCAGAGTGCCCTGCTCGTTAGGGCTTACAATCTAAGAGGGAGGGGCAAGAGATACAAGAGGTAATAACTGTGGGGGATGGGCTGATGGAGAAAATAAAAGTACAGTTGTTAGGTCGTTGCCAGATAGGTTTCTCTCAAGAGATGTGTTTTCAGGGATCGTCTGAATGTGGACAAAGTAGGAGATAGTCGGACAGATTGGGGGAACGTGGGGGAGAAAATACCATCAGCTCGGTTTTGGATAGGTTGAGTTTGAGGAAGTTATGTGACATCCAGGCTGATCTGTCTGTTAGTAAATTGGTGATGCGTGAGGAGACTGATGGAGTGGGCTGAGGGGGTGGAGAGATAGATTTGGGTGTCATCAGCGTCAGTGGCGGCCAGTCCATTGGGGCGCAGGGGTGCCGCCCCCCATCCATGCATTCAGCCTCCTAATCTACAAGCAGGGCGCCGGACGCATGGATTCCAATGGGGTTTTTTTTTTCTAAAGCACGTGATTGGAGCCAGAAGCTTTAATAGGCTTCAAAAAAGGGTGGATCTGGGGCACAGAGCACTGCGCCCTGAGCCCACCCAGTTGTGGGACAATAGCAAATGAGACCCGTTTCCCGTTGGCTGGAAGGAGAAGCCATGCTATTGGCCAAGGAGGAGGAGGAGGGAGGAAAAGCAGGGGAAGCCGTCCCATGGAGGAGACACAGGGGGAAGCCACCACCGCCGCTGCCTGCCCAGGGTGAGTGAGCCGGCGACTGGGAGGAAGGGGTGGGATTTAGGTGTGCGGGCTGGAGCTGGTGTGGTCCGAGGGGGGGGGGGGTATGGTGTGGTCTGTCTGACGCCCGCCCCAGCTGCCACTGATCAGCGTAGAGATGATATTGAAAGCCATGGGAGGCAATCAGCTGACCCAGGGGAGGAGGTGTAGATTGATAAAAGGAGCGGTCCAAGAACAGGACTTCCTTTGAATACAAATAAAAGTAGTTTAAAAAATAGTAAAATAAATAAAGGGACAGCGTATAAATAAAAAATAAATAAGAAAAAGCGAATGCATACGTAAATCGCGCACACGTATGTAAACGATGTTCGCACCACACATGTGAGGTATCACCGCGAACATTAGAGTGGGAGCAATATTTCTAGCACTAGATCTCCTCTGTAACTCTAAACTGGTAACCTGTAACAAAAAAAATGTAAAGCATCGCCACGGAGAGTTTTAGGTATCATATTTTCTTGCCATTCCACAAGCGTGCACAATTTTAAAGCATGACATGTTAGGTATCTTATTACCTGGTGTAACATCATATTTTAGAATTTACCAAAAACTGATCTATATATTGTGCTTTTTCTGCATTAAAATTCATCAAAGTGTATTTTTTCTAAATAAAATTGCATTTGAAAAAACGCTGCGCAAATACTGTGTGACATAAAAAAATTGCAACTATTGCCATTTTATTCTCTAGGGTCTCTACTAGAAAAAAAAATATATATATAATGTTTAGGAGTTCTAAGCAATTTTCTAGCAAAAAATACAGATTTTTACTTGTAAGAAAAAAGTGCCAAAAAAAGGCCTGGTCCTTATAGTGAAACTCCAGCCCCCCCCAACAAAAATGTAAAGTCAGCAGCTACAAATCCTGTAGCTGCTGACTTTTAATATTAGCACACTTACCTGTCAAGGGGGTCCCGTCCCCGATGTTGGCACCCCAGCTAATTTTTAATTTGGCTCTCGGGTGCTGCTACCGCCATTCTGTGCATGATGTGGGATGGAGGAGGGGCCGAACTTCCAGGGGACCTTCCTGCAGCAAGGTGACCCGGAAGCGGGGACAGGTACCTGTCAGAAACAGGTACCCACTCCCACTGTAAGGTGCCAAATGTGTCAGTGGAGGGGGGAGGGGAGGAAGCACACAAGCAAAGCTTCCCCTTTTGGGTGGAGCTCTGCCTTAAAGCGATATTAGTCTTGGAATTTTTTGATTACAAATAACAAACATGTTATACTTTCCTGCTTTGTGCAGTTGGTTTTGCACAGAGCAGCCCAGATCCTCCTCTTCTCAGGTCCCTTGCAGGCTCTCGTGGCCCCTCCCTCTTGCTCAGGACCCCCACAGCAGGCAGCTTGCTATGGGGGCACCCGAGCTTTGGGTTTGTTTAGGCTTTGTCAATCCGCTTTGGGTGCAGGCGCCGGCATCTGTAGTATGGGAAGCAGGAAGTGAAGCCTTTTGTTTTTTTTTCTTTTCTACTGCGCATGCGCGCGTCGTGCTGCGCTTTCTGAATGGTCCCGCTATGTTCTGGGACCTGTGTGTGTCCCAAAAGGCAGTGGGGGGAATGAGGAGAGGCTGGAAATGTCGTAGATCGGCGATCAGCGATCTTTCCCAGAAGTGGGTACCTGTCAAAACCGGGTACCCGCTACCCCCCATAAAAAGTGCCAAATGTGGCAGTGGAGGGGGGTAGGGTGCGAGCGAGCAGAGCTTCCCCTTTTGGGGGGAGCTCCGCTTTCAGTGAGTAATACAACATACACAGTGGGCAGTCGCACTGATTTTGAAAGTAGTTCCTGCATTACTTTTTGCAAGTTCAGGTGCGACTTCCATAGACATCTGAGCATGAAGTCACACAGATCTCTTCTAAGTCGCACCTAAAGTAGCATTGAAATGCTACTTTGAAATTGTGCTACTTCAAGTGAAGTATCAATGTCACAATCAATGTCACAATCGGTGTGGCCGGGGTGTTACAGGGCATAAACTATACATGGCAAAATGAAAATACACAAATTACACATACTGTATACAAGTTACACCTTATATAAACTATGCACAGCATACACAAAACTACACATACCCTACATTCAATAAACATGCTGTACAGAAACGGCGCACAACGTACATAAAACGTATACATGCTGCAATCAAAATACACACAAACTACATATACCTTATATAAATGACACACACCCTACACAAAGTACATACACCTCATATAAACTTCACACACTATACACAAACCACCTTATATAAACTACAAATCCTACACAAAGTACATAGACCTTTTATAAATTACACACACCCTACATAAACTACACATACTCTACACAAACTACACACACCTTACATAAACTACACATACTCTACACAAACTACAAACACCCTACATAAACTACACACACCCTACACAAACTACACACACCCTACACAAACTACACATACTCTACACAAACTACACACACCCTACATAAACTACACATACTCTACACAAACTACAAACACCCTACATAAACTACACATACTCTACATAAACTACACACACCTTACATAAACTACACATACTCTACACAAACTACAAACACCCTACATAAACTACACACACCCTACACAAACTACACATACTCTACACAAACTACACACACCCTACACAAACTACACACACCCTACATAAACTACACATACTCTACATAAACTACACACACCCTACATAAACTACACATACTCTACACAAACTACACACACCCTACACAAACTACACATACTCTACACAAACTACACACACCCTACATAAACTACACATACTCTACACAAACTACACACACCCTACAAAAACTACACATACTCTACACAAACTACACACACCCTACATAAACTACACATACTCTACATAAACTACACATACTCTACACAAACTACACACACCCTACAAAAACTACACATACTCTACACAAACTACACACACCTTACATAAACTACACATACTCTACATAAACTACACACACCCTACATAAACTACACATACTCTACACAAACTACACACACCCTACATAAACTACACATACTCTACACAAACTACACACACCCTACACAAACTACACATACTCTACACAAACTACACACACCCTACACAAACTACACATACTCTACACAAACTACACACACCCTACATAAACTACACATACTCTACACAAACTACACACACCCTACATAAACTACACATACTCTACATAAACTACACACACCCTACATTAACTACACATACTCTACACAAACTACACACACCCTACACAAACTACACATACTCTACACAAAGTACATAGACCTTTTATAAACTACACACACCCTACACAAACTACACATACTCTACACAAACTACACACACCCTACACAAACTACACACACCCTACATAAACTACACATACTCTACATAAACTACACACACCCTACATAAACTACACATACTCTACACAAACTGCACATACTCTACACAAACTACACACACCCTACACAAACTACACATACTCTACACAAACTACACACACCCTACATAAACTACACATACTCTACACAAACTACACACACCCTACATAAACTACACACACCCTACACAAACTACACACACCCTACATAAACTACACACACTCTACACAAACTACACACACCTTACATAAACTACACATACTCTACACAAACTACAAACACCCTACATAAACTAAACATACTCTACACAAACTACACACACCCTACATAAACTACACACACCCTACACAAACTACACATACTCTACACAAACTACACACACCCTACATAAACTACACATACTCTACACAAACTATACACACCCTACATAAACTACACATACTCTACACAAACTACACACACCCTACAAAAACTACACATACTCTACACAAACTACACACACCCTACATAAACTACACATACTCTACACAAACTACACACACCCTACATAAACTACACACACCCTACACAAACTACACATACTCTACACAAACTACACACACCCTACATAAACTACACATACTCTACACAAACTACACACACCCTACATAAACTACACATACTCTACACAAACTACACACACCCTACATAAACTACACATACTCTACATAAACTACACACACCCTACATAAACTACACATACTCTACACAAACTACACACACCCTACACAAAGTACATACACCTCATATAAACTGCAAACACTATACACAAACCACCTTATATAAACTACACATACCCTACACAAAGTACATAGACCTTTTATAAACTACACACATCCTACACAAAGTACACATACTCTACACAAAGTACACACACCCTACATAAACTACACATACTCTACACAAACTACACACACCCTACATAATGATAAACTACACATACTCTACGCAAACTACAAACACCCTACATAAACTACACACACCCTACACAAACTACACACACCCTGCATAAACTACACATACTCTACACAAGCTACACACACCTTACATAAACTACACATACTCTACACAAACTACACACACCCTACAAAAACTACACATACTCTACACAAACTACACACACCCTACATAAACTACACATACTCTACACAAACTACACATACTCTACACAAACTACACACACCCTACATAAACTACACATACTCTACACAAACTTCACACACCTTTTATAAACTACACATACTCTACACAAACTACACACACCCTACATAAACTACACACACCCTACACAAACTACACACACCCTACATAAACTACACAAACTACACACACCTTACACAAACTACACACACCCTACACAAACTACACACACTCTACATAAACTACATACACCCTACACAAACTACACACACCTTACATAAACTACACATACTCTACACAAACTACACACACCCTACACAAACTACACATACTCTACACAAACTACACACACCCTACACAAACTACACATACTCTACACAAACTACACACACCCTACACAAACTACACATACTCTACACAAACTACACACACCCTACATAAACTACACATACTCTACACAAACTACACACACCCTACATAAACTACACATACTCTACATAAACTACACACACCCTACATTAACTACACATACTCTACACAAACTACACACACCCTACAAAAACTACACATACTCTACACAAACTACACACACCCTACATAAACTACACATACTCTACACAAACTACACACACCCTACACAAACAACACATACTCTACACATACTACACACACCCTACATAAACTACACATACTCTACACAAACTACACACACCCTACATAAACTACACATACTCTACACAAACTACACACACCCTACATAAACTACACATACTCTACACAAACTACACACACCCTACATAAACTACACATACTCTACACAAACTACACACACCCTACATAAACTACACATACTCTACACAAACTACACACACCTTACATAAACTACACATACTCTACACAAACTACACACACCCTACAAAAACTACACATACTCTACACAAACTACACACACCTTACATAAACTACACATACTCTACACAAACTACACACACCCTACATAAACTACACATACTCTACACAAACTACACACACCCTACAAAAACTACACATACTCTACACAAACTACACACACCTTACATAAACTACACATACTCTACATAAACTACACACACCCTACATAAACTACACATACTCTACACAAACTACACACACCCTACATAAACTACACATACTCTACACAAACTACACACACCCTACACAAACTACACATACTCTACACAAACTACACACACCCTACACAAACTACACATACTCTACACAAACTACACACACCCTACATAAACTACACATACTCTACACAAACTACACACACCCTACATAAACTACACATACTCTACATAAACTACACACACCCTACATTAACTACACATACTCTACACAAACTACACACACCCTACAAAAACTACACATACTCTACACAAACTACACACACCCTACATAAACTACACATACTCTACACAAACTACACACACCCTACACAAACAACACATACTCTACACATACTACACACACCCTACATAAACTACACATACTCTACACAAACTACACACACCCTACATAAACTACACATACTCTACACAAACTACACACACCCTACATAAACTACACAAACTACACACACCCTACATAAACTACACATACTCTACACAAACTACACACACCTTACATAAACTACACATACTCTACACAAACTACACACACCCTACAAAAACTACACATACTCTACACAAACTACACACACCCTACATAAACTACACATACTCTACACAAACTACACACACCCTACATAAACTACACACACCCTACACAAACTACACATACTCTACACAAACTACACACACCCTACATAAACTACACATACTCTACACAAACTACACACACCCTACATAAACTACACATACTCTACACAAACTACACACACCTTACATAAACTACACATACTCTACACAAACTACACACACCCTACAAAAACTACACATACTCTACACAAACTACACACACCTTACATAAACTACACATACTCTACACAAACTACACACACCCTACATAAACTACACATACTCTACACAAACTACACACACCCTACAAAAACTACACATACTCTACACAAACTACACACACCTTACATAAACTACACATACTCTACATAAACTACACACACCCTACATAAACTACACATACTCTACACAAACTACACACACCCTACATAAACTACACATACTCTACACAAACTACACACACCTTACATAAACTACACATACTCTACATAAACTACACACACCCTACATAAACTACACATACTCTACACAAACTACACACACCCTACATAAACTACACATACTCTACACAAACTACACACACCCTACATAAACTACACATACTCTACACAAACTACACACACCCTACATAAACTACACATACTCTACACAAACTACACACACCCTACATAAACTACACATACTCTACACAAACTACACACACCTTACATAAACTACACATACTCTACACAAACTACACACACCCTACAAAAACTACACATACTCTACACAAACTACACACACCTTACACAAACTACACATACTCTACACAAACTACACACACCCTACATAAACTAAACATACTCTACACAAACTACACACACCCTACATAAACTACACATACTCTACATAAACTACACACACCCTACATTAACTACACATACTCTACACAAACTACACACACCCTACAAAAACTACACATACTCTACACAAACTACACACACCCTACATAAACTACACATACTCTACACAAACTACACACACCCTACAAAAACTACACATACTCTACACAAACTACACACACCCTACATAAACTACACATACTCTACACAAACTACACACACCTTTTATAAACTACACATACTCTACACAAACTACACACACCCTACAAAAACTACACATACTCTACACAAACTACACACACCTTACATAAACTACACATACTCTACACAAACTACACACACCCTACATAAACTACACACACCCTACACAAACTACACACACCCTACATAAACTACACATACTCTACACAAACTACACACACCTTTTATAAACTATACACACTCTACACAGGCAATGTACAGAAAGACTACAGGCAATGTACAGAAACTAAAGGCACCATACACAAACTATACACACCTTATATAAACTACACACAAACTATAAACACCATACACAAACTACACACACCTTATATAAACTACACACACCCTACACAAACCAAACCTTAGATAAACTACATACATCCTACACAAACTACACACACCTTTTATAAACTACACCCTCCCTACATAAACTACATAGACCTTATATAAATGACATACATCCTACACAAACTACACACACCTTATATAAACTACACTCCCCCTATACAAACTACATATACCTTACACAAACTACACACCTGAAATAAACTACACACAAACTATAGACACTATATACAAACTACACACACACACCATACAAAAACTACACACACTCACCTTGTATAAACTACATACACCCTACACAAACTACATACACCCTGCACAAACTACACACACCTGAAATAAACTACACACAAACTATGGACACCATATACAAACTATACACACTTGAAATAAACTACACACAAAGTATGGACACCATATACAAACTACACACACCATACACAAGCTACACGCACCTTATAAAAAACTACACAACAAACTACAGACACCAAACACAAACTACACAAACCTTATATAAACTACACACATCCTACACAAACTACACTCACCTTATTTAAACTACACACAAACTACAGACACCAAACACAAACCACACAAACGTTATATACACTACACACACCATACAAAACTACACACACTGTACACAAACAACAGCCCTTAAAATTTCCACTTGCCTGCTTGCATTTTGCGAATGAAAAAAGCTTGAGGGCGAGTATGTGGCTGCCTCAGAGGGGGTGGGGGAGGGGGGAGCGCCGCAGACAGTTGAGGCTGCATTGATGGGCACTGATGAGGGATGCATTGATGGGCACTGGTGAGGCTGCTTTGATGGGCAATGATGAGACTGCAATTGATGGGCACTGGTGAGTGGTGAGGCTGCGTGGATGGGCACTGGTGAGGCTGCACAGGTGGGCACTGGTGAGGCTGCATTGATGGGCACTGGTGAGGCTGCATTGATGAGACTGTGCTGATGGGCACTAGTGAGGCTGTGCTGATCAGCAGTGGTGAGGCTGCATTGATGGGCACTGATGAGGCTGCATTGATGGGCACTGGTGGGGCTGCACTAATGGGCACTGATAAGCTGCACTGATGATGCTGCACTGAAGGGCACTTATAGGCTGCGAGTAACCCTTAAGGCCTATCTAGTAGCGCAGGACTTGAAATGTTGAGCCCTGCAAACACACACCTTATATAAACTACACACAAACTATAAACACCGTAGACAAACTACACACACCGTGCTCAAAATACACACACTGTGCACAAAATACACACATGGTACACAAAACAAAATACCGCACTCTAACTACACACACCTCAAATAAACTACACACACCGTACACAAACTACAACCCTATGCAAAACTACACACACCCTACACAAAACTACACACAAAGTACGCAAAACTACACACAACCTACAAAAAACGACATGCACGGCACACAAAACTACACACACCCTACACAAAACTACACACACGGCACACAAAACTACACACACCGTGCACAAAATACACACACGGTACACAAAACTAAACACTGTACACAAACTACACACACCCTACACAAAACTACACACACCGTACGCAAAACTACAGACAACCTACAAAAAATGCACGGCACACAAAACGACACACCGTACACAAACTACAGACATACTGCACACCATACGCAAACTACAGACACCTATGAACTATAGATACTATATATACACTATACATAATGCACAGCAACTACAAATTGTGCAGAAAACTACACACACCATACACAAAACTACACATGCTGTACATAAACTAAACACAACATACATAAACTATACACAACCTTTACAAACTACACATGCCATACAGAAACTACACACCATACACAATCTCCACACGTCATACACAAAACACACACATCATACACAGACTATAATCCCAGTATACAATTTACACACATTGTTCACAAACTTTACATGACATAGACGATCTGCACACGCTGTACACATACTACACACATCTCACACACAATACACCCTCCATGCACACACAGCCCTGCTTTGGGCTAGTGCCAGGCGGCTCGGCCTCCCTCCCCCACCGATAAGCCGTCTCTTGACAAATGGAAACCAGGTGTTTGCAGGAGGAGAGGGAGATGTGTGTGGAGAATTGTCCACAGGAGACCAGCAGCCAGGAAATGTGCGTTCCACTAGCCTGGCCAATGACCCCCTCCAACCCAACCATCGAACCCAAAATCCCCAGCTGTGTACAGCCGGCATCACTGAACAACACGGACTGAAAATACCCAGGACAACACCTCCGCCACATGGAGCATGTAATTAGAAATGACTGCGGACTGAGAACACAGGCGGTGTCACCCATCACTGTGAGCGACAGCGGAACTCTACTGCTACTGCGCCGCGCGTCCGCCATGATACACGTCAACTACATACATAAAACATGCCAAGCCACGGATATTTATTTATTTTTTATTATTATTATTACAGGTATTTATATAGTGCCAACAATTTACACAGCGCTTTACATACTGGACATTCACATCAGTCACTTGCCCTAAAGAGCTTACAATCTAAGGTCTCTACTCTACATACACATACTAGGGCCAATTTGAACAGGAGCCAATCAACCTACCAATGTGTCTTTGGAGTGTTGTGGGGCAAACCATGCATGCCAAGAGAGAACATGCAATCTCCATCCTTACTGGTATTTAACTATGAGATCTGCCAACATTTATATGTGTATAATACACGCACACACACAAAAACATAAAATTATCAAAAGTATTGGGACGCCTGCCTTTACACGCACATGAACTTTAATGGCATCCCAGTTTTAGTCCGTAGGGTTCAATATTGAGTTGGCCCACCCTTTGCAGCTATAACAGCTTCAACTCTTCTGGGAAGGCTGTCCACAAGGTTTAGGAGTGTGTGTATGGGAATGTTTAACCATTCTTCCAGAAGCTTATTTGTGAGGTCAGGAACTGATGTGGACAAGAAGGCCTGGCTCACAGTGTTTGCTGTAATTCATCACAAAGGTATTCTATTGGGTTGAGGTTAGGACAGGTAAGGTGCAAGCCAGCCCAGTTCCTCCACCCCAAACTCGCTCATCCATATCTTTATAACCTTGCTTTGTGCACTCATCCAAATCATTTGGTGGAGGGGGGATTATGGTGTGGGGATTGTTTGGCCCCTTAGTTCCAGTGAAGGGAATTCTTAAGGCGTCAGCATACCAAGACAATTTTGACAATTTCCCAACTTGGTGAGAACAGTTTGGGGGTGGCCCCTTCCTGTTCTAACATGACTGGGCACCTGTGCACAAAGCAAGGTCCATAAAGACATGGATGAGCGAGTTTGGGGTGAAGGAACTTGAGTCCTGACCTCAACCTGATAGAACACCATTGGGATGAATTAGAGTGGAAACTGCGAGTCAGGTCTTCTCGTCCACATCATGCCTGACCTCACCAACGTGCTTCTGGAAGAATGGTCAAACATTCCCATAGACACGCTCCTAAACCTTGTGGACAGCCTTCCCAGAGGAGTTGAAGCTGTTATAGCTGCAAAGGGTGGGCCAACTCAATATTGAACCCTACGGACTAAGACTGGGATGCCAATAAAGTTAAAGGGGCCTGTAAAAGAAGAAAAATCTTCCCGATACTTTTGGTAATATAGTGTATACACACTATATAGCCAAAAGTCTATGTCACCAAAAACATATAGGGCCTCATGCACACTGGGCATTTGCCTAGCCTTCCTGAACGCCTTTCTGCTGGCAGAAGAAAAGCAGCATCAAAAAAAGTGCCTAAAGTCGTGTTTTTGCGTCAAGCAATATATTCTGGTAAATGAAATGCATTAAAGTGTTTGTAAAGACTAAGGGCTCTTTCACACGGGCGATCCGATCAGATCCGCCTGTTAGTTTTTTAGGCGGATCTGATCGGATCCTCCATGCAGCTCTATGGGGCAGCGGATGTCAGCGGAGACACCTCCGCTGACACCCGCTGCCATCCGCATCCGATCCTGTCCGTGAAATCCGGACGGATGGAAACCCTATTTTTCGATCCGTCCTGGGATCGAATCGGATGAGAGCGGACAGGCGGTCCGCTCTCATCCGATCCCCCATAGAGAGCAGCGGGAGCTGTGACACCTCCCTATCCGCACTGCAAGCGGAGACGGAGCTGTCATCCGCCGGCTCAGCGGGGATCGGCGGATCGATCCCCGCTGAGCAGCACGGATCCGCCTACGGAGGCGGACCGTGTGAAAGAGCCCTAAAGGTTTTTTACATTCATGCATTCTTTCTTCTTAAAGTCAGCTTTATGCAGACACCATTCTTGTGACGCCACACAACACACAAAGGGGAGAGGGAGGAAGAGGAGGATTTTGGCAGTTTTGGAGGCATAGAAGCAGAGGAAGACTTACGTCAAGCCTTAAGCGTTCAAAGCCTGCAAAGGACCATAGAATTTGTGGCATCAAGGAGAAGGATCATTATTGGTTGGCAAACCTCCTTGACCACTGTTACAAGGGGAATGTCTCGAAACTCATTCTGCCATCGCAGAGGGAGCACAGGATGAAATATCTTCAGAACAACTTAAAGAGGAGTATATGTAATGCTTTTTCAGACTTTGTTAGGTTACAGTCTCATGGAAAAGCTAGTTTTGAGGCTTCTGTTGGTTGAGAAGGGGGCCACCTCATTTTGTTAGTCCTCGGTGCCCAGAGCTGTCAGTGTCAAGATCCCATCGGCAGCATCTGAATTATATGATGGAAGATTATCGAGGTGGGGGGGGGGGGGCAATCAAGGAGAGCTTTCCAGTAGAGGATCCACTGGGTTTCTGGTTCATGAGAATAGACCACTGGCCAAAACTTGCCCAGAGTGCTTCTGGGCTTCCCTACATCGGCGTGCTTTCCGAATGGGCATTCAGTGCTGTCAGAGGTTTGACAGATAAAAGCGCGTCTGTACACAGACTCTGTTGACCTGCTGACATTTCTCAAAATGAATCAGTCCTGGATTAGCAGCAGCTATCAAGCCCCTAATGCCGATGTTGCTGATTAATTATTATTGAGATCTCAAATCTCTGCAAGACTGTCTAGGCTGCTTAGCTTTTTGGATGTTGATTTTATGTTGAACACATTTTTTTGGTATAGGTTTCATGGGCACAATTAACACCCAAGGACCAATTTTTTTGCGCCTGTTTAACAGGGGCATCAAATTAAAATTTTTTACAGCAAGGCCAATTCTTGCTTTCATCAAGAGTGCCTCTAGAAGGTTACGGTGTGCAGGCACCACCAACACCCAAAGTCCACAACTGTTACTTCTATCCAAACTCTGCGAAAGAGACACCAGACTTTAATTTAAAAAAAAAAAATTGTTAATCTTGGCCTGAGTGTACTATAACTTGGCTTCCTCACATAAGGCTTGCTCACTGTGGTGCAAAAATGTGTTATTTCCATCCAAAATCTGCCAAAGAGACACCAGAATTTATCCAAAAAAATCTCCAATCTTGTTCTGAGTGCACTACATTTTCGTCTCATCATACAGACTGACTCCCCAAACCGTTGTTTACTAAATCAAGAAAGCTTGCAGAGAAAATCAATTTAAATGTAATTTTCTTTCTTTATATTCTTTTTGTCAGTTTTGCTGCAGCAGGTTCTATACACAGTACAGATGCACCACTTTACAGGCAGAGTAGGGGGACCCTCCTCAGGCACTATATTTAAAGGAATTTTTCATTTTTATTGTTTCACCTTAAGCATCATTAAAATCACTGCCTATTTAAATCTTTTTTCAAGGTTTTTTTTTTTTCATTGGTACATGTCCCCCAGGGCAGTGCCCGGGCCTTCATACCCTTTTTATGGCCAATAACTTGCATTTAAGTCTTTAAAATGGTGACTTTTTATTTTTCAAGTTCAGGTCCCATCGACTTCAATGGCGTTTGCCATTTGGGTCTGAACTTTTGCGATGTGTATATACATGGGGAGTGCATGGTCTTAGCATCTTTGCATGTGCGTAGAAGCCTTTGAGAAGTTTATTCAGTGTTTTACATGTGTTTTCAAGCTTTAGGTATTATTGTTTCAGCCAATGGAAAGCACTAAAGGACCAGTTCTTACAGACTAAAATATGCCTAAAAAAAAAGCCAAAAAAATGAAAAAAATTGCAAGTTTCCAGGTATTCCCATTCAAGTTTTTGGGGCCAAAAGGGTCAAATTCTGCCTCAAAAGTAACTTGTGGCTTTTGGAGCATCCAACATTGAGCTACAGGCATCTAAACACTCACATGTGAACAGCCTCCATTGAAATATATGGAATTTTAGACATTGAGCGTTTTGGAACTTTGCTCTTTGACCTACAAGAGTTCACAAATGAGCGGCCGCGGTTCTCAGCATGGGGTCCGGTGTGTCACTGTTCACCGGTTCAGGTGCGAATCAGGTCTGAATTTTTGTCTGAATTCGCACCGGAACCAGACCAGAAAACGCACAGGACCCTTTTGGAATGTGGACCGTGGCCGCCCTGGACCTGTGTGAACCGGCTACATTGCAAGCCAGGCACCGTCGCATGTCATACGAATTGGCTGTGGGGAAACCCCTATCCCTCTTGCGCATATGTGAACCCAGCCTGAGCGTGAGAGTAGCCAGGTGATTTAGAAGCACAAGATTTTTACTATAGGAGGACGTAAAAATTCACGAAAGCACTTTATTCAAGCACTTTTAGGGTGCCATGATTAAAGTCTATGAAGTAAAAAATGTGTGATTCCGCCCCAAAGAAGCTCATGTACAATGGATACAATGCATAAGTGTGAACAAGCCCATTGAGAATAATAGGATTCTTTATCTTGAGCTCTGTCACGCTTTGGGAATTGCAGGGCAAAACATTCAGGTGTGAACAGGAGCAACTGCAACAAGAAGTAAGAACTTAAAGGATACAAACAACCTCATTCATTTTAACCACTTGCCGACCGCCCACAGTATATTTACTGCGGCGGTCAGCCCCTCACAGGCAAAGCGACATAGTACTACGTCGTTAGCCTGTGAGGCTCTAGGGAGCCAGCGCGCGCAGCCGGAGGCGCGCTCCCGCTCGCTCACGGACCCCCCCCCGCGCGTGTGACCGGTGGACCCAATGTCCGCCGGTCACTCGCGATCGTCGGTTACAGAGGGAGAAAGGCAGGTGGCTGATGTAAACAAAGCCGCCTGTCATTCTCCCCCGTGTAACAGCAGAGATCATACGATCCTGCTATGTAGGACCGTAGTTCTCTGCTGTTACATGAAAAGCCACATCCAATCAGAGTTAGAATCACGCCCCTAGGGACAAACTTAACCCCTCCTTCTCAAATAAAATTAACCCCTTCCCTGCCAGTGTCATTTTTACTGTAACAGTGCATATGTATAGCACTGATTACTGTAGTAATGTCACTGGTACCCCCAAAAGTGTCAAAAATGTCAGCCAAGGGTTCGATCTGTCCGCCGCAATGTCGCAGTCCCGCAAAAAAAATCGCAGATCGCCGCCATTACTCGTTAAAAAAAAAAAACAACAAAAATTACATAAATCTTTCCCTTAGTTAGTAAACGCGATAACTTTTGCGCAAACCAATTAAAATACGCTTTTTGCGATTTTTTTTACCAAACATATGTAGCAGAAAACAAATTGGCCTAAAATGTTAAAAAATTTTGATTTTTACATTTTTTTTTGGGGAATTTCATATAAAAAAATGTGAAAAATATTGTTATTTTTGCAAAATTGTCGCTCTTTTTTTGTTTATAGCGCATGATCAAAAAATCGCACAGGTGATCAAATACCACCAAAAGAAAGCTCTGTTTGTGGGGAAAAAAAGGACATCAAATTTGTTTAGGTAAAGCGTTGCACGACCGCGCACTGTCCGTTAAATTCACGCAGTGCCGAATTGCAAAATAGGCCCTGGTCAGTAAGGGGGTAAAATCTTCCGGGGCTTAAGTGGATAGAAAAATGTTTAAAAGAAGTATACATGATACACTCATAATGGGCAGGTTAAAGCCTTCATAAAACCCCGTGATCGAGGTCATTTTCCCAATCGCCAACCGGAACTGGGAACCCAGGTTGGTAACAGGTGACCCAATATGGCATGCAGCAAACAGGCACAGCTGGGTACAGATCCTCCACAAGTGCAGGTTTTAGGGGACCAATCGAAGCAAAGCATGGTATAACAGTCCAGAAGATCTTCTCCCTTCCCATGGCCAGTGTTCAGGGACAGTCTATGGGTATGACCAAGGATGAAGACCTGCTCTGCGCTGGTAAACAGCGGCATCCATGTTGCTTTGCAGCAGCTTCTCCGCGGTGGTGTTTACTTCCTGGTGAAACAGGTTTGAGGAGAACTTCCCGCTTCTCAAGCCTAAGGCCCCATGCACACTGGCTGTATTTACAGCGGCTGTTTTTGGCTTCAGGCATTTTTTTTTTCTGCAGCCAGTAAACTCCCTGCATGTTATCCTATGTGTCCATGCACACTTAGGCTTTTATCAGTGGTTTTTGACAGGGGCGTTTTCTGGCTGGGAAAACCCCCCCAGAACTATTGGGTTTGAAGAGGAGTTTTTCGGTTGTAAAAAAATTTTTTAACTTTATGTAGCACTACTCCCTTGGGAGCTGCTGGTGACAGGTTCCCCTGGGTTACCCATAGCAACAGCACAATAGTATAGCGACTTTAACCACTTGCCTACCGGACACTTTTACCCCCTTCCTGCCCAGGCCAATTTTCAGCTTTCAGCGCTCTCACACTTTGAATGACAATTGCGCGGTCATGCTACACTGTACCCATATGAAATTTGTATCATTTTTTTCACACAAATAGAGCTTTCTTTTGGTGGTATTTAATAACCTCTGGGTTTTTTATTTCTTACAAAAAAAAAAAGAAAAAAGACAGAAAATTCTGAAAAAAAAAGTTTTTCCTATTTTCTGCGAGTAAATTTTGAAAATAAATTTTTCTCCTTCACTGATGGGCACTGATGAGGCAACACTGATGGGCACTGATAGGCTGCACTGATGGGCACTGATGAGGTGGCACTTATGGGCACTGATGAGGTGGCACTTATGGGCACTGATGAGGTGGCACTGATGAGGAGGTACTAATATGCTGCACTGATGAGCACTGATAGGTGGCACTGATAGGCGGCACTGATGAGCACTGATAGGCGGCACTGATGAGCACTGAGAGGTGGCACTGATGAGCACTGAGAGGTGGTACTGCTGGGCACTGAGAGGTGGCATTGACGGGCACTGAGAGGCGGCACTGATGGGCACTGAGAGGCGGCACTGATGGACACTGATGGGTGGCACTGATGGACACTGACCGGTGGCACTGATGGGCGGCACTGATGAGCACTGATGGGCAGCACCATCAGTGCCCACACTCAGTGCCCATAGTGCTGCTAGTCAGTGCCCATCAGTGCCTAGATGAGCAGGCACTGATGGGCACTGACTGGCAGCACTATTGGCACTGAATGTGGGAACTGATGGGGGGCACTGATGGCGGGCACTGTGGGCACTTATGGTGGGCACTTATGGCATTTTTTTCCCCTCTTGTGTAATCAGGGCACTGGTGACCGATGCCCTGATTACATTCCTCTGTGTCCCCTTCAGCCGATCGGCTCTCCTCTTCCTTACACTGCAGTCTCTGTGTGAGGAAGGAGAGCTGGCGATGAGAGATGTTTAAATATGAGATCATCTCTCGTTGCACGGTCCGATCACGTGGTGAATGGCCGCTGTGATTGGCCATTCACCCCGATCTGTGATTGGCTGTGTCCAAGGGACACGGCCAACACAGATTTTCCCCGATGCGCGCTCGCGGGAGCGTGCGGGAAGCCTGTCACTGGGAGGCCGTTTAAAGACGGCCTCCCGGAAATTAGAGCCCGCGCTGCAGCCGTCTTTCGGCTATAGCGCGGGCCGGAAGTAGTTAAAGTGCTTGGCTCAGTCAAGAAACAGTCTAGGGGTTTAGGTTTTTGTGGTTATATTGAGAATTTGGATAGGAAAAGGGAATGAGTGGGATACTCCAACATGAACAACTATGCACAATTTGCTGGGACGTTTAGATATAGCTGAGTGCGGCAAGGCCGCTGCTTCACCTTGTCACTATCAGTGAAGAAGAAGTTTACTGAACTTGTATTACTCTGTGTATCGCTCTTCAGGGCCCAGCTAGGCACCCCCTTTGTCCCTATTCTTCAGAATTTTACACGGCAGATGGCACCTTCTTTACTGTAATTCTCTCTGTGTGAGCTAGTTCCTTGATCCCCTGACTTCACTGGAGTGGTCCCCCTTCCTGGGCCAGACCCCTTGGCAAGTCCCTGTGTACTCACGGACACTGTTTTTCCTGAGAGACTCTACCAGCAACTCCACCGTCAGCTACACTGGATCCTCTGCAGCTCAGCTCCACACCTTGTTCACTAGGGCAACCGCCTAAGACCACCTTCCTCACACACTGCAGGAGGAGAGACAGCTGTCCACCTCCTCCTGGGACTCTGCTTCCCGCCAAAGACGACCTGTTACATGCCCCCTCCGCTTTTATGAGCAATCCCAGGATGCATTGCAAGAATGCCCTCCCACTGGGACTCCCATAAAAGCTAATGTGTCACTGGTCGGGTTTCCTCCACTGTCCAACAAGCTCCCTCATTGGATACAGTGGGGACACTCCCTCAGACCCAGTAAATCACACCAGGAAACATGCAACAGGCAACCTAACAGATCAGGCTCCCCTAATAAGCAGAAGGAGCAATAGATGCTTTTTCTTAGCACCTACCTAGGAGGGTGCTACATTTAAAAAATACTGAGAAATGTATTTTTGAGTGTTTTTGAGCCATATGCTTTTGTGGGGGTATAGTTTTGCTAAAAAAATGCAAATGCTAAAAAATTGCTAATGCAAAAACTCAAAACAAAACTTGGCAAAACTTGTGTTTTTAACCACTTTGCCGTCTGCTCACTAGAGCTCTACTGCGGCAAAGTGGCTCTTGTAGGTCTGACGACGTAGACCTACGTCGCCAGACACTCCCCCTTCTCGGCGGCGCGCGCGCCACCGGTGGCTCGCTCCCGATGTATTCAGTCACAGCGGGAGTCGGGCCAGGGGAAGAGCATCGGCGATCGCCGCTGCTCTTCCCCGATCGTCGGGGAATCGAGTGTGGAGTTCCGCCCGCTTGTGTAAACAAAGCGGGCGGATCTCCTAAGTGACAATCTGTCCCTGTGTCACTCAGTCCCCTCCCCCCCACACACGTCAGTAAGCACCAGGCATACATTAACCCCTCCCTCTCCAATAAAATTAACCCCTTCCCTGCCAGTGTCATTTTTACAGTAACAGTGCATATTTATAGCACTGATTACTGTAGTAATGTCACTGGTACCCCCAAAAGTGTCAAAAATGTCAGTCAAGGGTCCGATCTGTCCGCCACAATGTCGCAGTCCCGCAAAAAAAATCGCAGATCGCCGCCATTACTCGTTAAAAAAAAAACACCAAAAAACGACAGAAATCTTTCCCTTAGTTAGTAAACGCAACAACTTTTGCGCAAACCAATCAAAATACGCTTATTGTGATTTTTTTTTACCAAAAATATGTAGCAGAAAACAAATTGGCCTAAAATGATAAATTTCGATTTTTACATTTTTTTGGGGGGGAATTTCATATAAAAAAATGTGAAAAATATTGTTATTTTTTCAAAATTGACGCTCTTTTTTTGTTTATAGCGCAAAAAGTAAAAATCGCACAGGTGATCAAATACCACCAAAAGAAAGCTCTGTTTGTGGGAAAAAAGGACGTAAATTTCGTTTGGGTATGGCGTTGCATGACCGCTCAATTGTCAGTTAAATTCGCACAGTGCCGAATCGCAAAACGTGGCCTGGACGTAAGACAGCAAAATCCTCCGGTGGTAAAGTGGTTAGCACGGCATTCTACAGCTAAAGCTACTGGCGTTTTTAAAACGTGTGCATGAGACCCAGGTATGTGGACACCTGACCATCATATCTGCTGGAAAAGAGTACGTGGACACCCTTTCGGTGAATGGACCTGCCAAAACTACAGGATACAAAGACATTGTAGACAATTGTGTTCCTCTTTGTGGTAACAAGGCTTTTCTGTTCCAGCATGACTGTGCCCCTGTCTACAAAGCCAGCTCTATAAAGACATGGTGTGACAAGTTTGGTGTGGACTGTGGAGGAAATCGAGTGGCCTTCACAGAGCCCTGACCTCAACCCTACTGAACACCACTGGGATTCATTGAAATGTCCATTGTGATCTAGGTATTCTTCTGCAATACCAGTAGTTGACCTCACAATTGCTCTTTTGGTGTATAGTGCACAAATTGCTATGGACACACTCCAAAAGTTTGTGGAAAGCCTTCTAAGAAGGGTGGAGGATGTTATAACTGCAAAGGGAGGCAACTTCATAATAATTATTTTTAGGATTAGTCGACTAATCTAACAATATTTTTTTTTATTTTTTTTTTTTGCTTAATTGAGTGTTTCTTTGATTAGCTAATTAATCCTGTAATTAATACAGACCCCTCAGTAAGCCCCCCTCTCAGTACAGACCCCTCAGTAAGCCCCCCTCAGAGTACAGACCCCTCAGTAAGCGCCCCCTCTCAGTACAGACCCCTCAGTAAGCCCCCCTCCCAGTACAGACCCCTCAGTAAGCCCCCTCCCAGTACAGACCCCTCAGTAAGCCCCCCTCCCGGTACAGACCCCTCAGTAAGCCCCCCTCCCAGTACAGACCCCTCAGTAAGCCCCCCTCTCAGTACAGACCCCTCAGTAAGCCCCCTCCCAGTACAGACCCCACAGTAAGCCCCCCTCTCAGTACAGACCCCTCAGTAAGCCCCCCTCCCAGTACAGACCCCTCAGTAAGCCCCCCTCTCAGTACAGTCCCCTCAGTAAGCCCCCCTCAGAGTACAGACCCCTCAGTAAGCCCCCCTCTCAGTACAGACCCCTCAGTAAGCCCCCTCCCAGTACAGACCCCTCAGTAAGCCCCCCTCCCAGTACAGACCCCTCAGTAAGCCCCCCTCTCAGTACAGACCCCTCAGTAAGCCCCCCTCTCAGTACAGACCCCTCAGTAAGCCCCCCTCCCAGTACAGACCCCTCAGTAAGCCCCCTCCCAGTACAGACCCCTCAGTAAGCCCCCCTCCCAGTACAGACCCCTCAGTAAGCCCCCTCCCAGTACAGACCCCTCAGTAAGCCCCCTCCAAGTACAGACCCCACAGTAAGCCCTCCCACCTATTACAGACCCCTCAGTAAGCCCCCTCCCAGTACAGACCCCACAGTAAGCCCTCCCACCTAGTACAGACCACTTAGTAATCCCCCCTCTGAGTGCAGACCCCTCAGTAAGCCCTCCCACCTAGTACAGACCACTTAGTAAGCCCCCTCCCAGTACAGACCCCACAGTAAGCCCTCCCACCTAGTACAGACCACTTAGTAAGCCCCCCCCTCCCAGTGCAGACCCCTCAGGCTCACCTGCGATCACATGCTGCTGCTGGAGTGGCGCGTGACATCTCGTCTGTGTGGGACAGTGGGAGGGATCAGCCTGCAGCGGCCCCAATCAATGCAGCGGCCTTGCCGGCAATGCTTAAAGCAGCGCTGCGGGCCGGCCGCATCTTGATATCCCGGTAGGCGAGTCCGGCCAGGGGGCGTGTGACGTCACGTGTTGACGCGTCGACGCCTTTCACGCATGTCGACGATTTTTCGTAGTCGACACGTCGTTGCAGCCCTAGTGTCCAACAAGCTCATCTAGGTGTGATGATCGAATATCCACCAGCTTTTGGCCTTGCGTATTCTACACACCCATACGTTTCTAATCTATTACTACTGCTTACGCTCCTCAATTGAGTTATTTCGGCTGGACTTAGGCCCCATTTACACCAGAGCATTTTGTAGCTCAAAGCTCCAATAGGCTCAACAACCAAAATCCCATGTATTTCAATGGTGGCTGTTCACAGGCAGCTGTGCCTTAATGCCTGATGCCCCAAAAGCTACATGAGCTGCTTTTGAGGCAGAATTGGGTGTCTTTGTCCCCTTAGACTTGAAACTACGTGAATCAAGCTTTTTCTCACAATTTTTTAGGTGTTTTTTTAGCCTATAAGAACTGATCCCCCCCCCCCCCCATGTGCTAAAACAAAAACGCCTGAAGTTTGAATACACATGGAAAACATTTGACACACACTTCTAAAATGCTCGTAAATGCGTACTAAACTCTGCTATGTCTGAATGCAGGGCTCCTTGGTGGAAGAACCACAGTATTTATTATAAAACAGACAGATGATGTGATAAATGCGCTTCGACATTTAGTTTGTACGCCCTTGCACTTCTCCCAGACAATGTGGTAATTAGAGGTAATACAAACAGACCCCCTTCGCTAGTAGTAATTTCCCCGTCTTCCTTCCTCTTTTAATGACTTCAAGGGAAGTTTTTTTAGAAGGATTTCCGCAATTGTTCCTATTTGGTGCATTCTTCTGTATTTTGGTATTTTTATTTTGGAACACAAAAATGACCACTGTCACCTGACCACACAATATCCAGGGATGTCCCTAGGAGCTCCACGACCTCTCTACCTCCAGAGGCTCATAAGGATACACTCACAGGAGGTCAGATTGGAAAATTCACCAGATCTATTGGAGGAAATATTGATTGCCTTAGTCTCACCTATTTATAAAGGGCAAATTCTCTGCTCAATTTTACCATTTAACCACTTGCCGACTGCCGCACGACTATTTACGTCGGCAGTCAGCCCCTCACAGGCAAAGCGACGTAGGGCTACGTCGCTAGCCTGTAAGGGTTTTGGAAGCGAGCGCGCGC
The DNA here is from genome assembly GCF_965119305.1 of Pelophylax lessonae. NCBI lineage: Eukaryota > Metazoa > Chordata > Amphibia > Anura > Ranidae > Pelophylax > Pelophylax lessonae. The sequence goes on along the minus strand of NC_138769.1, from coordinate 730,734,334 downwards.
CGCCGGATGCGCACTTCCGCTCCCGCGCGGTCACGGACCCCCCCCCCCCCCGCGCATGTGCCCGGCGGACCCGATGTTCGCCGGGCACTCGCGATCGTCCGTGACAGCGGGAGAAAGGCAGGCGGCTAGTGTAAACAAAGCCGCCTGTCATTCTCCCCTGTGTATGAATGGTGATCAAACGGTTCTACTATGTAGGACCGTTGATCTCTGTTCTTACACATCAAGCCGCAGCCAATCACAGTTAGAATCACGCCCCTAGGACACACTTAACCCCTCCCTCTCCAATACAGTTAACTCCTTCACTACCTGTGTCATTTTTACAGTAACAGTGCATATGTATAGCACTGATTACTGCAGTAATGTCACTGGTAACCCCCCCAAAAGTGTAAAAAATGTCAGTCAAGGGTCCGATCTGTCCGCCGCAATGTCGCAGTCCCGCAAAAAAAATCGCAGATCGCCGCCATTACGCGTTTAAAAAAAAACAACAAAAATCTTTCCCTTTGTTAGTAAACGCAATCATTTCTGCGCAAACCAATCAAAATACGCTTTTTGGATTTTTTTTTTACCAAACATATGGTAAAAAAAAAAAAATTGGCCTGAAATGTTAAAAAATTTTGATTTTTACATTTTTTTGGGGGGAATTTCATATAAAAAAAATGAGAAAAATATTGTTATTTTTGAAATACGCTCTTTTTTTGTTTATAGCGCATGAGCAAAAAAATCGCACAGGTGATCAAATACCACCAAAAGAAAGCTCTGTTTGTGGGAAAAAAAGGACGTCAAATTTGTTTAGGTTAAGCGTCGCACGACTGCGCAATTGTCCGTTATAGTCACGCAGTGCCGAATCGCAAAATAGGCCCTGGTCATGAAGGGGGTAAAATCTTCCAGGGCTTAAGTGGTTAAAGGGTTAAAATAATCCAGCAATTCTTATTATGTAAATTTTAGACTTCCTCTATTTATACCTTATATATGTATTTAGCTCAGATGCCAGCCTCTGCCCGAGAGGAGCTTAGATTTTAATGTTTCCCTACAGTCACACATTATAATTATTACACATTTATACAGCTCTGACATATACCGCAGTGCTGTACAGAGAACACTGAACCAATCACATCAGTCTCTGTACCAGAGGAGCTTACACTCTAATGTCCCCTCACAGTCACATCAGTCTCTGTACCAGAGGAGCTTACACTCTAATGTCCCCCCACAGTCACATCAGTCTCTGTACCAAAGGAGCTTACACTCTAATGTCCCCTCACAGTCACACGCTATTATTATACATTTATATAGCTCTGACATATACCGCAGTGCTGTACAGAGATCACTGAGCCAGTCACACCAGTCTCTGTACCAGAGGAGCTTACACTCTAATGTCCCCCCACAGTCACATCAGTCTCTGTACCAGAGGAGCTTACACTCTAATATCCCTCCACAGTCACATCAGTCTCTGTACCAGAGGAGCTTACACTCTAATGTCCCCCCCCCCCCCACACACACATCGGTCTTTGCACCATACAATAATTTTAAAAACATGCATTTCCAAATTATAAATTATTTGGACTATGTAAGTGAAACTGCAGGTTATCTGCAATACATGCAAAGCTCTCATTGGGCCACACCATCCACCAGTCTCCTGCCTACAGAGGAGGATATGTCTGAAGTATACTAGAGCTGAAAAGAGTCTGGTGACTCTTCTCTGAGAGACCCAATGACAATGTCTGACATAAGATATGTAATAAGAAATGGAAAGGTTTTATTTAAAAATGTCATTAGCTTGTTGATGAGGAGGTTCTGCTCCTACCTCTCTCCATCTAAAAGGAAATACAAAGCTTGGGCTGGAGTTGGACTTTAACCAAGCCCATCATACACAATACTGTCCCCCAGGAATTAGAAGAAATGTGTGTTCATTTTAAGCTCCACCATTCAAGAAATGCAAAGCCAGATAATATCAATAGCACATTCATTCTAATTCTGTCCATAATCCAACAAGCAGGGAGGAAGAAGACATTCCTAATACAGCTGACCACCCCGGAGAGATTTCTTCACACCCCATCACCATCCTCGCCACCGCCGCCCAAAGCAGGGTGGTCTTATTTGGGTGGTGATATAATGCTATTTTCCTTTACCGGTTTCTGATGGTGCAGATGCAGGGCCGCCATCAGGGGGGAACAGACTAGTGATCGACCGATATAGTTTTTTTTGTTGCCGATACCGATATTTTGGCCAATGCATATCGGTATTGGCTGATAATTTGGCAAATGCATATCGGTATCGGCTGATAATTTGGCAAATGCATATCGGTATTGGCCGATAATTTGGCCAATGCATATCGGTATCGGCTGATAATTTGGCAAATGCATATCGGTATTGGCCGATAATTTGGCCAATGCATATTGGTATCGGACGATATTTTGGCCAATGCATATCGTTATCGGCCGATATTTTGGCCAATGCATATCGGTATCGGCTGATAATTTGGCAAATGCATATCGGTATTGGCCGATAATTTGGCCAATGCATATTGGTATCGGACGATATTTTGGCCAATGCATATCGGTATTGGCTGATAATTTGGCAAATGCATATCGGTATTGGCCGATAATTTGGCCAATGCATATCGGTATCGGCTGATAATTTGGCAAATGCATATCGGTATTGGCCGATAATTTGGCCAATGCATATAGGTATCGGACGATATTTTGGCCATTGCATATAGGTATCGGCCGATATGCGCTAATATTTCATTTAAAAAAAAAAATTATTTTTTCTTGACAGGTACTCTTGTGGAGGGATCTGGGGGTCCAAAAGACCCCAAACCTCTCCTCTGCAAGTTTGGCTGTTTTGAATGCTGTCATTTTTTAAATCTGGCGCCGAGTACCCGGAAGTGATGTCATGACATCACTTCTGGGTTTTTGCATGGAGACCTGATCAGAGCTGAATGCAACTTTGATCAGGTCTTCTCTTCGGCAGCCGTGCAGGCTGGTGCCCGGGTCTCCCAGTGGGACGGGAGACCCGGACGAGCTGAATGCGGCTTTGATCGGGAGTTCTCTTCGGCGGCTGTGCAGGCTGGTTGCCCGGGTCTCCCGTAGGACAGGAGACCCGGGCGAGCTGCGGAAGGCGGGGGAGGGAGGGGTGTCCCCTCCCGCTCCTTGTAATGACAGCCGAGCGGCTTCTCAGCTGCATCGGTTGTCATTACAAGACAGCCGACCGTCGGCTATGGACGCCGGTATCGGGGTGAGGCCTCTAGCTGCAGGCATCACTCCGGTACAGCACTTTCCCTAAATATCGGCAATATTGGTAACCTCCGGGGCCGATTCCGATATATTGGGGAAAGTGCATATCGGCCCTCGATATATCGGCTTTGCTGATAATTGGTCGATCCCTAGTACAGACCATACATATGTAGGGGGCCCAGGCGTCCCAAGGGGCCCAGTCCCTCGCTATGCCGTTGGCACCTCCCTTTTTGTTCCTTTCCTCTCCTACACTGACAACTAGTCCCGAATCCCACTGGTGCCACTCGCTGCACTGGCTCCTGACTCCCATCCTGTCTCTGGCCACCGCTGTCAAAATTTTTGGTTGCTAGGACCGCCTGGCGTCCTAGCAGCCAATCATATGCATTCACAGGCCCCCGCAGAGGAGGAGGCTGTAACCTGGGGGTCAAGCCCTGGGGGCCCAGGCCTAAAGCTGTGTAAGGGGCCCCCAAAATTTCTGATGGCTGCCCTGTGCAGATGTAACAGGCAAGATGAGCTGTTTTCGCAACATAAAGCAGATACTGTATGGGTATAGATAGTGGTTCCCAAGCAAGATGAACCATGTATCTGGCGGGATCCCTAAAGCTCTGCTCACAGTTTTAGGTGTGTTGCCGGTGAAGGTGCACTGAACATTTTTAGGCTTGGTTTACACTTGTGGTCAAGGCAGCAGTAAAAATAGGCAGTTGGGCCGTGTTCTGACCACCCCGCTTAAGCTGTAAAGGCAGTCGGATGGGGTTGTACACATGCTGCACCTGATGGAGTTGGCAAAAATGACATCTCCTGTTGCATTCAGAGAACGTGCATGTGGTTGTGGCACAGTGGTGGGGGCTTTTGAGGGTAAAACAGGCAGTGAGGAGGCAACATATTACCTCCCAGCCGCCTGTCAGGTGCCTATTAACCACTTAACATTTCTGACACATGTTGTTTACAAGTTTAAATTCAGTATTTTTGCTAGAAAATTACTTAGAACCCCCAAACATTATATATACTTTTTTAGCAAAGACTCTGAAGAATAAAATGGCGGTCATTGCAATATTTTTTGTCATGCGGTATTTGCGCAGCGGTTTTTCAAAGTTTTTTCGTGCGCGCGCTCAGGGCGACGGGGGTCTGTTAACATTTTTTTTTAACTATTTGATTTTATTTATTAATTTCATTTTAGCACAGGTTTTAAAAAAAATAAATAAATCTGATCACTTTTATTGCTGTAACAAGCAATGTAAACATCCCTTGTGAACATCCCAGTGACAGGTACTCTTTATGGAGAGATCGGGGGGAATGTGACAGTAATAGGCAGTGACAGGTACTCTTTATGGAGAGATCGGGAGGAATGTGACAGTAATAGGAGTAACAGGTACTCTTTATGAAGGGATCGGGGGAATGTGACAGTAATAGGCAGTGACAGGTACTCTTTATGGAGGGATCGGGGGGAATGTGACAGTAATAGGCAGTGACAGGTACTCTTTATGGAGGGATCGGGGGGAATGTGACAGTAATAGGCAGTGACAGGTACTCTTTATGGAGGGATCGGTTGGGAATGTGACAGTAATAGGCAGTGACAGGTACTCTTTATGGAGAGATCGGGGGGAATGTGACAGTAATAGGCAGTGACAGGTACTCTTTATGGAGGGATCGGGGGGAATGTGACAGTAATAGGCAGTGACAGGTACTCTTTATGGAGGGATCGGAGGGAATGTGACAGTAATAGGCAGTGACAGGTACTCTTTATGGAGAGATCGGGGGGAATGTGACAGTAATAGGAGTGACAAGTACTCTTTATGGAGGGATCGGGGGGAATGTGACAGTAATAGGCAGTGACAGGTACTCTTTATGGAGGGATCGGGGGGAATGTGACAGTAATAGACAGTGACAGGTACTCTGTATGGAGGGATCGGGGGGAATGTGACAGTAATAGACAGTGACAGGTACTCTTTATGGAGGGATCGGGGGAATGTGACAGTAATAGACAGTGACAGGTACTCTTTATGGAGGGATCGGGGGAATGTGACAGTAATAGGCAGTGACAGGTACTCCTTATGGAGGGATCGGGGGGAATGTGACAGTAATAGGCAGTGACAGGTACTCTTTATGGAGGGATCGGAGGTCTAAAATACCCCAAACCCCCTCCTCTGCACTTCAATGTATTCAAAATGCCGAAAAATGCAATTTTTGAATGTAATGTCATAAATTCGGCGCCTTTAGCAGCCTAGTAACCCGGACGTGATGTCATGGACGCCGCCTCCGGGTTACGTCATCGGAGACCCGATAAAAGCCACATCCGGCTTTGATCGGGACTCCAACCAGCCAGCTGACACGCCGGCGGGTTGCTCGGGTCTCCCGGTGGGATGGGAGACCCAGGCAGAGCCGTGGAAGGCGGCGGGAGGGGCGTCCCCTCCGGCTCGCTGGGGTAACGATTGAGTGGCTCCTGAGCCGCATCCGTCATTACAGCCTGAAAGCCGACCACTGACTCAAAAAAAAAATGGTACCGGGATGATTCCTCTAGCTGCAGGCATCACCCCGCTACAACCACTTATTGCAGCCGACGTAGGGCTACGTCGATTTGCAGTAAGTGGTCAGCCGCCTCTTAAAGAAGAGTTCCAGCCTGGGGGGAAAAAAAATTAAAAAGTCAGCAGCTACAAAAAATAGTGGGCAACGACGTGGCAAATGAGGTTTAATGGGGAGAAGTGTAAGGTTTTGCACTTGGGGACTAAAAACATAAAATCACAATACACGTTAGGAGGGGAACCCTTGGGGGAATCAAAAATGGAGAAAGATCTGGGAGTCTTGGTAGAGAATAGACTAGGCAATAGCATGCAATGTCAAGCGGCAGCTGCCAAAGCCAGCAGAATATTAGCATGCGTAAAGAAAGGGATGCATTCCAGAGATAAGACTATAATCCTTCCACTTTATAAAACTCTGGTCCGACCGCATCTGGAGTATTCTGTCCAGTTCTGGTCACCAGTCCTCAGGAGGGATGTGTTGGAGCTGGAGAGAGTCCAGAGAAGGGCAACTAAACTGATTAGGGGATTGGAGGACCTTGATTATGAAGAGCGTCTGCAATCAATTGATTTATTCTCCCTGGAGAAGAGCCGGCAGCGCTGATGAGGCTGCACTGATGGGCACTAAAGGGCACTGATGGAGTGACACTGATGAAGAGGCACTAATATGTAGCACTGATGGGCACTGATAGGTGGCACTTGTATGCTGCACTAATGAGCAGTGATAGATGGCACTGATGGCACTGATAGGCAGAACTGATGGGTGGCACTGATGGGAACTGATGGGTTGCACTGATGGGCAACATTGATGGGCGGGCACTCATGGGCACTGAAAGGCAGCACTGATTGGCATAATTTATGGACACTAATAGGTGCCACTGATGGCCACTGATAGGTGGCACTGATAGGCACAAACTGGTGTCACTGTTGGGCACAGAGTGGCATCACTGATGGGCACTGTTGGGTCTGCATAGTAATCAGGGTACTTATGATCAGTGCCCTGATTACCTTTACAAGTCTTCCCTGTGAGGAGATGCTACTTGTCAGTCAGCGCACTGATGAAGCGGCACTGATGGGCACTGACAAGGCAGCACTGAAGGGCACTGATGGGGTGGCACTGATGAGGAGGCACTAATATGCAGCACTGATGGGCACTGATAGGTGGTACTGGTATGCAGTAGTGATGAGCACTGATAGCTGGCACTGATAGGCACTGATAGATGGCACTGATGCGAATCGATGGGCGGCACTGATGGGTGACACTGATGGGAATTGATGGGTGGCACTGATGGGCAAGATTGATGGGCGGGCACTAATGGGCACTGAAAGGCAGCACTTATTGGCATAACTTATGGGCACTGATAGGTGGCACTGATGGGCACAGACTGGCATCACTGATGGGCACTGTTGGGGCTGCATAGTAATCAGGGCACTTATGATCAGTACCCTGATTACCTTTACAAGTCTTCCCTGTCAGGAGATGCTACTTGTCAGTCAGTATGAGAGAGGAAAAGCCGATAAACGGCACTTCCTTGTTTACATGTGATTGCGCAATCCCTTCTGTGTCCATTCATCACTGAAGTATAGTAAACTGTGTTTATTATGCTTCAGTTTTTGAATGAGCAGGAAGCCTCAGAGCATTTCCTATTCATTAATCTGTGCTGCGGAGGCTTCAAAGAAAGGGACTGATAAATCTATGTCCTCAGTCACTTTTGTCAGGAAGGGGGGGCCCTGTCAGGTAGACTGTATGGGACCCCATGATTTCTAACAGCAGCCCTGCACACAAGCCTTTCTACCTTCTCAATTATGGTGAAGGGATACACTATATACTTCAGAGACCACTATAATCAATATATCTTTATCACAGTATATTGGACTATTAAAGCGGAGTTCCAGCCATTCACTCACCTGTCCAACGGTCCAGCGATGCGGCCGCCCGAAGCCTCGATCCTCTCCGTCGGCGCCGGCATCACTGCTGTGGGCACCCGGCTGTGATAGTTTACGGCTTCACAGCCGGGTACCCACTGCGCATGCGCGAGTCGCGCTGCGCGTCTTGATTGGCCGGCAATCTTCTGGGACCTCTGACGTGTCCCAGAAGATTGCAGGGAGGGAGGGGGAGAGGAGAACTTCCGTTCAGGGCGCCGCGGCGCTCCGAGCGGAAGTGGGAGCGGGTACCTGTCAAAACTAGGTACCCGCTCCCCCCCCCCCCCCCAAAAAAGTGACATGCCAAATGTGACATGTCAGGGGCTCATGTTTTGGGTGGAACTCCGCTTTAATTACCTACTATATTTATTTTTGCTTTTTTTTTTTTATATACAGCAATTGGCTATTTTTTATATATTCACTAGTCAAAATCATATGCTAAATATTGTTTGCAGGAAATTGATATATTTCTTATATATTTATTGCATTGTTGCACAATACTTGTTTGTTCATTATCTACACAGCATACTTTATATATTCTTTATCTTGATTTATATAATATTTTTAGTGGTTTTATACACACTTCAGCAGCGCAGCACTACGTACTATATAATGTACAGTATCTGTTTTATCTTTACTTTGCCTTTATGACCCAGACATGATCATATATTACTGAGAACCCATGGGCAGGAAAATATTTGCCTGAACAAGTAACAATAGCACCAGAAGCTTTTGGTCCTCAATCTTTAGAGTCTAAAGCCCCGTACACACGCACCGATTGTTGGCCGTAAATCTTCGGCCAACGTCCGATTGGCCGATTGTCGGCTTGTTAGTATGATGCTTCCGACAACCGACTGCGACTTTTCGGCCGAACAAAATCTGGTGTGCATGCTATAACATTTTTATTGGCCGTCAGCAGAACGGCCGATTGTTCCTCAGTCAGTACAGATTTCGGCCGACAAAAATATGATGAGCAAGACTGGGCATGCTCAGAGAAGAAAAAACACACGGAAAGTCAACCAGCACATGACATCACTTCTGAAGTTGGTTGTTGTTGGCCGACAAAATTCGTGTGCAGTCTAGAGCACATTTCAACCAACACAACAACACTGGACAAAAGACGGCCGATCGGTCGGCCAACAATCGGTGCGTGCGTACGAGGCTTTAGCTGAGGCAACAGGTATATTCATACAAATTCTCCACAATGAGCCTTGTTGAGCATTGGTGTAGGCCAATTATTCTTCCTGGTTTCCCTGGCTCTGTAGGGTTCCTGAAGATATTGTTAGAGGTTCCTTGAGCTGTGCTTGATTGACATCTCATTGGGGGGTCAATGAAACCAGCGGCACTTGGAAAAACCAGCTGCATGATACCAATGACCACCACCGTAAGGAGAGAATTCTTCCCACTGACCACCAATATAAGGGGCGTTTTTTCAACTGAAACTCACTCAGTTAGTCTTTGCAGGGGTTGCCTAAGACCTGAGAGATGTTTTAAGGGTTCCTCTTGGGTAAATAGGTTAAGGAAGGGTAATGTAGACCTTTATGCGACTATTTATAGAACTAAAGTGGTTTACTTCCTATAGGCTGGTAGACTAACCATTACTTGTCATTGAAGATCTTAAAAAAAAACCCAACCTCCCTGAAATAATCTATAGAGGTAAATCATATGGCACTTTTCCACTGCAAGTACTGGCTCGGCTCTACTCGGCCCTGTTTGCTTTTCCACTGCTGGTACCGCATGGTACGGTGTTGGAACGGCTCAGTACGGTACGGTATGGTTTGCTTTTTCACTAAAGTAGTACTAAAGTTAAGTGGTGGGATAACAACGGGGTGGGTGGGATTCTCTGACCAATCAGTGGCTAGTAGTGACTGCATGCAAAGGATTGTGGGATATGGTACCGGGTATGGTACCTCTTGGAACCACAATCGAGGTGGTACTGTTTTTGAGAGCCGTACCGTTCGGTTCCATGCAGTGGAAAAGCGCTGCCGTACCGTACCGTACCGAACCGTTCCTACACCATACCAAGCGGTACCAGCAGTGGAAAAGCACAAAAGCGAGCCGAACCGTTCGGTTCCATGCAGTGGAAAAGCGCCAATAGTGTCTTTAAGAAACAGTGATAGCTTCTAAACACAATGCTTAGGAAAATTTCCACTGCCAGTGGGATTCTTGGCTCCAGTACCCTAAGGCACACCTCTTGGTTTGAGCATAGTCTTACTGGTGTGAACATTGGTTCCCATTTACCTGCCTAGGGACTTCCAAACTGGTTGTTCCTTTTTTTCCCCTGGTTTTTCTCTCATTTAGGTTTTCTATTTTCACAAAGGTAATATCATTTTTTGGAGTGATTTCGATATACTAAAGCTTGGGGCCTAGGCCATTTCACATCCAACCAGTATTTTAGAAAAGGAAAGGGATGGTCCCTAACTTTCTATTTCCATTTGCAAGTATCATAGAAGCCTTATAACCTCCCACCATAGACTGGACTCTCAAAACATTTCAACTGTAAACTTTTATGCATCAACAATGGTGTCATTTGAGCTTACCTTTAGGAAGCAGCTTCCCCGAGCAGTGCTCTCGCTGAGGGTGGCGTTATATACCGCATTGGCAAAGACAGGCTCGTTATCATTCACATCCAATAACTGGACTTTAACTATAGCCGTGGCGGTCAGAGCTGGCCTGCCGCGATCTGAGGCCACCACCGTCATAGTTGGCTGTGGGTCACGCTCATAATCCAGTGGGGCTGTTGTAGTGATGACTCCGGTTTCGGGGTGGATGTGGAACCAAGGTGTGTCCAGAAGGCTGTATCTCACTTCTCCATTCTCTCCCAGATCATTATCTCGGGCTGTGACTTGCAGGAGGAAGCTTCCGGGATGGACTGCTTCTGGCACACTGTGGCTATATTCTTGCCGATCAAACACTGGAGGATTATCGTTGACGTCTGTTACCTCAAGGACAAAGGAGGATTCTGCCCTCAGTGGTGGAGTTCCTGAATCTGTGGCAAGAACCCGAAGCTTGTAGGAATCTCGTTCTTCACGGTCCAGCAACTTGTCCACACAGATGAGGTAGATGATGCTGTCTTTTGTTGTCAAAGCAAACTTGCCCTCTCCGCCCTCCAGAGTCACATCTACATCAGGATGCTCTCCATAGTCTGGATCTGAAACCGAGATACGAGCCACGTACTGCCCTGGCGTAGCCCCTTCAGATACCCGTGGGGCCCCATCCTCACTCAAGAAGATGATAGTCATACTGGGTTGGTTATCATTAGAATCCCGTACCTGAATGGAAACAAAAGCTGTTCCCACTTCTGGCTGCGCTGCCCCATCCCTGGCCTGGACAATCAGTTCATGGCCTTTCCGTGTCTCGTAATCCAAGGGTTTGCTGAGCTGTATGAGTCCAGAGTATGGATTGATGGTGAAGAAACCCTCAGGGTCACTTTGTCTGCGGTTTATCTCATAAGTCACCTCCCCATTCTGGCCCAGGTCAGCATCTGTGGCGTAGACTTGCAGGACGCTGGATCCAGGTGGGAGGCTTTCAGAAATCAGTGTCTGGTAACGGCTTTGGTTGAAAACTGGGGCATGATCATTGATGTCCAATATGGATACGTCAAGCTTGATTTGTGAACTCCGGCTTGGAGAGCCACCATCATAAGCTTCCAAGATCAAAGTATAGGCAGAACAGTTTTCACGGTCCAGATTAGAGTTTACGACCAGATCTACAGATAGCACGCCGCTGGACATGCTTCGGGTTTCCAGCCGGAAGGCTTGCATAGGATCTCCACTTTGAATGAGGTAGCCCTGAGTGCTCAGCACTCCACTATCCAGGTCTACGGCCGGTTCCAGTGGGTAGCGAGTGCCGCGTGGTGTGTGCTCAGGAATACTTAGCTCGATACGGTCCTTAGCAAAAGTAGGAGAGTGGTCATTGATATCATCCACGTGGATATGCACCTCTACCGTGACCCCCTCAGGGGTGACCGCTATGAAGCTGTAGAGGTTGCGCTGTTCCCTGTCCAAGACTCGAGCTGTCTTGATTATGCCAGTAAGTTCATCTATGTCTAAGTCACTGGTGACGCCGCTTCCCTCCTGATCCGATATAAAGAACATGTGCCCTGTGGTCCCTGGTGGAAGACCTGCACTGATATCACCGATGATGGTGCCAGCCGGTTGCTCCTCGTCAATGTGTAGCTCTAGTACGCCCAGGGAGGAGAAGGACGGGGAACAGGCCCAAAGAAGCAGCAGGAGAAGCCTGGGAAGCAACATCTTTTGTATGTCTGCTTGAAGGTCAGAGAAGATAATAGCCCATTCTGCAGAAAAGAAAAAGAAATTAGAAGTCAGTGGAGGAACATGAAATATGAAACTGAAAATAGAAGAAGAGGGATGGCCTGATTATCTAATGTACCTCAAAAGCTTCCTCAGCCCTGCTGCCATCATCCTGTAGTTGGGGGGGCGTACTTCTTATTTAAGGATTTCTATGACTGAATGACCCTGTGATGGAACGGGGAAACTGCTATTATGGTAATCCCCATGACCGTATCACCTTGCAAAAAGAAGTATACCATCTTAAGGCTCGTACGCACTATAAGAAAATCGGGCGAACATTTTCGTCCAAAGAATTTTCGTACGATTTTCGTATAGTGTGTACAGAACTTTCTACAGCTGATTCTGAAATTTCGTACGAAAATTCTCGAAAGGACAAACTCCAAAATGTTTCTCGTACGAGAAAAAATGAACAATTTTTGTTTATTGTGTACCGTTTTTGTACGATTTTTGTACAAGAAAAATCAGAAAAGAAAGACTGCGCATGATCAGAAACAATAATCAACAAAAAAAATCCTTTAGATTTTTTAGAATTTTAGATTCATATGAGAATTTTCGTACAAATTTTCGTTCATCAGTTCCGATTTGCTGTGAAACAAGGAAAATTGGACGATCGTACCCCACTTTAGGGGTTGATTTACCAAAACTCGAGAGTGCAAAATCTGGTGAAGCTCTGCAAAGAAACCAATCATCTTCCAGGTTTTTTTTTTTTTTTTTGGTCGAAGCCTAATGCCTCGTTTCCACTGAGTCGTACGGTACGGTTCGGAACGGTACACCTTGCGTTTCCACTGCCAATAGTACCCTTTCATGATAGGCGTGGTGTAGCAGGAAAGCTGTGATAGAGGATTCTCTGTCAACCAATCAAAGTTCTGCAGAGTGTAGCTCCACCTTGTTGGTACGGTACTAATGTGCTTGGTACCCCAACGAAAGGGTACCAAAAAAGGTACGGTACGGTTCGGAATTAGGGTACCATTCATAATGGAAACGGCATAAATAGCGCACCTGTTACGCTGAGCGCTCCGGGCCCCCTGCTGGCCTCGGAGCACTCACAGCGTATGCCCCCAGGCAGCACTCCAGCGTCTCGGCGTGTGCGTCCCCGCTCTCTAGGGCGCGCGCGCGCCGGGACTCTTAGATTCAAAGGGCCAGTGCACCAGTGATTGGTGCCTGGCCCAAAGTGGTTATTAAGGGTTAAGGTTTGTGAGAGGCAGTGCTGACTTAATTAGGCTTCACCTGTGCACTGCCCATAAATACCTTCTCCTCCCACAGCTTCCTGCCGGATCTTTGTGCCTTGTGCCTCTGAGAAAGCGTTCCCTACTGTGTTAGTTTGCCTTGCCTGTTGCCGTACCCGTTGCTACCGACTACTCGCCTTTGAACCTTTGCCGCCTGCCCTGACCTCTGCTACGTCCGACTACGCTCTTGCCTACTCCCTGTGTACCACGCCATATCAGCTGTCAGAGAGGTCGAGTTGTTACTAGGGGACACGACCTGGTAGTTACCGCCGCAGCAAATCCATCCCGCCTTGCGGCGGGCTCTGGTGAAGACCAGTAACTGCTTAGAACCGGTCCTCTAGTACAACCCGCGCCATCGCCTCTCTGGTCCAGAGGATCCACTACCAGTCCTGCCGGTTCGTGACAGCACCGTACCGAACCGAAACCGTACCAGAAAGCTCAGTGGAAACGAGCCATAAATGAACAAGCTAAAGTTAGAAGCTCCTCCTTCAGAGGCACCTCCTTCATGATCATTGACGTATTACAGCCCCATTGGAGAGGGTGTCATATCAGGAGAGAGGTGTCTCGACTTGAGACCAAATGGATATATCGTCTCAAGGTATATAGGCCCTTTGGCCTAAATATTGAATGGGACGTCAATGCGTTTTTGAATAATAGCTAGTGTCCATTGAGGTATTAACTTTGTTTACATTAAATATTCTTTCCCCTATAAGGGTGTGTTTCATGGCAGGACTGCTATATCTTAATATTTTATGACATTTGATCAAAGTGTTCCGATGATTGTAATTTTAATTTTATTCTATATATAATTTTTGTTCAATGCTATGTGGTTTTTATTTTAATCTCCTTTCAATTTCTATGCCTTAGCCCATTGTGCCGCAGGGATCGAGGGGGTCTTTCCTGTGTTTTGGGTTGACGGGGTGATTTCATTCAATTTGGTCCCCCCGGCTACGTTTTGTAGCCGCATGAATTTTATGTTTTGCAGCCGGTGTGATCATTTGCGTCCCTGCAGCTACTATTTCCGGGTATATTTGGTTGTTTGCGCTCCATGTTGAAGCGCTGAGGTCATTTCCGGTGCTTCCTGTCCCGCCCGGTTTGTCAGCTGTATGCTATTGGCCTCATTATGTGTTTTTATATGGCGTATGACGCTGACGCTCGCATACGCCCCCTTGAGAACGTCCATTCGACGAAAAGCTTCGGGGAGGAGCCGAACGAGCGTCACTCCGTCATACCCGGAACCCGGAAGTACCTTGTATCGTTCCACCGCCCATGATGTGGCTACAGGCATGATTCTATTGTATTTGGGTGAGTGTAATGGAACTTCTTACCTAATAAATTTTAAGACAGTATCACGCTATGGGCCGTTTTTGCCTTCTCTTCCATATTTTACTCTGAGAGTGGGTCCTCAAAGCGTCAGTCCATCTCTACTATTGGTGAACACCTTATGATTGGATTCGTACCGGAGTTGATTTACTGAATACAGGCGAAGTAGTCCTCAAACTACTTACTGTGTATGTCTCGTCTGTCTCTGGTAAGAGGCTATATGTGGTGAAGGGCTGCACAAGTGTCCGTCTGCATTTTACACCAGGGTGGAGATTCACCATGCATTTTCATGAACTGTATATGCATCAAGGCTGAATGTGGCTGAGATGGGATTCTCAGCTATTGCTGCTCACTATCCATGTGATATATTGACTGTTCTATATTGAGCGCGACTCCCATTTTATCATTTAAAGTTAGAAGCTGTTTGACTTCCATGCACAGCTGCACCAGATTTTGCACTCTCCAGTTTTAGTAAATTACCCACCGGTGGCAGGGACTGTATTTCCTTCCCAAAGTCAATTACTTTTTTTTATCCATCCCATGTGAGGAAGTGCTGGATGTCCCACAACTCCCTTGATCTCCCTCAGACGAGGGCTAAGTCTTTTTTGTGGACCAGGGAAATTTGTGGCAATCAGGAACACCGGTCCTTGTCCTATGCAGATCTGGAAAGCACCCAGTGTCCCTGGCTAGGACCGGTTGCCAGAACTGTTCTCTGGAAATGTTTTAAGAATCCGGCAAGAAGTTTTGGTCTCAGGCTGAAATGAGAATCATCTCTTGCCAACTTCAATATTAATAACAGCCAGAGAGGGGATGGCGCAGTGTGGAAATAATACACCGAAATAGACACAATACAGCTCTTGTACACAGAATGCCCCCCCTCCCCATCCTTCCCCAAACTTCACACTGTCAAACAAACTTTTCCGATGCAAACAATTAAAATGCAGCATAGCGAGTGCTGAGAGAAAACACCACTGCAACTTCCTCTCTCTATACAGGGAGAAGACTATAATACTGTCTCTATAGGCTGAGAACACACTAAATATACAGTAACTCAGTAACTCCTAGACTAGATCATGTAACACGCAGGGAGGGATCATATATCACATTTAATACAAAGGAGCATATGACGCATATAACACATCGGGAATACACCAGGTACAGTGCCTTGAAAAAGTATTCATACCCCTTTAAATTTTCCATGTTTTTGTCATGTTGCAACCAAAAACGTAAAGGTATTTTATTGGGGTTTTATGTGATAGAGCGACACAAAGTGGCACATCATTGTGAAGTGGAAGGAAAAGTATAAATGGTTTTTAAAATGTTTTACAAATAGGAGAAGAGACGTCTGAGGGGGGACATGATAGCAATTTATAAATATCTTAATGGGGATCCCAGCTTAGAAAAAAAGCTGTTCATTCGAAGGGATTGCATGAGGACTCAAGGGCATACAATGCGATTAGAGGAGAAGCGTTTTAACCACAGGCAACGTGGGGGGTTCTTTACTGTTAGGGCTACAAGATTGTGGAATTCTCTACCACAAGAGGTGGTTTCTGCGGGTAGTATGGTGGCTTTCAAAAGACTCTTAGACGTACATCTCAAGGATCAGAACATTCAGGGGTATGTGAGATGAGTACAGCCACACACACCTACACAGGTTGAACTGGATGGACTATTGTCTTTATTCAACCTCACCTACTATGTAACTATGTAACTAATACATAGGCGTGCGCACAGGGTGTGCCAGGTGTGCCTGGGCACACCCTAATAACCCTGTGTGGCACAGATTCACCCTGTTTGATCCCCTGATATTTCAGCAAAGCCCCCTAACGGCTCCTACAATGTTTATAAAAAATAATAAAAATAATAAAAAATAAAAACTACTGACACTATCCCCTGCCCACTCACTCTCTGCCCTACTGACAGCGTCCACTGCTCTACTGACACCTCCGTATATATACACATGTATGTGTTTGAGCTTTGAGGTGCACACCCTAATGCAATAGGCTGTGCACACCTATGAATAAATATGTGAAAAGTTTGGCTGCATTTGTCTTCACCCCCTCTGAGCCAATACTTTGTAGAACCACCTTTCCCTGCAATAACAGCTGCAAGTCTTTTTGGGGATGTCTCTACCAGCTTTGCACATCTAGAGAGGGACATTTTTGCCCATTCTTCTTTGAAAAATAGCTCTGTCAGATTGGATGGAGAGCGTCTGTGAACAGCAATTTTCAAGTCTTGCCACAGATTCTCAATTGGATTTAGGTCTGGACTTTGACTGGGCCATTCTAACACATGAATATGCTTTGATCTAAACCATTCCATTGTAGCTCTGGCTGTATGTTTCGGGTCGTTGTCATTTGTGGAGCGCACGACTAATAGTTGTCCTGTGGACAGATTCTCCCACCTGAGCTGTGGATCTCTGCAGCTCCTCCAGAGTTCCCATGGGCCTCTTGGCTGCTTCTCTCATTAATGCTCTCCTTGCCCGGCCTGTCAGTTTAGGTGGATGTTCATGCCTTGGTAGGTTTGCAATTGTGCCATACTCTTTCCATTTTCCGATGATGGATGATGGATTGAACAGCGCTCCTTGAGATGTTCAAAGCTTGGAATATTTTTTTTATAGCCTAACCCTGATTTAAACTTCTCCGCAATGTTATCCCTGACCTGTCTGCTGTGTTCCTTGGCCTTCATGATGCTGTTTGTTCAATAAGGTTCTCTAACAAACCTCTGAGGGCTTCACAAAACAGCTATTTTTATACTGAGATTAAATTACACACTGGTGTACTCTATTTACTATCTTCTGAAGGCAATTGGGTCCACTAGATTTTAGTTAGGGGTATCAGAGTAAAGAGGGCTGAATACAAATGCACCCCACACATTTCAGATATTTATTTGTAAAAAAAAATTGAAAACCATTTATCATTTTCCTTTCACTTCACAATTATGTGCCACTTTGTGTTGGTCTATCACATAAAATCCCAATAAAATACATTTACATTTTGGGTTGCAACATGAAAAAATGTGGTAAATTTCAAGGGGTATAAATACTTTTTAAAGGCCATTGTAAAATGCATGGAGGATATACTACATAAGGCTCAGTTTACAAAGCTTTAGCACATTGATATGGATCTCTAATTTAGCCATGGGACTGTAATTTCCCAACTTCATTGGACGCAGCTTTATTAAAATGTAATTTCCAATCTCAATGGATGCAAGTGAACATAACTGTGGATTTAATCAAATGTAATTTCCAAACTCGATGGATGCAACTGAAAATAACTGTCACTTTATTAAAATATAATTTCCAATCTCAATGGATGCAACTGAAAATAACTGTCACTTTATTAAAATGTAATTTCCAATCTCAATGGATGCAACTGAAAATAACTGTCACTTTATTAAAATGTAATTTTCAATCTCAATGGATGCAACTGAAAATAACTGTCACTTTATTAAAATGTAATTTCCAATCTCAATGGATACAGCTGAAAAAAAACATGCAACTGTCATAAAAAATATAAATACAGTATATATATATATATATATATATATATATATATATATAAGTTTACTGACAAAGAATATTCTGGTGGAGGTGACACTTCCACACTTAGCCTGTTCATGCAACGTCATCCTCCATTATTGTCCCTCTGCTGGCCCTGAACTGACCAGATACTGAACCCTTTTGCCAGACTCCTCCCATGTATTATACTGTATATGCATTCTACTGTATATATATATATATATATATATTTCTTACTACTGTCTCCTTCTGGGTGCCGGCCCATCCCAAACAAATACATTCTCACCGAGCACCCAGCAATATAAAGGGCAGTTAGAACACCGACCTCTGCTCCTCTATCAGTGGGTCACCTGTACCCAGGTGGTTTCTCTGCCACTCTCTGCCACTTAGTCCTATCCACCAGTTTCCACCAAACTTCCTTTTTTTTGCAAGATGGGAACTTTAAACAGGAAAAGGTCCCTCCAGGGACCCGGCCTGGTTCAGGGTCATCTAATTGCTGGAAATATCTCTGGTGAGGATTTGCAGTCGTGTGCCTGGGGGCTCCTCTCGTGTGCCTGAGCTTCCCCTTTTCATGCCATGGGCTGTGAAGTGTGGAGTGTAAGCTCTGTGGGGGACCACGGTGGACAAACAGAACTGAGCTAAGGAAGAGTGGGAAGTGTGTGATATTATTACATGATGTCATTTTTAGAGTGTCAGCTCTGCTGGGAACCATGAAGGGCAATCCGAACTGACTCTAGAACATATAATGTAGAGTGGGCAGTGTGTGATATTATTACAAGATGTCATTATTAGAGTGTCAGCTCTGCGGGGGACCATGGAGGCCAATCAGAACTGACTCTAGAACATATAATGAAGAGTGGGCAGTGTGTGATATTATTGGATGATGTCATTTTTAGAGTGTCAGCTCTGCGGAGGAACCATGGAGGGCAATCAGAACTGACTCTAGAACATATAATGAAGAGTGGGCAGTGTGTGATATTATTAAATTATGTCATTATTAGAGTGTCAGCTCTGCGGAGGAACCATGGAGGGCAAGCAGAACTGACTCTAGAACATATAATGAAGAGTGGGCAGTGTGTGATATTATTACATTATGTCATTATTAGAGTGTCAGCTCTGTGGGGGACCATAGAAGGCAATCAGAACTGACTCTAGAACATATAATGAAGAGTGGGCAGTATGTGATATTATTACATGATGTCATTATTAGAGTGTCAGCTCTGTGGGGGACCATGGAGGGCAATCAGAACTGACTCTAGAACATATAATGAAGAGTGGGCAGTGTGTGATATTATTACATGATGTCCTTATTAGAGTGTCAGCTCTGCCGGGGACCATGGAGGGCAATCAGAACTGACTCTAGAACATATAATGAAGAGTGGGCAGTGTGTGATATTATTACATGATGTCATTATTAGAGTGTCAGCTCTGCGGGGGACCATGGTGAACAATTAGAATTGACTCTAGAACATATAATGAAGAGTGGGCAGTATGTGATATTATTATTTGATGTCATTTTTAGAGTGTCAGCTCTGCCGGGACCATGGAGGGCAATCAGAACTGACTCTAGAACATATAATGAAGAGTGGGCAGTGTGTGATATTATTGCATGATGTCATTATTAGAGTGTCAGCTCTGCGGGGGACCATGGAGGGCAATCCAAACTGACTCTAGAACATATAATGAAGAGTGGGCAGTGTGTGATATTATTGCATGATGTCATTATTAGAGTGTCAGCTCTGCGGGGGACCATAGAAGGCAATCAGAACTGACTCTAGAACATATAATGAAGAGTGGGCAGTGTGTGATATTATTACATTATGTCATTATTAGAGTGTCAGCTCTGTGGGGGACCATGGAGGGCAAGCAGAACTGACTCTAGAACATATAATGAAGAGTGGGCAGTGTGTGATATGATTATTTGATGTCATTATTAGAGTGTCAGCTCTGCCGGGGACCATAGAGGGCAATCATTACCAACATTGTGACAGCTAAGGAGCAGTGGGCAGTGCCACATATTATTACATGTATTGAGTGTCAGCTCTGCAGGAGACCATGGTGAACAATCAGAACTGTCACTCTTGACAGCTAAGGAAGACTGAGGTGTGATATTGTTTTTATGAGTGTCAGCTCTGTGGGTCAGGATAGCAAGCCGATTCTGATTTTGTGTATTTCTGAAGTTACTCCTGAGGAATGAAGAATTAAAAATGTTTTAAACAGTATAAAGTGTTAGCTCTTAGGGTGAGGAGTGTATGTGCTGTGGATGGTGTCAACTTTGTCCAAAAGAGTATTGGATTTGATTGTCAGCTCTGGGGTCAAAATGGGGTTGGCCTCTGTGGTGGACTAAAGTCTAAAAATGTGGTAATTTGCTTTACTTATAGAAGTTATCATCAAAGTGTCAGCTCTGAGAACAAATATGATGATGTTCCCTTGTCCGCCTGTGAGCTTGAGTGTCAGATCTGAGGGATACACTGTGTAGTGCCAGCATTGTAGTATTAAAAAAAGTGTGGAATGTGTGATGTGATATTGGTGTTTGGGTTCTGTGTTAGAGTGTAAGCTCTGCAAAACACAAAGGGATGTGGTGTGTGCATAATTAGAACGTGTCAGCTCTGTGGCAAGGAAAGGTGTGCAATTAATGTCATTACTGAAGTGTCAGCTCTGTGGGCTAGAAAAGGGAAGACTGTGTAGAGTTTAGACCAGTATCCTTATTAGAATGTCAGCTTTGTAGGGTAGAAAGAAGCAGACTGCATTTGATGTTTGGTTCGATGACATTATTGAAGTGTCAGCTTTGTGGGGTAGCAAGCAGCAGACTGTGTGTGATGTCTGGATTGAAGGCATTGAAGTGTCAGCTCTGTGGGGTAGAAATGGGATTGTGTGTAGAATTTGCACCAGTATAGTTATTGGATTGTCAGCTCTATGGGGTTGAAGGATGCAGACAGTATATGATGTTGGGTTTGATGACATTATTGAAGTGTCAGCTCTGTGGGTTAAAAAGGGGGCAGAATGCACGTAGAGTTTGGACCACTATGGTTATTGAAGTGTCAGCTCTGAGGGGTAGCAAGGGGAAGATTGTGTGTAGAGTTTGGACGTATAGTACCAGTATAATATCCAGTATATTGTATTAACAATTCTATGGGGTAGAGAGAAGCAGACTGCATATGATGCTTGGTTTGATGACATTATTGAAGTGTCAGCTCTGTGGGGTAGCAAGGGGAAGATTGTGTGTAGAGATTGGACCAGTATAGCACCAGTATAATATTCAATATATTGTATTAGAAATTCTATGGGGGTAGAAAGAAGCAGACCGCATATGATGTTTGGTTTGTTGGGATTATTGAAGTGTCATCTCTGTGGGTTAAAAAAGGGGGCAGAATGCATGTAGAGTTTGGACCACTATGGTTATTGAAGTGTCAGCTCTGTGGGGTAGCAAAGGGAAGATTGTGTGTAGAATTTGGACGAGTTTAGTACCAGTATAATATCCAGTATATATTATTAACAATTCTATGGGGTAGAGAGAAGCAGCCTGCATATGGTGTTTGGTTTGATGACAATATTGAAGTGTCAGCTCTGTGGGGTAGCAAAGGGAAGATTGTGTGTAGAATTTGGACGTATAGTACCAGTATAACATCCAATATATTGTATTAGAAATTCTATAGGGTAGAGAGAAGCAGACTGCATATGGTGTTTGGTTTGATGACAATATTGAAGTGTCAGCTCTGTGGGGTAGCAAGGGGAAGATTGTGTGTAGAGTTTGGACCAGTAAAGCACCAGTATAATATCCAATATATTGTATTAGAAATTCAATGTTTGGTTTGTTGGTATTATTGAAGTGTCAGCTCTGAGGGGTAGCAAGGGGAAGATTGTGTTTAGAGTTTGGACCAGTATAGCACCAGTATAATATTAAATATATTATATTAGAAATGTAATGTTTGGTTTGTTGGCATTATTGAAGTGTTAGCTCTGTGGGGTAGCAAGGGAAAGGTTGAGTGTATAGTTTGGACCAGTATAGCACCAGTATAATAGCCAATATATTGTATTAGAAATTATATAGGGTAGAGAGAAGCAGACTGCATATGATGTTTGGTTTGTTGGCATTATTTAAGTGTCAGCTCTGTGGGGTAGCAAGGGGAAGATTGTGTGTAGAGTTTGGACCAGTATAGCACCAGTATAATATCCAATATATTATATTAGAAATTCTATGGGGTAGAAAGAAGCAGACCGCATATGATGTTTGGTTTGTTGGCATTATTTAAGTGTCAGCTCTGTGCGTTAAAAAGGGGCAAAATGCACGTAGAGTTTGGACCACTATGGTGATTGAAGTGTCAGCTCTGTGGGGTAGTAAGCAGCGGACTGTGTGTAATGATTGGATTGATGGCGTTATTGAAGTGTCAGCTTTGCTGGACAAAAAGGGTAGGGACTGCCCGATTATTGACCTCGGTCAGATGGTTACACACACACACATCAGACTCACCGTTAGAGTGTAAGCTCTTGCGGCCGCTGTCTCGTGCTGGCCTTGTTGGCAGTCACACTTGGTTCCAATCCAGGTTCCATCCCCGGAGACCTCACGCCGTCTCTCCTAGGCCAGTGCCAAGCCGCCCGTCTCTTTCCTGTACCTGCCTTGTTGGCGTCTCCTCTCGGTGCGCTCTGGAAGGCCCTTACATCTGGCGGTGGGATGTCTCTTCTCTCTCAGCGCTTTGTTCTCACCCCAGGTCTGTCTCTTTCATCCTCTTTGTGCACAGGGCGGTCCCTCTGCTCACTATTGTTCTGTCTGATGGATGTCTCTTTCGCGGAGTGCGCTCTCGACGCTCGCCTTTTCTCTCCAGATGTGGACGGCTCTTTCGGAGGGGAGAGATCTTTGGTGGAGGGGGTCTCAGGATAAAGGGGGGTCTCTCCGACTGTCTCTCCTTCTCAGCCTGTCTCTCTGGCTGGGACAATGGATTGAGACAGCTGTGGATGGGAGAGAGAGCGCAAGGCTCAGAGGGAAGGAGAGAGGCTCTGAAACATGATTCTCCCCCCACCGCCTTCCCCAGCATCACCCCCCCTTACACACCTCCTCCATCCTCTACCCCCCTCTCCTCCTCCTCCTCCTCCTGCATCCTTTCCTCCCCCCTCCTCTCTGCTGCTGCACCCCCCTCCCTCCTCGCTGCTCCTGCACTCTGTCTCATCTGCTAATTTATGCTGAATTCCAGGACCAGAGAGAGAGGGCTGCATGGAGACTGGGGAGAGAGAGAGGGACCCCCACAGATGAATATTCTACAACCAGCGTCACATTCTATCCATTTCCCCCCATCTTTGTCTTTATACGCCGCTATTAGGCCCCATTCACACTTGGCGATTCCGAATCGCGGGCTCAATTGGTGCAATTTTATCCGCGATTCCAAATCGTGTGGCAATCACGTGAAACGCTCCTTTGGGTGCCACTCATTCTAAATGGCACCCCAAAGGCAGTGTGATTTTACCACCCTGATCACGCGGAAAAACTCGCCTTTAAAAATCGTGCGAAGCTTGTCGCCCCAAAAAGGGACGGCAACTTCTTCAGGGCGACAAATGCGCATAGGGCAGCATATTTACTTCAATGTATGACATGCGTAATCGCATGAAAATCGCGAGGGGGAACGCGAGTTCCCGCTACGTGAAGTGTGAATGGGGCCCTAACCGTATATGTGCTGTGCACAGGATATTCTGTAATACACACTAGTGCCGGTTCACACTATAGCGTGTGCGGCGATCGCATGTAATATCGGAGCGCACTGCTCCTTCATTAATATATATATATGTGTGTGTGTGTGCGTCACCTGCCCTTCTTATGCCACAGATATTGTATAATAGTAACATACAGGTTATACATTGGCTTTATGTATACATTATAGAATATCTTTATAAAGCAGCAAATATGACATTCACCCATCATTGACCGCCAGTGAATCGTCCCAGTGTACAGTATGTGTTTTAAATGACAATGGTTGGTTGATTCACTACTAGTGTGATTCAATCAAACGACTGAATCTGAAAATGATCATATTGCAACCAATCAGATTATGAGATTGCATGGTTAGGGTCGTATGTTAGCTATTGATTGAAATCTACTTCTCAATGTGAGGCATATCTATCAAATGTATTGTTGACTATAGATCAATTATTGATATCAGAACAAGGAAACCATCAGAAAATAAATCGGTCATTGAAACATGTATGAGCACCATTGGTGTAATTCATGAAGAATACTAATCTCTCTCTCTCCTCTTTATTTCTTGTTCTCTTTCTTTGTCTCTCTCTCTCTCTTCCTTTCTCTCTTCCTTCCTTCTTTCTCTCTCTCTTTATTTCTTTCTCTCTCGCTCCCTTCTCTTTCTTTCTTTCTTTCTCTTTCTCTCTGTTTCTTTTTGTCTCTCTCTCTCCCTTCTTTCTTTTTATTTCTCTCTCTCTCTATATTTATTTCTTTCTTGCTCTGTTTTTTGTCTCTCTTTCTTTCTTTCTTTCTTTCTTTCTTTTTGTCTTTCTCTCTCCCTTCTTTCTTTTTATTTCTCTATCTCTCTCTCTATTTCTTTCTTTCTTTCTTTCTCGCTCCCTTCTCTTTCTTTCTTTCTTTCTTTCTTTCTTTCTTTCTCTCTCGCTCCCTTCTTTCTTTCTTTCTTTCTTTCTTTCTTTCTTTCTTTCTTTCTTCCTTTCTTTCTTTCTCTCTCGCTCCCTTCTTTCTTTATCTTTCTTTCTTTCTCTCTCTCTCTCTCTCTCGCTCCCTTCTTTCTTTCTTTCCTTCTTTCTCTCTCTCTCTCTCTCTCCCCCCTTCTTTCTTTTTCTTTTTTATCTCTCTCTCTATTTCTTTCTTTCTCTCTTTCTCCCTCTCTCTCTTCTTTCTTTCTTTCTTTTCTTTCTCCCTCTTTCTTTCTTTATCTCTTGCTTTCGCTCTCTCTTCCTCCCTTCTTTCTTTCTTGTTCTCTTTCTGTGACTCTCTCTCTCTCTTCCTTTCTCTCTTCCTTCCTTATTTCTCTCTCTCTCTTTTTCTCTTTCTTTCTTTCTTTCTTTCTTTCTTTCTTTCTTTCTTTCTTTCTTTCTTTCTTTCTTTCTTTCTTTCTTTCTTTCTTTCTTTCTTTCTTTCTTTCTTTTTCTTTCTTTCTTTCTTTCTTTCTTTCTTTCTTTCTGTCTCTCTCTCTCTCCCTTCTTTCTTTTTATTTCTCTATCTCTCTCTCTATTTCTTTCTTTCTTTCTTTCTTTCTCGCTCCCTTCTCTTTCTTTCTTTCTTTCTTTCTTTCTTTCTTTCTTTCTTTCTTTCTTTCTTTCTTTCTTTCTCTCTCGCTCCCTTCTTTCTTTCTTTCTTTCTTTCTTTCTTTCTTTCTTTCTTTCTTTCTTTCTTTCTTTCTTTCTCTCTCGCTCCCATCTTTCTTTATCTTTCTTTCTTTCTCTCTCGCTCCCTTCTTTCTTTCTTTCTTTCTTTCTTTCTTTCTTTCTTTCTTTCTCTCTCGCTCCCTTCTTTCTTTATCTTTCTTTCTTTCTTTCTTTCTTTCTTTCTCTCTCTCTCGCTCCCTTCTTTCTTTCTTTCTTTCTTTCTTTCTTTCTTTCTTTCTTTCTTTCTTTCTTTCTTTCTTTCTTTCTTTCTTTCTTTCTTTCTTTTTCCCTCTCTGTCTTTCTTTTTGTCTCTCTCTCTCTCTCTCTCTCTCTCTCTCTCTCTCTCTCTCTCTCTCTCTCTCTCTCTTCCTTTCTCTCTTCCTTTCTTTCTTTCTTTCTTTCTTTCTTTCTTTCTTTCTTTCTTTCTTTCTTTCTCTCTCTCTCTCCCTCCTTCTTTCTTTTTTTTCTCTCTCTTTCTTTCTCTCTCTCTCTTTCTTTCTCACTTTTTTTATTTCTTTCTCTCACATCCCTTCCTATTAGCAAGCGCTAATTGGTCAGCAAAGCCACGTGACAGTGCTGACCAATTAGAAATGTATCTGAGGCTTTCTCTCCTGGTAAGGTGTCCCAGAAGAAAGAATCACTTCCCATTGGTCATTGAGGTCATATGGTCACGCTGACTGATGAGTGCTTGCCATTGTGAGCATTATGATTGATACTCACTCTGGAGATGTGTATTGTGGGGTACGGCTAATGAATCACTACACTGGCAGTACAGGACATTGCAGCCTATATGTCCAGCAATGTCTTGCTGGAAAGGATCTTTGGAGTTAGTTCACCTTTTCATTTTTCCTGCATAGGTGTACTTACCCTTTAAATTCCTCCTAAAAATAGCGATATCCCCTCCTGTGCTATATATCCGCCCTGTATAAATACCATGTTTATGTTAGACTCACCATAGCTGAGATTTTGTCATTATATTGCTGCTCATGTTCTCCTTGCTGGGGAGGAAGCTGTACCTGAGAACCTACAGTGCAAGGATCTCCCTGCTTCCTTCATTTTCCCGATCTGTACTTT
The DNA here is from genome assembly GCF_965119305.1 of Pelophylax lessonae. Taxonomy (NCBI): domain Eukaryota; kingdom Metazoa; phylum Chordata; class Amphibia; order Anura; family Ranidae; genus Pelophylax; species Pelophylax lessonae. The sequence continues at coordinate 730,707,889 of NC_138769.1, read as the reverse complement.
CTCTACCTTTCCTCATTAGTCATGAGGAGGCAGGTCTGACAGGAGGAAGCAAATCCTGCCTCCACCAAGATGGCTGCCCCCACATAGAGACAAAGTGCAGAAGAAGGCATGGGATTTCGGTAATGGGGAAATGTCACATACCTGATCCAAAGCCGGAGTGTAGAGAGGGGCTCCCCCTTGCGGCTAGGTGCAGAGCACCCCTGGAAGTGGGACAGGGAGTGCTGTGCCTGAAGTAGCACGGGTTGCCAGTTGGGATGACCAGATGGAAGCAGGAACAAACTCGTTGTGAAGTCCCAAGTAGGTCTGGAACACTTTGGCAAGTCAGGCAGTCTCAAGGTGATAACAGGAACAAACTGGGAGAATACTGGAGCGAAGTCAGGAGCCAAGCCGAGGTCAAGTACTGGAGAAGACAACAGGAATCCAAGAGCAAGCCAAGAGGTCAGGAGCCAGGAGATCAGGAGAAGCAGGGTCAAACAGTCTGGGTCGGCAACAGGAGGACAAGATCAGCAGGTTTACAAGGCACAGGGAACCCAGGAGGCTGTTGATCATCCAGCAACTAGTTGTTGTGGCTGCTGGCTTTACATAGGCCGTTTGGTGCCAAGCGCCATTACGTACGGCGTACGTGCGTGCGCATTGGCGCATGCACATTCCTGACTGCGTTTGCCCGTGTTTGGGTGCGCATGCCCATTCGCGCCAATGCGCAAATTCGCTGATTAGCCAGGATGTTGGTAGTACCCTGACAGGAAATGATTAACTGCCCTTTGGCTATGCAGGTCTTTAGTCTTTTGCCCTCTCTGTGCTTTTTGGGACACAACTTCCACAGTTCAGGTCTTCCTAGGGTCTGGACATTTTGGAATTTGCATATTTTAAAAAGCAATAAATGAACTGTTAAACAAGCGCCCACTGACCTCCGTAGCTGCAGGCACTGTAGGGAAAGGACATGCCCCTAGCTATGCAGAACATAAAGAAATCCTAGCAAAACAGTCAGTTAAACCCAATGATCCTTTTTTTTTTTGTTTGCTTTAAAACAATTTTTTGGCAGCAAAAAAAAAATGTGATACTTCAGAGACTGCATTGAAAGTTCAATGCAATATAATACTTTTGATAATGAAATAGTACGTTTATTCATAAATAGGTCTATATGGCTGAACAAAAACCGGTACCATTGAGAATGAAGGAGGGTCGGAGGGATTTGGTTGCTATAAAGGGAGAGTTGGGAGCTGTGAATGTGTGTTTATGAGGGCCCATTTACATTTTACTTACTTTGCTGGAGTGTAAGGCCTGCTGAAGGTAAAATTCGGGATGCTGATCAGAAGAATAGAAGCGATTTAGGGCAAACGCTGCAGATTGCTATAAGAAAGTTGTTGATGGCAAATCCCACTTTCTGGGAAAAAAATAAATGCACCCATAATTAATATTAAAAAATGTGCATTTATTATTTTTTTGCATTGGAGCATGCAAAGCTTTGCAACTGTGATCGGTGGATTGTTGGTGCAATGCATAGGCTCCTGCAGACTATTCCTTCATTCTCAGGTCCGTACCGAGATACAGTGCTGGAAGTGGTAAACCCAAACCCAACCCAAAAGCAAACATTGATTATATTGCAGTTATAATGTTGCGAATTACCAAGCTGGTGCTTGGTAATTCGGGGGGGCGACAAACCAATGACGCCACCCCCCGTTGGTCGGTCGGTCAGTCGGCAGGCAGAACATCCCCCCCCCCCCCCCTTGAACGGTTTGCCTCCTTACCTCCTCCTTCCTCCTGTCCGAGCCGGGAAGTGTTGGATGGCTGAGCCGCTGCGCTTCTCCTCCAGCCATGTGTCTTCTGCCTCTTCCTGGCCAGTAAGATCACTTTTCCTTTTGGCCAATCGGGAAAGGGGTCTCACAACCCTCTTCCTGATTGGCTGGGAGGAGAGTTTGTGTGACAATAGTGAATATTCATTCACTATTGCCATACAAATGGGTGGGCTCGGGGCGCAGTGCTCTGCACCCCGAACCCACCCATTTTTGAAGCCTATAAGAGTCTCTGGCTCTAATCACGTGCTTCAAAAAAAAAAAAATCCCCTATTGGAATCCATGCGTCCGGTGCCCTGCATGTAGATTTGGGGGCCGGACGCATGGATAGGGGGGTTGCGCCCCCAATGGACGGGCCGCCACTGCTTTACTTGCTTCATCTGGTGATGGTGGCAGTAATGAGCCATACACACTATACAATTGTCTTTAGATTTTTTCCTTTAGATTTACCAAAACCATATAATATGAGGTCAAACCAAAACACTTTTAATTAGTATGCAATCAGACCGGCCCTTGTACTACATAGTTAAACGTAAATCTATAAGGAAATCTAACAACAAAAGTTGTATTGTGTGTATCCAGCTTAAGTTTGTTGTTTTTCAAAAGAGCAAGCTCTCTCCCAGACCTATCAGTTACAGGGATGAGACAAACCCCTAAAGCATGACAGGAGTGCTTACAATGATCAGTTTTATTTATGGAAAACCTTTATCACCAAAAGGATACAAAACTGTGTTGCCACAGCTGAGTTTAGCTTCAACTTGTTAGTGTATTTAAATCTGCTAGTGCATCTAACTCTTCCCTCCCTCCCTCCCTCCAGACTGGCAATGCTGCTGTCCAATTGTGCCCCTGCTGTGCTCCTTCATCTAGAGTAGAGGCGGTCTAATACAGGAGGTGTATTACTGGGCAGATCTGCAGGTAAAAACAGAGAGAAAAATCTAAAAAAACAAAAAAACGAAAGAAGAAGCCTGATGAAGCCACTGCGTGAAATGATTGGTAAGCTGCAATATACTACCTATTTAGTTTTGGGTTTAATACCATTTTCAGTTATGGAGCTAGAGAAGTATCAATAGACAATGAGTGGGTGGCATCACTGCCCTTGTGATCCATTAAGGATTACCAGTCCCTTTGCCATGGTGGTAGATGGGACTTGAGATCTCTCCATTCACAGATCTCTTTTGATAGTACAGCTGTGTGGGCGGAGCTCCAGGATTCTGTAAGGGGGGGGGGGGATGATTGGGGGGGGGGCTGTAGACCTTGACCATGTTACACCCTAAATTTGGGGGCATATGGTTAAAAAGATAGACTTGTCTTGAGGACCTCTTTCCCATGGGCCAATCCATGATGGAGTGCGTTGTGAGCAGCGACTGGCCTGTGCCTAATGGCGATATGCTGCCCCCTGCACACCTGTTTGAAGAGAAATTTAAAACTTAAATCCCCCTTTGCTATGCCCTAACTGCGACTATTGGATGCAGTTGCATTGCGATTGTGGCATGGCCCCATTCACCTGTTTTTTTGTTTTTTGCTTCACCATTGCCTGGTTTTCACCAGCAGCTGAGGGGAGTGAAAAACATGCCTCAACCACCTGGTTTTACCACTTAACAGTGCTCATGTTAAAGGGACCTAAGGCCCCTTTCACACTGCTCTGTAGAAAAATCGCATATGCGTTTTTACTATAATTTTGCTGTGATCCAGATGCGTTTTCAGTGCGTTTCCGGGTGCGTTATTGGCCCTCCTGCACCTGTGAAAAATTGACATTTTGTGCCCCCCTCACAACAAGAGACACTATAGTTTTCCTTTATGGAGTTTAAAGGCCATGGCAGCCATTTATTAAATAACACAAATATAACAAGAAAATACAACTTTATACAGACAATAACAGTATAGTAACAGATCTCCTTAAGGCCCCATGCACACAGGGCATTTGTACATCTCCTTTTACTAGCATCAGACTTTTTTTTTTTGCAGCTTAAAAATGCCACTCCATGTTATTCAGAGGCGTAACTAGAACCTTCAGGGCCCCGGTGCAAGAAACCATGAAGGGCCCCCTGGACCCCTTTACTATAGTTGCGGGGCCCTTTATTATGGTCCCGCAGTGGGACCCTTTCACAAGTTCTGCAGTGGGCCCCCTTCCTGCCATCTTGGGGCCTCCCCACGGTGGTGGAATGCCAGGGCCCTGTCACAAGTGTGACCTTTGCGATCCTGGAAGTTCACCCACTGGTGTCAGTAGTTTTTTTTTTGGTATTTTAATTGTATTATTTTTATCATTTTATTTATTTTTTTACAATGTCACTGACTATGACTCTGTTCATTCAGAAAAGGAAGGAGCTTGTAAATTACATATTTACCGACCCCTTCCTGGTTCTCTATTGTGACACATCCCCTGCAGCAGCAGGCAGTAGAGGGAAGGGAGCATTCTGAAGGGGGGGGGCAGAACAGAAGGGGGGGGGGGGACCAGGGGAGCACACAGGGGCCCAGAGACAGCAGAACACAAGTATACTGGATAGGAGGAGTGGCGGGGGGGGGGGGGCAGCGTACAGAGCAACCAATCTCCTCAATTTTCCTCCTGCAGCTACAGAAGGAAAAAAGGAGGACAGTGATTTCTCTACATGCTGCCCCCGCCGCCCCTCCTAATTCAGGTGTACAGGGGAGCCACATGGGCCCCCTTGAGCATGGGGCCCGGTTGCGATTGCAACCCCTGTAGTTTCGCCCCTGATGTTATTCTATGTGTCCATGCACACGTAGGCTTTTAGGAGCTGTAAGTGGCATCAGCGTATTCAAGCTGAAGAAAAAAAACAACCCAGTGCCAGCGCATTCTCAAGACTAGCGTTACAGCTGTATAATTGTCTGACGCTGCTTAACATGGCATTTTTTTTTTTTTCATTTTCGCATGGGGTTCCCTTTTAGGATCCATACCAGACTCAAAGGGCCCCATACTCATTCAGATAGGGGGGTCGCCAGGATCTGGGGGGCCCCTTGTTACAAGGGTCTTAGAGTTTCGATAAGCCCCCTACCTGCAGACCCCCACAACCCAGGCCCAGGGTTGACAGGAAAAGGCCCTTGTCCCCATCAATATGGGGACAAGGTGCTTTGGGGTGGGGGGACGCAGAACCCCCCCCCCCCCCTCTGCCCTAAAGTATCCACCCCCTATGTTGAGGGCGCGTGGCCTGGTATGGTCCAGGAGGGGGGCACTCGCTTGTCCCCCTCCCTTTTCTGACCTGCCGGGCTGCATGCTCAAATAAGGGTCTGGTATGGATTTTGGGGGGGACCCATGCAGTTTTTTTGGGTGAGGTTTCCCCTTAGACTCCATATCAGACTGAAGGTCTGGTATGGTCTTGGGAGGGGACCTCACTCCGTTTTTCTTTTTTTCATTTGGGCTTAGAGCTCCCTTTTAGGATCCATACCAGAATAAAAAGGGCCTGGTAAAGATCCTGAGGAGGGCCCCGTGTACAGTGTTTTTTTTTTTTTTTAATTTTGGCATGGGGTTCCCCTTCAAGATCCTCAGAGCACAAGTCGCATGAAACAAGTCGGATCATGATGATCCGACTTGGATGCAACTTCTATTCAAATAAATTGTCTGAAAGTGGGAAAAGTTAGGATCATAGGGAACCATTAAATTTCACATGTCATGCAACTTGTTCTCTGTAGTAAGCGTGGAAAATAAAAGAGGCTGCTAAACGCTAACGTGGCTAATGCAAAAAGCTATTAAAAGCGCGTTTTTACAGCTGCTTTTTCCTGGCGTCGGTAGTGGCTTTGCAGCTCATTTTTTCTAAAGCCCTGTGTGCATGAGGACTTAAGTCTAGGATCTTTGAAGGCACCATTATTAAACTATTCGGCTAATTAACCACTTTAACACTGCTCACTGTACCTCTACTGCGGGACAGTGGCTCGTTATGGTCTGGCGACCTAGACCTACGTCACCAGACACTCCCCTCTCTCGGCGGCGCGCGCGGCGCCGGAGGCTCGCTCCCGCTGTATTCAGTCACATTGGGAGTCGAGCCAGGGGAGGAGAGGCGGTGATCACCGCCGCTCTTCCCCGATCGTCGGGGATCGAGTGTGGAGATCCGCCCGCTTGTGTAAACAAAGCGGGCGGATCTCTTAAGTGACAGGCAGGGACAGATTGCAGGGTTCAGCATAGCTGAACCTGTGATCTGTGCCTGTGTCACTCAGTCCCCTCCCCCCCCACACGTTAGTAAGCACCAGGCATACATTAACCTCTCCCTCTCCAAAAAAATTAACCCCTTCCCTGCCAGTGTCATTTTTACAGTAACAGTGCATATGTATAGCACTGATTACTGTAGTAACGTCATTGGTACCCCCAAAAATGTCAGTCAAGGGTCCGATCTGTCCGCCGCAATGTCACAGTCCCGCAAAAAAAATTGCAGATCGCCGCCATTACTTGTTAAAAAAAAAACAATAAAAATTACATAAATTTCCCGTAGTTAGTAGCTGCGATAACTTTTGCGCAAACCAATCAAAATACGCTTATTGCAATTTTTTTTACC